>NC_138297.1:63690000-64042500 GCF_965601325.2 Salmo salar
AAAGGCCTGTGTCTCCTGCTCTTTACTCTCAAAGTCCTCTCTGAACCACCCATATAAAGTCACAAGATTCTGTGGAGACTGAATAGATGTTAACCGTTTCCAGTAACTGTTATGAATCACAGGATTGTTATGCAGAAAAACACACATTAAGCCAAGACAGATGTGTGTGTGTGTGTGGTGTGTGTGTGGGGATTTTCCTTTTTGGTTTGTCTCAGCATGAACTCAACAGATTCTTCCAAAACAAAAACGATACTGCTTTCCACGATGCTTCTAAATATGAATACACATGTCCACACATCTCTATTATAATACAAATAAAAGAACAAAATGTTTGGCCCGTATGGCCCTAACAACCTGGTAACTTTAATATTATGCAAACATTTGGTGGCACAGAAAGAAAGGAAACATTACAGAAAGAAAGGAGATATTACTGCACTGTTGGAGCTAGGAACACAAGCATTTCACTACTCACTCACATATCTGCTAAATATGTGTATGTGACAAATACAATTTAGTTTGATTTGATTTGTAAAGGATATCATAAAGGCCCAATGTAGGCTGCATCTAAATCAATATAAAAAATATTTTGCAAATGTATTGAAAGTTAAATACAGAAATCAAATTTACATAAGTATTCACACCCCTGAGTCTATACTTTGTAGAAGCACCTTTGGCAGCGATTACAGATTTGCGTCATCTTGGGTTTGTCTGTATCAGCTTTACACATCTGGATTTGGGGGTTTTCTCCCATTCTTCCTTTTCTCAAGCTCTGTTCTGTTCTCAAGCTCTGTTAAATTAGATGGGGAGCAGTGAAAAACAGCAGTCTTTATGTCCTTCAATCCACAGATTTTCAATGCTTTCAAGTCTGGGCTTTAGGTGGGCCACTCAAGGACTTTCACATTCTTGTTCTGAAGTCATTCCAGCATTGTTTTGGCTGTAAGCTTAGGGTCATTGTCCTGTTGGAACGTAAATCTTTGCCTCAGTCTAAAGTTGTTTGCACTCTAAAGCAGGTCATCATCAAGGATTTGCCTGTATTTGGATCCATTCATTGTTCCCTCTATCCTTGCCAGTCTCCCAGTCCATACAGCTGAATAGCATCCCCATAGCATGATGCTGCCACCAGGCTTCACTGTAGGGATGGTGTTTGACGGGTGATGAGCTGTGCCTGGTTTTCTCAACTTGGTCTCAGAGCATTTCGTATTATTTTGTGTGTATATAAAACCAAAACACTCCATTTACTATGATATGTAACATTTTGTATGGTATCTTAATTTGTGGATGTCCATTATCCATTTTTAATGATATGTTATGAATAACAATTCACACGATATGTTGCGAATTTGTTAAGCGTATCATATGTCACAAATTACAATTTGTTGTTGCTAACAGCTAGGTGGCTAATGCTAACTAGCTCTAGGGGTTAAGGTTAGTGGAAGGGTTAGCTAAAAGGATTAGGGGAAGGGTTAGCTAACTTGATAAGTAGTTGCAACGTAACTAAAAAGTAGTTACAATGTTGCTAATTAGCTAAAAGTTGCTAAAGTGTTCCGTGATGAGATTCAAACACACAACCTTGGGGTTGCTAGACATTTGTGTTATACGTCCACTCATCCACCCCGACCAACCACCCTACTTTTGTTTTGCCTTAAGTAACCTGTTTTATGTAACCATTATGGAGAAAATTATTGAATTACCTACTATGTTGTTTAATTGAACATACTATGCTCTTTTTACTTGGAGAATTATCCATTGTTATATTTTAGTATCGGCTTGTCTTGTGTGACTTAGTCATGGGTCTGGGCATACAGATAAGAGCCTTTTGGTTTCGACTGTAGTATGTGACATCCTGTTTTAACAATCTACAGGAACTTAGATGTGTGGAAACTGTAAGGGAAATATTACCTATTTACCTGCTTTGTTGAATATTGATCGTTGAATTATATGCTTAACAATAGTAAGAGATTTTCATAACTACAAATGCTGGAAAACAACACCCAGTGAACATAACCACAAGATGAACCCAAGATAGTTTATGATGCCCCGATCTGCATGGGAGGGGTGGAACCAGCCATGACAATTTTTTTTAGGTCTGCTATATAGGACCTCTGTTTTTTCTGTATTATTGAGGTCTCAGCCTTACACTCAAGAGTGTGGGGTCGACCAGCTTCATTATTGCAATTCTTAGTAAATAAAGATGATCGTTTGAAGAAATGACAAAGTCTCTCTTACTTGGTTAGAATGTCCTGCTAAACATTCAGGTAACACACAGACGCGCACACAAACACACCGACACATGCACACACACACACAAACACAGACACACACACACACACACAACTCAGCTGTTCACATTTGTCTTGATTGACACGTTTTCCAGTTTGTTGTTGTTGATGTTAAACAGGTCCTCCAGTTTGTTGTTGTTGATGTTAAACAGGTCCTCCAGTTTGTTGTTGTTGATGTTAAACAGGTCCTCCAGTTTATAGTGGCTGTGTATCTATACCAGACTGTTGGTCAGAAAGCCAAGCTGAGAAATGGTAGTCAACTGATTCGCTCTGAGGAACATTGTGAACCAAACCCTGACTTCCTTGATGACCCTGACCAAAACCATGCCTATCCTGAACCAAACCAGGCCTACGCACATACAAACCTTGCCTACCCTGAAGACCAACACCAGGCTGACTTCGGACCAAACCATTCCTACCACCGCTAACCAGGACCAGAGTGTTGCTGTATGACTGAAGACACTTTGGGCGCTAACATTGAATTGCTCAGTGGAGTTTGGTGGGAGGAGCAATACGAGGATGGGCTCATTGTAATGACTGGAAAGGAATGATTGGAACGGAGTCAAACGTGGTTTCCATATGTTTGATACCATTCCATGAATTCCATTCCAGCCATTACAATGAGCCCGTCCTCCTGTAGCTAGGGTCCTACATGCATGTACCTGTCTTAGTCGAGAACAGGTCTGTCTATTTCCGTGGCTCTACGGCTTCCATGCCCTAATATAAAACAAAACGAAACTTTGTGCAAGGCAATAAGATAACGGTGGCTAAATGCCAGAGGGGATGAGTCATTAAGAGGAGTTACTATGAGTGTAACGTAAGGAGGAATAATGTTTCAAACGTGTGTGGCAAGACTGGAAGGCAGATGTTATCTTTGAACCAGCTTGGCTTTTGTTATATGGTAATAAAAGTCTATTTGAACTCACAGGCTCCGGTATTTGTGAAATATGATTGACCGAATATTTCCACGACACCTAATCCACCCTTGAGTAAAATAAACAACTTTTGAACCCCTTTACATTTCACAAGACTATTTTTACGTCTGCAGACGAACCACGTTACCCTTTACGGGATGGGTATCCCAAAACCGGGAAGGTTGTTGCAAACGTGCGCTAATGTGACTAGAATAACTTTGTATACAACAGCCAACTTTCCGGGACATAGACATGTCTTATATGGACAGAAAGATTAAATTCTTGTTAATCTAACTGCAGTGTCCAATTAACAGTAGCTATCACAGTGAAAAGAATACCATGCTATTTTTATTTACATTTAAGTAATTTAGCAGACGCTCTTATCCAGAGCGACTTACAAATTGGTGCATTCACCTTATGATATCCAGTGGAACAACCACTTTACAATAGTGCAGGATTACTTCATCCTATCCTAGGTATTCCTTAAAGAGGTGGGGTTTCAGGTGTCTCCGGAAGGTGGTGATTGACTCCGCTGTCCTGGCGTCGTGAGGGAGCTTGTTCCACCATAGGGGTGCCAGAGCAGCGAACAGTTTTGACTGGGCTGAGCGGGAACTGTGCTTCCTCAGAGATAGGGGGGCCAGTAGGCCAGAGGTGGATGAGCGCAGTGCCCTCGTTTGGGTGTAGGGACTGATCAGAGCCTGAAGGTACGGAGGTGCCATTCCCCTCACGGCTGCGTAGGCAAGCACCATGGTCTTGTAGCGGATGCGAGCTTCAACTGGAAGCCAGTGGAGAGAGCGGAGGAGCGGGGTGACGTGAGAGAACTTGGGAAGGTTGAACACCAGACGGGCTGCGGCGTTCTGGATGAGTTGTAGGGGTTTAATGGCACAGGCAGGGAGCCTAGCCAACAGCGAGTTGCAGTAATCCAGACGGAAGATGACAAGTGCCTGGATTAGGACCTGCGCCGCTTCCTGTGTGAGGCAGGGTTGTACTCTACGAATGTTGTAGAGCATGAACCTACAGGATCGGGTTACCGCCTTGATGTTAGTGGAGAACGACAGGGTGTTGTCCAGGGTCACGCCAAGGTTCTTAGCACTCTGGGAGGAGGACACAATGGAGTTGTCAACCGTGATGGCGAGATCATGGAACGGGCAGTCCTTCCCCGGGAGGAAAAGCAGCTCCGTCTTGCCGAGGTTCAGCTTGAGGTGGTGATCCGTCATCCACACTGATATGTCTGCCAGACATGCAGAGATGCGATTCGCCACCTGGTTATCAGAAGGGGGAAAGGAGAATATTAATTGTGTGTCGTCTGCATAGCAATGATAGGAGAAACCATGTGAGGATATGACAGAGCCAAGTGACTTGGTGTATAGCGAGAATAGGAGAGGGCCTAGAACAGAGCCCTGGGGGACACCAGTGGTGAGAGCACGTGGTGCAGAGACAGATTCTCGCCACGCCACCTGGAAGGACGCAATCCAAGCGTGGGCCGCGCCGGAGATGCCCAACTCGTAGAGGGTGGAGAGGAGGATCTGGTGGTTCACAGTATCAAAGGCAGCAGATAGGTCTAAAAGGATGAGAGCAGAGGAGAGAGAGTTAGCTTTAGCAGTGCGGAGAGCCTCCGTGACACAGAGAAGAGCAGTCTCACGGCAGTCTCACGGCAACTGGTTTGATACATTCACCTCTGAAGGTAATTAATGTACTTATATTCAGTAATCTTGCTCTGATTTGTCATCCTGAGGGTCCCAGAGATAAAATGTAGCAAAGTTTTGTTTGATCAAATCTATTTTTATGTTTAAATGTAGGAACTGGGGTCTACAGTTTGACCCCGCTGCTGTCTTTGGCTCCACACCCATCCCCGTCCGCCCATCTAGATGTGTGAAAGTTAGTGTATAAGCTAATGATCCATCATGTATGACATTCCTGGGAGTGTGTAAACTTTAATTTGTTATTACCATAGCATTTTTGTATGTTCTCTATAGTTATGTACTTGAACATGTATCGATTGACCAATTCGGCACATTTGGCCACACTCCTGGCAGAATTGATACAAAATATTGTGCAGTAATGTAATTCTTCACTGGATAAGTCTGAAACTTTGCACAGACTGCTGCCATCTGGTGCCAAAATCTAAATTACAGCTAGACTCCTATCTGTAAGTACTGCCATTCTCTTGCATTTCAGGGATGACGAAATAAAAAAATACAAAAATTGTTTTGGGGGGGGGGGGGGGATGTATTATCTTTTACCAGATCCAATGTGTTATATTCTCCTACATTAATTTCACATTTCCACAAATTTCCAAGTGTTTCCTTTCAAATGGTATCATGAATATGCATATCCTTGCTTCAGTTCCTGAGCTACAGGCAGTTAGATTTGGGTATGACATTTTAGGCGATCCTTAAGAGTGCTGCCTTTAAATATTTAATTGAGTTTGATAGTGCTATCATTGTGTGATGCCTGACATTGGTGATAAGTGATTGATTGTCTGTAAATTACGCATTCTGAATTAGATTTCTTGATTCTTCACAATGGCACCCTCTTCTGGTTATCTTGAGTGACACAGGTGAGTTTTATACATAAAGAGTAGCATTCTGGTTGTGAGATGTGGCATAAGTGATGTTATGGGTATAGGCCTATGAAATGCTTTGATTAAGTTCCATTATGTGTCTTTCATATTTGATGGAAAACCATATATATTAAGGCATGAGGGAAGACAGGTCAGATGTTAGGTTCGGACTAGGGAAGGTACAGGTAGAGGAGGACAGGTGTAGACCAGGGTCAGATGTAAGGATCAGGGAGGGTACAGGAAGAGGAAGACAGGTATAGACCAGGGTCAGATGTAAGGATCAGGGAAGGTACAGGTAGAGGAGGACAGGTGTAGACCAGGGTCAGATGTAAGGATCAGGGAGGGTACAGGTAGAGGAGGACAGGTATAGAACAGGGACAGATGTAAGGATCAGGGTGGGTACAGGTAGAGGAAGACAGGTATAGAACAGGGACAGATGTAAGGATCAGGGAGGATACAGGTAGAGGAAGACAGGTATAGAACAGGGTCAGATGTAAGGATCAGGGAGGGTACAGGTAGAGGAAGACAGGTATAGAACAGGGTCAGATGTAAAGATCAGGGAGGGTTCAGGTAAAGGAAGACAGGTAAAGCTAGATGAAACTGGATAGAGTTAATATACTGGATTATATGTTTGATGTGGGGGGGTGAGTGTACGGGGAGTGGGTGAGATTGAGGGTAAGAACACGGGTGAGGGTAAGGGGAGGGGTGAGGGTAAGGGTGAGAAGAAGGGTGAGGGTAAGGGAAGGGGGTGAGTGTAAGGGGAGGGGTGAGATTGAGGGTGAGAAGAAGGGTGAGGGTAAGGGGAGGTGTGAGGGTAAGGGGAGGGTTGAGGGTGAGAAGAAGGGTGAGGGTAAGGGGAGGGGTGAGATTGAGGGTGAGAAGAAGGGTGAGGGTGAGAAGAAGGGTGAGGGTAAGGGGATGAGGGGATGTTTGGGTAAGGGGAGGGGTGAGGGTGAGAAGAAGGGTGAGGGTAAGGGGATGAGGGGATGTTTGGGTAAGGGGAGGGTTGAGGGTGAGAAGAAGGGTGAGGGTAAGGGGATGAGGGGATGTTTGGGTAAGGGGAGGGGTGAGGGTGAGAAGAAGGGTGAGGGTAAGGGGATGAGGGGATGTTTGGGTAAGGGTAGGGGTGAGGGTGAGAAGAAGGGTGAGGGTAAGGGGATGAGGGGATGTTTGGGTAAGGGGAGGGCTGAGGGTGAGAAGAAGGGTGAGGGTAAGGGGATGAGGGGATGTTTGGGTAAGGGGAGGGTTGAGGGTGAGAAGAAGGGTGAGGGTAAGGGGATGAGGGGATGTTTGGGTAAGGGGAGGGGTGAGGGTGAGAAGAAGGGTGAGGGTAAGGGGATGAGGGGATGTTTGGGTAAGGGTAGGGGTGAGGGTGAGAAGAAGGGTGAGGGTAAGGGGATGAGGGGATGTTTGGGTAAGGGGAGGGCTGAGGGTGAGAAGAAGGGTGAGGGTAAGGGGATGAGGGGATGTTTGGGTAAGGGGAGGGTTGAGGGTGAGAAGAAGGGTGAGGGTAAGGGGATGAGGGGATGTTTGGGTAAGGGGAGGGTTGAGGGTGAGAAGAAGGGTGAGGGTAAGGGGATGAGGGGATGTTTGGGTAAGGGGAGGGTTGAGGGTGAGAAGAAGGGTGAGGGTAAGGGGATGAGGGGATGTTTGGGTAAGGGTAGGGGTGAGGGTGAGAAGAAGGGTGAGGGTAAGGGGATGAGGGGATGTGGTAGGGTCAGATTTATTTAGGTCAACATGACTGTTTCCCTTTCTGACTCGTGGTGGGTTGTGACTACTGTAGTAGTTATTGACTAACTGACCTGCTCCACCACTCACACCCATTGGTCACTAGTCCATCCATACAGACAGACAGAGAGGGGTATTTGACCCGTGTGTCCTCAAGGTTGGAAGACATGACAGTGTTCAGGAGCAGCGTTCCGGTACAGGTATGAAACTCTGAAGTTTTGAAAACCTTAACAGACCCAAATTGAAAGCAATTGCATAAAACTGCTATAGATTTGTTCTACTCCTGACTAGTTTGATAGTTATTATGACCCTACCATTTGTTAAACGTATGATATGTCACGAATTACAATTTCTTATTGCTAACAGCTAGGTGGCTAACACTAACTAGCTCTAGGGGTTAAGTTTAGGGGAAGGGTTAGCTAACTTTCTAACTAGTTGCAACGTAGCTAAAAAGTAGTTACAAAGTTGCTAATTAGCTAAAATTGGCCGTGAAAAGATTCAAGACATTCGTGTTATAAAGCCACCCATCCACCCCACTTTTGTTTTTGCCTAAATTAACCAGTCTTATGTAACCATACCAAACATAACATATTATACTAATTTGAGTTGTCCCAGATTTACTTTTACTTTGCATTCAGGTCAAAGAGCAACATTTTTGTCTCATCAGACCTTTTTCCAAACTTAAAGGTGGGCCTTTTCTCAGGAGTGGTTTCCATCTGGCCACTCCCATAAAGCCCAGATGGGTGAAGTCCTGTACAGACTTGTCCTTCTGGCAGGTTCTCCCATCTTAGCCAAGGAACTCTTTAGTTCTGCCAGAGTGGTCATTGGGTTCTCGGTCAGTTTCCTGACCAAGGTCCATCTTGCCCGGTTTGGTCGGACGGCCAGCTCAAGGCAGTCTGGGTAGTTTCATATTTTTTCAATTTCCCAATGATGGAGACCACTGTGCTCTAGGAAACTTTCAACACTCTTGATATACGGCCCATCACAATTCTATCTCAGAGATCTACAGACAGTTCCTTGGACTTCATGGTATAGTTTCTGCTCTGACATGCACTGTCAACTGTGGGACCTTATGTAGACAAGTATTGAGATGGCGCCGACAGAGACGGTCACCTCGCTTCAGATCCTTAGAAAACTATGCAGTTATTTGTTTTTTATGTATTATTTCTTACATTGTTAGCCCAGAAAATCTCAAGTGTTATTACATACAGCCAGGAAGAACTATTGGATATAAAAGCTATGTCAACTTACCAACATTACGACCAGGAATACATCTTTCCCGAGGCAGGTCCTTTGTTCGGACCTCCACCCTGGACATGCGATCTTATCCCAGAGGCCGACCCAAAACAACGAGGTCGCCGCAGGAGAGGCAGACGGAGCGGCCTACTGGTCAGACTCAGAAGGCGAGTACACCATCCACCGCTTCCGAGCATATTACTCGCCAATGTCCAATCTCCTCAGGAGGCTGAACAAATTTGGCTTGACATCTCAAACCCTCACAAACTTTTACAGATGCACAATCGAGAGCACCCTGTCGGGCTGTATCACCGCCTGGTATGGCAATTGCACCGCCCTCAACCACAAGGCTCTCCAGAGGGTGGTGCGGTCGGCACAACGCATCACCGGGAGCAAACTCCCTGCCCTCTAGGACACCTACAGCACCCAACGTCACAGGAAGGCCAAAAAGATCATCAAGGACAACAACCACCCGAGCCACTGCCTGTTCACCATCCATCCATCTAGAAGGTGGGGTCAGTACAGGTGCATCAAAGCTGGGACCGAGAGACTGAAAAACAGCTTCCAACTCAAGGCCATCAGACTGTTAAACAGCCATCACTAACATAAAGAGGCTGCTGCCAACATACTGACTCAAATCTCTGGCCACTTAAATAAATGGACTTAATAAAGGTATCACTAGTCACTTTAAATAACGCCACTTTAATCATTTCTACATATCCTACATTACTCATCTCATATGTATATACTGTATTCTATACCATCTACTGTATCTTGCCTATGCCGCACACCATCACTCATCCATATATTAATATGTACATATTCTATTCACCCCTTTACATGTGTGTGTATATGGTAGTTGTTGTGAATTTGTTAGATATTAATGCATAGTCGGAACTTCAAGCACAAGCATTTCGCTACACTCACATTAACATCTGCTCACCATGTGTATGTGACCAATAACATTTGATTTGTTTCTTTCAAAATGATGTCCAAACAATTGAATTTGCCACAGGTCAACTCCAATCAAGTTGTAGTGACATCTCAAGGATGATCAAAGGAAATTGGATGCCCCCAAGATCAATTTGGAGCATCGGAGTGGGAATAGTTATGTAAATTAGATATTTCTAGATTTCATTTTCAATACATTTGCAAACATTTCCAAAAACATGTTTTCACTTTGTTATTATGGGGTGTGTAGATGGTTGAGAAAAAAATTATTTCATCCATTTTTAATTCAGGCTGTAACACAAAATGTAGAATAAGTCAAGAGGTATGAATTAATACTTTCTGAAGGTACTATATATTTAAGCAATAAGGCACGAGGGGGTGTGGTATATGTCCAATATACCACGGCTAAGGGCTGTTCTTACGCACGACACAATTGCTATTATAAACTGGTTACCAAAGTAATTAGAGCAGTAAAAATACATGTTTTGTCACATCCATGGTATATGGTCTGATATACCACGGCTGTCAGCCAATCAGCATTCAGGGCTCGAACCACCCAGTTTATAATAGACCTTTACTCCCTCTCACTCACACCGTTGTTGAGGAGTAACAACACACACTTCATGTTAAACGAAACACACTTTATTAAAAAATATCACCACAAATTCATCAACATCCTATTATTAGTCCCCTGGGTCCTTCACGAGGGAAGATAAACTGTGCTCTTCAGACAGGGACATCAGTTATTGCTGAGTAGGTGGTGAAAATTTAAACACTACTCTATTTCTCACTTTCTCTTTCACACTCTCTCTCACACACACAATCACTCAGGTGTAGGGGTCAGCACACCAGAGTTGAGGGGTCAGGGTGAGAGGTCAGTGGACTATAGAGTTAAGGGGTTCAGCACGGATGTTCCCCAGGTCCAGCGAAGAATCTGTGTCCTCGTCAATCTCCCCAATCACAGCACTGCAAAACAGAGGAGAGCAGTTGGGCCTGGGTGTACTTCTGTGTGTTGAAGTCTGATCCCTATCCCTGCCCCCCCCCCCCCCCCCATCCAAAGTGGCCAGTTAAAGTGTCCATTCCCCTCACGGTTTCAGAAATGTTGTCGACACTCAGTCTCTTCACCAATCCAAGTCCTTGATGGGGAGTGAACGGGCACAGTGAGAGGGAGAGGTCATAAGAGGTCGTTTGGGAGAAAGGTGAGAGTTCAGCCAGAGGTCGACATGATACTTACACGTTGTCTCCTCTGACGATGTATAGTCCCAGGACCACCTGCTCCACGCCCTGAGAGGAACTGAACACACGCTCATGACTCTCATCCAGAATCAGGTTGATGGTCTGGTCAAAGCCCTTCAGGGTGCCCTGAACACACAGTCAGTTCAACGGTCCAATCAAAACAGTACACGGACAGTCAGATCAACGGTCCAATCAAAACAGTACACACACAATCAGATCAACGGTCCAATCAAAACAGTACACACACAGATCAACGGTCCAATCAAAACAGTACACACAGATCAACGGTCCAATCCAAACAGTACACACACAAAATCAGGCTTATGGTCCAGTCAAAACCATTCAGACACATACAGATGCACAGATCTGGAGCCAAGTACGGCAGTGAAGTAGCTAGAGCCATACCACTATCATCCGTCCGTCAGATGTAACGATGGCCACTGTACCTGAAACACAACAGCTAAGGAAAACATTTGGTACACTATTTCCAACCTGGTCTCAGGGGTAGACGTAACATATTAAATGTAAATCTGTAACATTCATCATTTGTATAAGTATTCATTTGTGTATGTCCTTCATCCGTCCATGGGCAGCAGGTAGCCTAGTGGTTAGAGCGTTGGACTAGTAACCGAAAGGTTGCAAGATCGAATCCCCGAGCTGACAAGGTAATAAGCTGTCGTTCATTGAAAATAAGAATTTGTTCTTAACTGACTTGCCTAGTCAAATAAAGGTAAAATAAATAATTTATATATGTTACGAAATACAATAAGTATGATATGTTACTAATTCCAATTTGTTGTCGCTAGGCTTGGGGTTAAGGTTAGGTTAAAGGGTTAAGGTTAGCTAACATGCAAAGTAGCTAAAAAAAATAGTAAGTAGTTGCAAAGTTACCAACTTAGCTAAAATGCTTAAGTTGTCCGTGATGAGATTCGAACACACAACTTTTGGGTTGCTAGATGTTCGCGTTATACGACCAACCACCCTACTTTAGTTTTTACTTATTGAGTAACGTACTCTCTTATGTAACCATACTAAACGTTTTGAGTGTCCAGGATTTACGTTTACTATATTACGTCTAGTCTATCACCTCGATCAGACCGACAGCGTCAATGCGTTTTGGTGCATTCATTTCCAATGAAACGCTGCGCTTGCCTTGCAACATTGCGTGGTACATACACTGAACAAAAACAACATGTAAAGTATTGGTCCCATGTTTTATGAGCTGAAATAAAAGATCCCAGAAATGATCCATACACACAAAAAGCTTATTTCTCTCAAATATTTTGCACAAATTCGTTTACATCACTGTTAGAGAGCATCTCTCTTTTGTCAAGATATGCCTATCCTGTAAAGTGGATGGATTATCAAGAAGCTGATTAAACAGCACGATCATTACACAGGTGCCCCTAAAAGGTCACCAAAATGTGCAATTTTGTCACAACAATGCCACAGACTTCTCAAGTTTTGAGGGAGTATGTAATTAGCATGCTGACTGCAGGAATGTCCACCAGGGCTGTTGCCAGAGAATTTAATGTTCATTTCTCTACTATAATGTCGTTTTAGAGAATTTGGCAGTACTTCTAACCACAGACCATGTGTATGGCGTTGTGTCGGTGAGTGGTTTGCTGATGTCAACGTTGTGAACAGAGGGTTATGGTATGGGCAGGCATAAGCTACGGCCAACGAACACAACTGCATTTTATCGATGGCAATTTGAATGCAGAGAGATACCGTGACAAAATCCTGAGGCCCATTGTCGTGCCATTCATCTGTTTTAGCATGATAATGCCCGGCCCCATATCGCAAGGACCCGTACACAATTCCTGGAAGCTGAAAATGGCCTACATACTCAGACATGTCACCCATTGAGCATTTTATTTTACCTTTATTTAACTAGGCAAGTCAGTTAAGCGCAAATTCCTATTTTCAAAGACGGCCTAGGAACAGTGGGTTAACTGCCTTGTTCAGGGGCACAGTGGGTTAACTGCCTTGTTCAGGGGCACAGTGGGTTAACTGCCTTGTTCAGGGGCACAGTGGGTTAACTGCCTTGTTCAGGGGCACAGTGGGTTAACTGCCTTGTTCAGGGGCACAGTGGGTTAACTGCCTTGTTCAGGGGCACAGTGGGTTAACTGCCTTGTTCAGGGGAACAGTGGGTTAACTGCCTTGTTCAGGGGCACAGTGGGTTAACTGCCTTGTTCAGGGGAACAGTGGGTTAACTGCCTTGTTCAGGGGCAGAGCGACAGATTTGAACCGGGGCTTCAATCTTGCAACCTTTCTAGTCCAACGCTCTAACCACTAGACTACCTGCCGCCCCAATCGAGGCATATGAGACCAGGCTGCTATTTCATGAGAAGCTGCACATGCAGCAATACTGTTGAGCTTGCACGACAAATCCATAGTTAGCTTGCTATTATAAACTTGGTGGTTCAAGCCCTGAATGCTGATTGGCTGAAAGCCGTTGTGTATCAGACTGTATACCACAGGTATGACAAAACATGTATTTTTACTGTTCTAATTAAATGTGTAAACAGTTTATAATAGCAATAAGGCACCTCGGGGGTTTGTGCTATATTGCCAATATACCACAGCTACGGGCTGTATTCAGGCACTCAGCTTTGAGTCGTGCTAAAGAACAGCGCATATATCCGTGGTATATTGGCCATATACCACACATCCTCGAGCCTTATTGCTTAAATAACACAGTTGGATGAACATGTACCCATGTTTGGCTTCCAAAATCATTTGTATTATCTTTTATCTAACTAGCGCACAGTTACATGTCATTCTACTAAAAAGCCATATGTGATGCTATTGCTAGCAAAGCTCAATCTAGCAGGCCAAAGCACCCACGCATCAATAATCACGCGATTCATCAGCAACAGTCCCATTCAGGGACTGTTCCAGAATTCATTTAGTTCAAAGGATACGGTTGATGTAGCTCTCGAGGGCAGTCGACATGATGACAAAGACTCGTTCAAATCCGCCGGGTTTATTTGGAAAACACAAACGTAGCTCCACCGTAGATCACAACATCGGCGTGCAGGAACAAACCGGAAACAGCATCAGACCAGACTAGATGATTGCAGACCCACTAATGATTTTGGTGTCCAGAAGATGGCGCCGAATCCACAGAAAATGAGTGTCGCACCGTTCTTTCTACCTCAGTGGTGTCGCCCTACCGATCCATGTTTACCAGACCGCCCTTTCTATGGACAATGGGCCTGTTTGACCTTGGATCATAATTAACTCCTGATTAGTATTTGTAGATCAGTCAGTCACTATTTACCCACAATGCATCATGGATTTGATGCTCTCCAGCCAAAGGGACCAGGGTTCTGGTCTTGAAGCATGGTTTCAACTGCTCCTACAGTTTTGCTTCGGTACTGCAGTTTAACTGACATCAAAAGACAATATCCATAGACGGCCACATAGAGAAGTCAGACTAGAAAATTCCTAATAAGACACTTTAGTCATAACCTTTGTGCACAAAACAGCCATTTAATTATTTGAATTATTTTTTTGCCAGTACTCACAGCTGAAGATAGTGGTCCTGTTGGAGAGCGTCACAGCGTGATGTATCGATTGTGACTGAATGATCTACAAATAATGAGTCGTTATTTATGATGCAAGGTGATTTGTAGATCAGTCAGTCAGCAGTCACCTGCAATATCAAACAAGCCCATTAACGTTTTAATATTCATCCAATGTCTGCTATGTTTTCGGATGACGTAATCGCTACTCCCTTTGCGCATTGAGTGCTAGTGCACATGTGATGTTGGTCGTATAAATCAGATGAAACCTGATCATGAAGAATGTCAGGAGATTAAACTGTCGGACATATGGATGCAGTCTCTAGCGCTCATTATACCTCAGTGTCTCCAACACTGCTTCTGTTTCTATGGCATACTGCACCTGGGCAGGCTGCTGAGACCCACCTGGGCAGGCTGCTGAGACCCACCTGGGCAGGCTGCTGAGACCCACCTGGGCAGGCTGCTGAGACCCACCTGGGCAGGCTGCTGAGACCCACTTGGCTCACTGGAGTGACTTCATCAGAATCTTTCACTCTGAAATACATTAGCATGAATGTACATGATTTGTTGTCAAAAAGGCAGTTACTGACATAAATGACATTTTCGGGATTTAAACGTTTTTATTTCTCACTTCTTTACAAATGTATATGACATTAAATAAGGTAATGTGACAGACAGGGCTGTTGTTGTTATCAAATGCACTGGACTGCTTAAAACAGCAGTGTTAAGGTCTCCTATATCTCGTCTGGTTAAAGACAACAGTCCCTGTCAGGAAGTGAGAGGGGGACCTCCTGAAATACCCATCCACACCATGTAACGTAGTGGTACTACTAGATCTCCTCCACCAGAAGACAGAAGTCTGTGCTGTCAGTCAATAGACAAATAATGTCATCTACATGAGCAGTGTCCGTTCATATAAACACATCCATCAGCCTCCAGTCGAGGTCTCTCTCCTGCCTTTAGGCCAGGAGTGGTGAGTTGATATGGAACAAGTGCTGAGCTTGTAGACAGGATCGGCAAAGTAAACAAAACTGGGATTAAACGGGATAGGACAGGAGTATTCAGGAATGAGAGCGGTCTATTCCAGGTTTCTGGGATACGGTGTAGTTCATTGGTAGTGGTTGTTCTTTGCCAGCTGAAGCCGCCCTAGCCTGGTCACAGATCTGTTAGAGCTGCCTTGCTCCTTGCTCAACTCCTATAGCCAATCGGCATCACAAAGACCATAGGAGTTGTCAAAAACACATCTGGGACCAGGCTACTGTTCTTCCTCCCATCTCCCCTCACTTTCCCGGCCAGGAGGCCCTGAGGTTGAGCAGGATGAGGACGTCGCAGGGGGCCAGGCGGTAGACCCCCAGCTCGTTGAGGGCTGACACAGGGCTGGGCTGCTGGCCCTCTGGGGTCCCTGGTTCCTCCTCATCTTCCTCAGCCTGCCTCAGGACGTCTCGTAGAAGAAGAGCTGAGCCCACATTCAGACACAGGATGACGCAGGCCTCCTTCACACTGAGGGAGGGAGACATGACCAATCATTTTTACCTAGAAATTATTTGACAAGGAATTCAACCCCTGTGCAGGAGATATAATAACCTAAGGAACTACAAACAAACTGGAGGTCTCTTCTAAAGATTACGGTACAGTGGACAATGTTTTCAGGTGATATTGTCGGCAGAATTGCCATTGTATGTAATGGCCCACTCACTGTTTGAAGAAGTTCTCAGGCCTCTTGCAGTAGTGTCCAAACAGAGGGAAGAGGTTTCTTGTCATGTCGAATTGGAGCTGGGCTGCACCCCCCTCGTTGAAGTGGTTATACAGAATCACCTGAGGGAGACAGGTAGCAGGTCCAGAAGTTAATAGAGATGTGATTACCCCAAAAAAACCACTCTATTGCTTCATCCTATTTCTTACGTCTGTATTTTATCATTAGAATTAGTCAGTAGCCATTGTAGTTTTAATGTATTTGAGAACAGATGTGTCTAATGATGTGTGACAATCTAATTACCTTCTTTTAAGTCACTCCAGACAGTAGTATCTGCGAAATCACTAAAAGTTCAAATATTTAATGAAGTCAACTATCTGATTCATTCCTATTGTAGCAGGCCAGCAGTGTGACTCACATTCTGGTAGAGGAAGAGGTCCAGCCTCTCAGCCAGGTCCTGCCAGCCCATCTGGAAGAGAGGCAGACACAGCATCTGCTGCAGCTGGAGCAGGTGGTCCCTGAGACACTGCATCAGAGGACAGGCTAAACTGGACAGGGACATGGTGGCCTGGTCACACTGGGACGGCAGAGACAACCACCTGGGAGGACAAGGATACACGTTAGTGTCATTCTACTTTTTAACATTTTGTTGTTCAATTGGGTATATGGTGGCTGTAGCTGATGATCTGAGCTCTACTAGATTCTTTCAAGAAATCACATTTCATTCCTACTGTCCAGGCCTACTGTCAGCCTGGGCCTAAACACCAAGCAAAGCAAGGCGACAGTGGGTGCCTAGTGTTTAAAACTCCAAAGATAAGACTACATCTTGAGAGGAACTAGATTCAACAGAAAGAACCCTTCCTCTAAGTGAAGAGTGTCTCCACTGACCTGTCCCTGCAGTAGGGCTGGGCCTTCTTCTGTACGTCCCTCATGACAGCCTCCAGTAACCTGCCCAGCATGTCTCCTCTCAGCCTCTCCAGCAGCCCCAGGAGCCCCTCAAACAGAGACCCCTCCAGAGAGGCCAGACGGCCGGACTCAGTGACCCCCAGCGGCCCCAACAACTCCTCCTCCCCCAGGGCCACAGCTGACTGCTGCAGCTGCAGGAAGAACTGAGGAAGAATAGAGGAGGAGAGTAAAGAAAGTTGAACAGCCTTGAAGAAGACCTCTGGAGCAGTGCACCTGACCACACGACTGAACAGTAGTCCAGGTGCGACAAAACTAGGGCCTGTAGGACCTGCCTTGTTGATAGTGTTGTTAAGAAGGCAGAGCATCGCTTTATTATAGACAGACTTCTCCCCATCTCAGCTTCTACTGCATCAATATGTTTTGTATAGCAACAGTGTGATGACTCCGAGGGGCCACGTACCACGTTGTCTCCCCAGTCCCCCAGCACGGTGGAGATGTAGTTGGCAGCGTTGAGAATAGCACAGTATCTAGCGCCCAGCGGGTTACGGGACTCCTCCTTCATCACCTGGGTGAGGCGGATACGGAAGTCGTCCACCAGCTCTCTCTGTAGCGCCAGGAAACGCAGCTGGGCACGAGGGCAGGGGAGGGCACGGTAGCGGTCTGGTAGGGGGAGTATTAGAGATTGAGAGAGAGGAGCAGGGGGAGAAGGAGGATAGTGGGAGGTGGAGGGGGAGAAAGGGAAAGCAGAGAGAGGGAGGGAGAGAAGGGGAAAGAGAGAGAGAGAGAGATAGAGTGCAGTAAGTAAGAGGCTGCCTCAACAGCAGGTCGTCCCTCTACGGCAAACAGAGGGAAGAGAAGTGGCAACCACCAAGACAGACAGAGAGAGTGAGACAGACGAGAGAGAGACAGAGAGAGACAAGAGAGAGTGACAGAGACAAGAGAGAGTGACAGAGAGAGGCAGAGAGAGAGAGTGAGACAGATGAGAGAGAGACAAGAGAGAGTGACAGAGAGAGGCAGAGAGTGAGAGGCAGAGAGAGAGAAGAGAGAGTGACAGAGAGAGGCAGAGTGAGAGGCAGAGAGAGAGAAGAGAGTGACAGAGAGAGGCAGAGAGAGAGAGGCAGAGAGAGACAAGAGAGAGTGACAGAGAGAGGCAGAGAGAGACAAGAGAGAGTGACAGAGAGAGGCAGAGAGAGAGAGGCAGCGAGAGAGAGAGAGAGAGAGACAGAGAGAGAGTGAGAGAGAGAGAGAGAGAGAGAGAGAGAGAGAGAGAGAGACACAGAGAAAGACAGAGAGAAAGACAGAGAGAGAGAGAGAGAGAGAGAGAGAGAGAGAGAGAGAGAGAGAGAGAGAGAGAGAGAGAGAGATAAAGTAGTTAATAATCCTACCAGTGATGACCAGCAGTAAGGTCATGAAGGTCTCAGCGCAGTCTGGAGCCTTGAGTTCGTCCATGTCACTGATGTCTTTGTACTGGGAGCTCCAAGCCCCCTCAGCAGACAGCATGGCATCCACCTTCTCTATCGCCACTACAGAGACACACAGTTGGGATGAGCACACATCACACATTCACTAAATCACATACGCTGACATAAACAGAGTCTAACAGAGAAGTCAAATCCCACATAAAATCAATCTCTTTAGTCAGTCCCAAATGGCTTCCTACTCCTTCCCTTCACCCAAACCCTTCAATGTTTGCAGATCTGTAAGGTCGAAGCGATATGGCGGAAGCTCTGCCAGTACACTGCTTATACCTATCCAGCCCCTTCAGATCTGCAGAAATTGGAGGGTTAGGGCCACGGGGAAAGAGTAGGGAACGATGAGAGATGTTCCACTGCTGCCCCTCTCTCTCTCACTCACTCTTCCTCTCCACAGTGAGCCACTTCTGCAGCACGACCTCGTCCAGCAGGACATGCAGCGCTCCGGGCAGGGTGCTGGGGTAGGAGTGGGTGGTGCGCAGCTCCCTCTCGAACTGCAGGATCTCATCCACCAGGTGGCAGAAGAGAGCGTCGTCGTAGAGCAGCCGTGGAGCATCCGAAGCTAGCTTCTCTTGGGCCAGGGTGAGTAGACCGCGACACAGCTCCACCTGGTGGGGACAGGAGGGATGACATGATACTTCAATAGCTATAACCATTAGATTTTATTATATTCATATATATATATGCTTATATCCTCTCATATGACTGTGGACATCAAGAGCTGCTACGATTGACAGATGACTGCAATGGACTCAGCTTGACATTCAGCTTTGAATCTTGGGGGTGAACAAATACTTCAATGGCACATGAAGTCAGGATTGTAGATGATCATTTAGTGGCTGATCCTCTAACCTTGGCGTTGACGTTCGCTCCATTTCTGTCCAGAATGGGCTGGATCTTCTCCTCCATGAAGTTGGAGCTGTTAGCCATCCACATCAGGACCTGGGTCAGGAACCACTCAGGCTGCATGGAGACAGATGGACGTTATTATTATTCTCACAGTCTCTCTGTCTGTCTGTCTGTGTGTGTGTGTGTGTGTGTGTGTGTGTGTGTGTGTGTGTGTGTGTGTGTGTGTGTGTGGTGTGTTGCTCTAACCTTGTTGAGTGAGTTGGTCTGACGGTTTCCAGTGAAGTGGTATCGAAACCTCTTGCTCAGAGGAAGCAACATGATCTGGACAGGAAGAGACAGGGGTGTTGTCGGGGGCAACCCTACACGGGACACAGAGGTTGGCTTCTCTGATATGAGATCATCACTGAGAAACAGGTTAAAGAATCTGGCCAGGTATTCATCTCAGTACAATGTCTCAATGTAAAATGATAACATCAATATCAGTCAATATCTTAGGAAGTGTGTGGGGAACAGTATGTCTGTGACTGGGAATGTATGAAGTATGAAGCTAGTGTATGAAGAAGTGTGCAGAGTGTATATAATGCACTGTGTCTATAACCCAGTCCTGTCTATACCCCAGTCCTGTCTACAACCCAGTCCTGTCTACAAACCAGTACTGTCTACAACCCAGTACTGTCTATAACCCAGTCCTGTCTATAACCAGTTAGTGTCTATAACCCAGTCCTGTCTACAACCCATTCCTGTCTATAACCCATTCCTGTCTATAACCAGTTAGTGTCTATAACCCAGTCCTGTCTACAACCCAGTCCTGTCTATAACCAGTTAGTGTCTATAACCCAGTCCTGTCTATAACCCAGTCCTGTCTATAACCCAGTCCTGTCTACAACCCAGTCCTGTCTATAACCCAGTCCTGTCTACAACCAGTTAGTGTCTACAACCCAGTCCTGTCTACAACCCAGTCCTGTCTACAACCAGTTAGTGTCTATAACCCAGTCCTGTCTACAACCCAGTCCTGTCTACAACCCAGTCCTGTCTACAACCAGTTAGTGTCTATAACCCAGTCCTGTCTACAACCCAGTCCTGTCTACAACCAGTTAGTGTCTATAACCCAGTCCTGTCTACAACCCAGTCCTGTCTACAACCCAGTCCTGTCTACAACCCAGTCCTGTCTACAACCCAGTCCTGTCTATAACCAGTTAGTGTCTATAACCCAGTCCTGTCTACAACCCAGTACTGTCTATAACCAGTTAGTGTCTATAACCCAGTTAGTGTCTATAACCCAGCCCTGTCTATAACCCAGTCCTGTCTACAACCAGTTAGTGTCTATAACCCAGTCCTGTCTATAACTCAGTCCTGTCTACAACCCAGTCCTGTCTACAACCCAGTCCTGTCTACAACCCAGTCCTGTCTATAACCCAGTCCTGTCTATAACCAGTTAGTGTCTATAACCCAGTCCTGTCTATAACCCAGTACTGTCTACAACCCAGTACTGTCTACAACCCAGTACTGTCTATAACCCAGTCCTGTCTACAACCCAATACTGTCTATAACCAGTTAGTGTCTATAACCCAGTCCTGTCTATAACCCAGTCCTGTCTACAACCCAGTCCTGTCTACAACCCAGTCCTGTCTACAACCCAGTACTGTCTATAACCCAGTCCTGTCTATAACCAGTTAGTGTCTATAACCCAGTCCTGTCTATAACCCAGTCCTGTCTACAACCCAGTACTGTCTATAACCCAGTACTGTCTATAACCCAGTCCTGTCTATAACCCAGTCCTGTCTATAACCCAGTCCTGTCTATAACCCAGTAGTGTCTATAACCCAGTCCTGTCTATAACCCAGTCCTGTCTATAACCCAGTCCTGTCTACAACCCAGTACTCTCTATAACCAGTTAGTATCTATAACCCAGTCCTGTCTATAACCCAGTCCTGTCTACAACCCAGTACTGTCTACAACCCAGTACTGTCTATAACCAGTTAGTGTCTATAACCCAGTCCTGTCTATAACCCAGTCCTGTCTACAACCCAGTATTGTCTAGAACCAGTTAGTGTCTATAACCCAGTCCTGTCTATAACCCAGTCCTGTCTACAACCCAGTCCTGTCTATAACCCAGTCCTGTCTATAACCCAGTCCTGTCTATAACCTAGTAGTGTCTATAACCTAGTAGTGTCTATAACCCAGTCCTGTCTATAACCCAGTCCTGTCTATAACCCAGTCCTGTCTATAACCCAGTCCTGTCTATAACCTAGTAGTGTCTATAACCTAGTAGTATCTATAACCCAGTCCTGTCTATAACCCAGTCCTGTCTATAACCCAGTCCTGTCTATAACCCAGTAGTGTCTATAACAGCGTGTGTACAACCTAGTAGTGTCTATAACAGCGTATGTATAACAGACGATAATGCTAGTGAGTATGTCTTCGACACTGATAACACTATATTGGGGTGAAGGATACGAGGTCTGTAGAGACAGGAGCTGAGCCACCAGTAATTCCAGCTGGCTGTGGAGCTCCTGAGCATTGGCAGGGGGGGAGAGAGACTGGGTGGGAGGAGAGATGAACGGCCAGTGGAGCTGGATCAGCAACTCCTCAAAATCACTGCCAGACAGAGGAGGAGGAGTTCAAAATCCCATTCAGGTCTGAGGGAGCTTGACTTGGGATCATCATAATAACTGTGAATCACCAAGCCCGGTCCTGGAGAGCTACTGGTCCAACACAAATACACCTGGTCAACTAATCATTTACAGTGAATTAGATGGGTTAGTGCCAGGCTGGAACGAAGGCCTGCATGGCTGGTTACTCTCCAGGACCAGGGTTGCTGACCACGGATCTAAATAGAGATCCTAATAACTAACACAGAGTTCTCCTTCTCCAGTCCTTCTGCTCCGGCCCGGCACGCTAACACAACAAACTGCCTGCCCTGTCTGACCCATACATACATACCCAGCCAGTCTGTCCTTAATGATCTTGTGCCAGAAGCGTAGTGTGTCTCTGAGGAAGGCCTGGAGATGAGAGCAGCCAGATTGCTTTAGGCCCACATCTAGACTGGCCATGCTGCCCACCGCCACCACTGCCTCCCATATACTGTTGGTCATCAGACACTGCTGAATGCTGTCACTGTGGGAGGAGAGAACAACATTTAGCAGAACACCTTAACATACAGTAGGATACCATTTTGTGTGTGTGTATTCCAATCAGGTTCCTATCTTTGAATACTGGCAAATATATCGTTCAACTGCAAGAAGAAGAAAATAATAATACTGTTGCTCACCTGAGTTCTTCAATGCGTGACACACACTGCAGGTATTTCATGTGTTTCTCTGTGTTGTCCAGCTGTTCCAGGGTCCGTCCCAGGCTGTCTGCCCAGGGCTGGGCGCCCTGCAGGTGCTGTATCAGGGTGTTGGACAGGACCCTCTCCCGCTGGAGCAAACCTTCCAGAGACACACGGGACTCCTCGGCTGCAGACAGCGCTGCTGCCACCCGCAGCGGCACCGAACTGGACACCGTCAGAACCTGAGAAGGTGGGTGGAGGAAGACCTGTCAACAAGGGAAATGTACGCCCTTAAACTAGCTAGCAGAGGTTAGCTACCTGGATAGATCATGTTTGTATGACTTACGTTAACTAGCTGCTGTCAAGGGGCAGAATAATATTCGCATTATTAACGATTCTATTATTTTTCATGCAATAATTGATACAGCATTGAAAGCTTATTTGCGTGTGCAACATGAAGTTAACAACGCGCTTGCTAGCTACCTGCTCCTCCAGCAACTTGTTTTCCGCTGTCAGTTTCTCCAGGAGCGAGCTAACTTTCTTCAGCGACTTCAGATCCCCTCCGATTTCTTTCTCTATCAAGTCGACAACGTAGTCGGGAAGTGCTCCATCCCCCGCTCCTGTTTCGGAGTCTTCATCATTTGTCGATATAGGGCTTTGTAGATCAGATTCATCACTTTGTCCGTTTTGCTGCTCTGCAGAGGGCGCCGCCATCTTTCTTCTGCGTCTCTTCCACGTCAACAGCACGCAGATGTAAACACAGCACCAAACACAACCGTCACCGGCAATACACACCCTCTAGTGGTGACAGTTAGTACTGCGGGACATGTCACGGGTAAACACTTGGGACATTTCCAACTACTACACAATCCATGCTTCCTTCACTCCTCCGTTCATTGGCTTGGAGTAACCAGTGATATCATAAGTGGAGTGGTGAAAGTTTCAGAAGATTAACCGTAGATGTGTTATTTCAGTGATTACTAAAGGAAATTAGGATTGATGTTTTCAAAACAAGACCCTTCAGTGTTGAGTGTCATGTTGACAATCAAGACCTCACAGGAAACAACTGGACATACTGTATGTGCTCAGTTATGTAGTTGTTGAACTAATCCGTTACCCAGAAAGGAACAGTTCTATTCCAGCATCTTATTCTGTCCTATTCTACTGTATCTTAGTCTATGCTGCTCTGACATTGCTCATCCAAATATTTATATATTCTTAATTCCATTCCTTTACTTTAGATTGTGTATATTATTAGATATTACTTGTTAGATATTACTGCACTGTTGGAGCTAGAAACACAAGCATTTTCGCTACACCCGCAATAACATCTACTATACACATGTATGTGACAAATAAAATATGATTTGAACTCAAACATATTGTAGAACACGTACGATCCCTTCTCCTTCATTCGTACATCCTTTTCCTGGGAATGGGGAATATGCTTGAGTCTGTTCCGTTACTATCATATGCTTGAGTCTGTTCCATTACTATCATATGCTTGAGTCTGTTCCGTTACTATCATATGCTTGAGTCTGTTCCGTTACTATCATATGCTTGAGTCTGTTCCATTACTATCATATGCTTGAGTCTGTTCCATTACTATCATATTCTTGAGTCTGTTCCATTACTATCATATGCTTGAGTCTGTTCCATTACTATCATATGCTTGAGTCTGTTCCGTTACTATCATATGCTTGAGTCTGTTCCGTTACTATCATATGCTTGAGTCTGTTCCGTTACTATCATATGCTTGAGTCTGTTCCATTACTATCATATGCTTGAGTCTGTTCCGTTACTATCATATGCTTGAGTCTGTTCCGTTACTATCATATGCTTGAGTCTGTTCCGTTACTATCATATGCTTGAGTCTGTTCCGTTACTATCATATGCTTGAGTCTGTTCCATTACTATCATATGCTTGAGTCTGTTCCATTACTATCATATGCTTGAGTCTGTTCCATTACTATCATATGCTTGAGTCTGTTCCGTTACTATCTTCCTCTGTACAAAATGTGCTCCAGATGTTTTGCGGGGGTTGCATTGACATTGACATTGTTTAACAATTGGCCCTTCTCTGGATTCCTAGGGTCCCAGTGGGGCTGCGTCTCAAATAGCATTCTATTCCCTATATAGTGCACTACTTTTGACAAGGGCCCAAAGAGCACTAGGGAATAGGGTGCCATTTTCGACGTAGTGTGGTGAGGTCATAGTTGTCCAGAAATGGCTAGTTATGTGATTTAATGTTCACTCACGCCTACTTGTGTAACAGTAAAGCTTCCATCCCTCTCCTCGCCCCAACCTGGGCTCAAACCAGGGACCCTCTGCACACATCGACAACAGCCACCCTCGAAGCATCGTTACCCATCGCTCCACAAAAGCCGCGGCCCTTGCAGAGCAAGGGGAACAACTCTCTCTCGCTCTCTTTAATGGGGTGTTATTGGCATGGGAAACATATGTTTACATTGCCAAAGCAAGTGAAATAAACAATAAACAAAAGTGAGAAGAAACAAAAAACAACATCAACAACAAACTATTAGAAATAAACAGTAAACAACACAAAGGTTTCATAAAGATACAGACATTTCAAGAGTTATATTATCAGATATGTCCAGTGTTTTAACAATGAGCAAATAGTTGTAGTGCGAATAGTGGGTGAAGATAAATAAACATCAATATTTACAATGTTGTTTGTGCTCCACTGGTTGCCCTTTTCTCACGGCAACTGGCCACAAATCTTGCTGCTGTGGTTGCACATCTCTCTCTAACTTCCGGAAGAGCCCATTTAAAGAAAATATAAGTCAAGTTCATGGGCGTTGCGTTCCTGCGGGCTAGTCCCTCCCATGACACAAAACCCCATTCAGCAGCATGTCAACACACTCATGTTGAGAAGAAGAAGAAACAGTTATTAAAGGAATCGGACAATCTATTTTCTGGACTTAAAGATTCTGGGCTTCAGCTAGACCAACTCTGAAGTGAACTGCTTATCCAAACTGTTGATTAAACCTGTATAAATGTGTAAACCTATATTTTCCATAGTCTAAAACAACCACAGCACCCCCCTTGTCTGCAGGTTTAATAACCAAAGATAAATCTTTCATTAATTCAATAAGTGCCTGTTCTTCTGTTCTAGTGAGATTTTTCTGAATGTGGTTTGTTTGTCTCGTATACACTGACATGGCTTCTTGTTCGACTAACCTACAATAGGTATTAATCGAGGAGTTGTTAACTATGGGACAGAATTTGCTTTTGGGCTTAAAGTGGGTACCAGTTCGTTGATGTGTTTCTTGGCCCGAAACAGTGTTTTGTGAAAACACATGCTTAAGTTTAATCTTGCGAAAGAATTTAAACAGATCTACTTTCGTATCAAATGGTTTATCTGTACATGTAGGTACAAAAGAGAGGCCCTTAGATAAGACTGAGACTTGAGCGTAAGTAAGGTCTTTTTTGGAGAGGTTAATTACCGCGTCCCTGGTTATTAAACCTGCAGACAAGGGGGGCGCTGTGGTTGTTTTAGACTATGGAAAATATAAAGAAGAAATTCAGAGACAACTCAGTAATGAACGTTTCTATAGAAAACTGAGTGTTGATCCCACACAGGTGTTCCAAAGGGATATATGCTCTAATCTGGAGCAAGCCCTATTAAACCACCTTATCTCAAAACCTGAATATGAATATATTTGCTGTAAATGTGCCATACGTCCTTGCCTGTACATTTTACCGAAATTACACAAACCTAAAACACAACAAGGCAATTATCCATAGGCTCAATGCTAGAGCCATTGTCGAACTTTGTAGACGCTTTTATTAAAACTCATGTGCAAGCATTGCCATCTCATGTAAAAGACTCTATAGACTTCATAAACAAGATCTCACCAATAACGGGTTTAAAAGAAGACTTTATTCTGGTCACATTAGATGTGGAGAGTCTATATACCAGCATTCCCCATGTGGAGGGGCTGGCAGCACTAGCTCACTATTTGGGAGACAGAGATACTAATGAATATCCACCAACAAACTTTATTCTAGAGCTGGCAGAATATGTGTTGAAGTATAACTATTTCACGTTTGATAATGAATACTACCTCCAAACGAATGGAATATCGATGGGCTCCACATTCGCTCCGAGCTATGCTAACCTTTATGTGGGTCTTTTTGAGGAACGTTTTGTTAATAATAAAAACGAAAACCCATTTTTGAATAAAATCCTGAAGTGGTATCGATATATTGACGACATTTTTTGCATATGGGAAGGAACTGAACAAGAGCTGTCAGGTTTTATGGCACTACTCAATGACATGGACCCCAATCTCAAATTCACTATTGAAAGTGACACTCAACGTGTTTATTACCTCGATATGTGGATTGAGAAATCAAATGGAACCCTGTTTACAACTCTGTATCGAAAAGAAACAGACAGAAATACTCTATTACAGGGGGACAGCTTCCATCCTGAGCCATTAAAAAGAGGACTTCCTAGAAGCCAGTTTTTCAGACTGGGCCGTATATGCCACTCCACAGAGGATTATCTAGAAAAAGCAGCGGATATGCGCATTAGGTTTCTAAGTTTTTCACAATGTGTGGATGAAGCTCTTCATTTGGCATTGGGAAAAACACGAGATGAATTGTTACAAAAAAGACCGCTAAAGCAAAAGAACACTCCGTAATGTTCACAACCACATATACTTTGAACTCGCGAAAAGTGGGAGGTGTGGTCAAGAAACACTGGCATGTTTTATCATCGGACCCAGCTTTGCCGGCAGAATTAAAAAAATCCACCACTTATTGTGTATAGAAGAGGTCGCAATTTACACGATAAATTGGTTCATGCCAACTGCCAGCCACGAAAGAAAATCTGCCAGGCTCTTTTACGCCCTCTACCAAATGGTAGCTATAAATGCAGAGGATGCGCACAGTGCAACAATATGATGAAGTGTGAATATTTCTGCCACCCACACACAGGAAAACGGTTTCAAATAAATGATATCATTACGTGCTCCACCACCCATGTTATTTACATTAATAAATGTCCATGTGGGCTGTGCTATGTCGGTAAAACCTCCCGCTCTCTCAAACAGAGAATTAGTGAACATAAAAGTTAAATCAGGAGAAACGACAGGGATTATCCAGTCGCAGTACATTTTAATGACCTAAAACATGACATTTCTACCATTAGATTTTGTGGCATAGAGAAAGTTAAGATATCAGACAGGGGAGGTGATATTAATAATACTCTGAGCAAAAGAGAATGTTTTGGGATTTTCACCCTCCAGACATTATTTCCTAAAGGTCTTAATGATGAAATGCCTATATATGTTATGTTGTGAATTTGAACATGAATTATGTGTCTATTTAAGATTACTCTGATGTTTTTCGTATGATGTACACAATGATTAATGAAAACTTGCTATGTCCTCATTGTGGTTTTATGGACGTGTTCAATGCGTCTTATTTATACACGTTTGTAGTGTTTGTGAAATGCATATTGTTATGTTTGGTAGCACTTATTTATTTTTCCTTTGCCTCCAACCCCTTTCCATGCGTGGAACGGATGTGGGTGGGGCTAGGTCTATATAGAGGTGCTGTTTTCAGAAAATTCACAAAAGCTTATTAAATATCAGTGACACTATCAAGAGCAGTGTGCGGTTTCCTTTTTCATTCATCCTGTTTCAACTGTTGCCATGCACCTGCAATAAGATTGCTCAGATGTGCGAGTGCCTTTTGAATTTTGTTTTATCATAACCAAATATTAAAATGGAAATAATTAATATCTGCGTAAAACGGGCGTTCATTTTCGTCTGTGTCTTGATCGGGGTAAGTTATCGTCCAGTCTATTGGCCTGTTAATATTCGAGTTGATTTTTTATAGGAACAACGTTTTTTAATGTGAGCAGATTTTTTGTAATTATAGCCGGTTATTTTTGTAACTTCTGCGCACGGAGGGGTGTTCAAGCAGTGAGCGTTGCAGTTCACACGCAACTGAATAAAGAGCGGTGCCACTTTCATCAACAATAATGAGCCGATTGATCTATAGTGCAGTATTGAAAGAAACACGACAATAGAAATGTTGTATTTAATGTTGCAATTAGGCTACTGGGCTTTAATCTAACCTTTCACTGGAACACGTTTTAGCTCTGGTTTGTGGCTGTGTTCAGTTTATTTATTTATGTCGGTCTTTTAGTTCCCCTATTTGTTTATTTGCTCAGTATAATCCTCTAGCGCTGCTACATTCTTTAAAATTATGAGTTATGTTTATTCTCATCTTCAAATAGGCCTACTGACCTTAGTTATCACGTTTTATCAGAATATTAGGTTACTCAATAACTGATATTAGATTTTTATAACCAGCTGACTAAGTAAATATCTCAGCTATTCATTTCTTAATAATGTATAATTTCTTAGTCTATTTATAAATGAGGTATAATATATGTAAATACAATTTACTGTCTGCTTACAAACCATTTGTAGATGGTGTTGGTCAAATGCATTATTGAAGTTATGAAGAAATAGATCCCTCAACTCTCCTCTGAAACAAATTACTGTATCAACCTTTACTGTGCAATATCAGTAGAATTCTCAGTATAATACCCTGTACATTGTAATGATTGATTGTATCATGTGTTGTATTCTCTTCAGATCATCAGCACCCTCTTGCTGGCCATCACATTATTTGGACATGGGTACTTCCACAAATCAGAAGAAGTAATTGTTATTTTTATAGCCCCTATTACATTTACTAATTATATCATACACATTTCGTTATAATAATGATGTGTCCATCTAGCCTGGTCCCAGATCTGAGACCAGGCTAGACTTCAGCAGTATCATTGTAATATTATGATTATAAACCCAGAATTGTCATATCATTAATCTGGCTTGTCTTCCTATTCACAGATAGAGATTCTGCCAGGGATAGCAATTCTTTATGTCCTAGAAGCAGCAACCCTGGTCCTGTCAATCTTTGGGGTTTATGGTGCTCGCAAGGAGAAGAAATGGGCTGTGGTTCTGGTAAGCTTGCCAAGACCTGTCCCAAAGTGTTAGCCTGATCCCAGATTTGTTTGTTTGTCTTGGATAGTTATCATAGGAGTTGGCTATACAGCACAAACAGATCTGGGATCTGGCTACTGACGAATCCTCTCCTGCAAACTGTTCCTTTCTGATAAGTAATGGCATGCCATACAATTCAACTGAAAACAATCAACGCTTTTCCCATGACCTGTTTCCAACATGTTTTCCAGAAAGTGTGATAAGGTTTGAATTAACCTTTAGTATTGATTTTGCTTTACAACCCCTATATGTGTATGTAGTTTTCAGTAGGTATGTCACTGGCCAGCCTATACCTGTTTGTGGAGTGCGTGAAAATATATCAATTCAAACACGAGGTACAGTAGTCATATATATATATATATATATATATATACATATATACACACACACACACACACACACACACACACACACACACACACACACACACACACACACACACACACACACACACACACACACACACACACACACACACACACACACACACACACACACAGGTAACTGCCAAAATAAAGGAAACACCAACATAAAGTGTCTTAATAGGGTGTTGGGCCACAGCGAGCCAGAACAGATTTAATGCACCTTGGCATAGATCCTACAAGTGTCTGGAACTCTATTGGAGGGATGCGAGACCATTCTTTCACGATAAATTCCATCATTTGGGGTTCTGTTGATGGTGGTAGAAAACGCTGTTTCAGGAGCTGCTTCAGAATCTCACATAGGTGTTCAATTAGGTTGAGATCTGGTGACTCATCAAACCATTCAGTGACCACTCGTGCCCTTTGGATGGTGGCATATCATCCTATGGGGGCATAGCCATGGTAGCCAAAATCATTTTCATACTGTGCATGACACTAAGCATTATGGGATATTAATTGCTTACTTAACTCAGGAACCACACCGTGTGGAAGCACCTACTTTCAATATACTCCATGTCCCTCATTTACTCAAGGGTTTCCATTATTTTGGCAGTTACCTGTATATATCTTCATTTTCTAATTCAACCTTGAGACAATGTTTGTTTGCTGTTCTGGTGGAAAGATATTTGAGAAGTTATTGTATGATGGTGCAATACATCTGTTTCTTGATAATTCAATGTACTGTATCTGTCCATTTCAAATTCAGAACTGATTCTAGGTTTCAGCTGTGAATATAACACTCAATGTTAACTTGATTCATTTCAAGATGGAGGAGTTAATCAGAGAGGAACATCTAGCTATGATGCCTCTAAGTGGAGCGAATCAAACAGATTTAAAAGGGCTATACAACATACAGACTAAGGTAAGTCACCTTTATTTAATGCTTCTTATGGTCACTGCTTGTGCCAATTCACAGCCCCAGAGTGCCAATTCAATGTATGTGTCACGGCCGTCATCGGTTAAGGAGGACCAAAATGCCGCAGGTATGTGTAAACTCATCTTCTTTATTATATGGAAAGAAGGAAAACCCAAAATAAACACGTATACAAAAGAAACACATCGCCAATAAACAGTCCTGTAAGGCTTGATGCTATACACGGAACAATCTCCCACAATTAAACAGACAAACACACCCAACTAATATAGGACTTCCAATCAAAGGCAACACCACACAGCTGCCTTCAATTGGAAGTCCACCCCAATTAACCAAACATAGACATACAACTAACTAGATCAACATAGAAATACGTAAACAAGAAGCAGTGCCCAAAAACCCCGGAATACTTAAATCAAATGCCCTTTTTAGAAAAACACCACCCCTAACCACATAAAACAAATACCCTCTGCCACGTCCTGACCAAACTACAATACCAATTAACCCTTATACTGGCCAGGACGTGACAGTATGTGTGTCTTTAGGGCCGGTTTTCCATATTATGTAAATCTAGGCCTGGACTAAAAGCACTTTCATTGGAGATTTCTCCAGGTTCTTCCAGGACTAGGCCTTAACTATACCTGGTAAATCATGTTTTTATAATGTCTGTTTCCTTCACTTTCAGTTCAAATGCTGTGGGCTCGTACAAGGCTACCAAGACTGGGGCACAGACATCCCCCTCTCCTGTCTCTGTTCTGATGAGGACTCAACAAACTTTAAATGTGTGAGTCTGCTGCGTTAAATAAGTTAACTTGTTGCTGGTGTTATGTGTATGCTGAGGAGGATGGGTTTCAATGTGTCAGTCTGTGTTAAAAATGTTATCACTCAAATATGAAAGTGTAAATCTCTCGTCTTTCGATAAGAGCAATAAAAAAATTGTATTTAAAAAGTATTTTTAAAACAAAATACAAAACAGATGAGGACAGTGATAAGACAACCATACATAAACTGAGGAAGATGTACATGACAAAACTGTAAAAGCAACAAAAACGATAGAACACATTTGGACCAGACAATTATCATGGATGACATGATGCAGCCTAATAAGAAATCATGCAGCTAAAGTAAAGCACTGTTTTAAACCATGTCACATTCTATTTCAGGTTGCTCCTGGTAACAATACAAGATTTGTTATTCACTATCCCAACAGTGATATGTCTGAGGATGATGACCACAAGGGACTAATGGATGAACACATGCTGGTATATAAAGAGGTAAAAACATGTCATTCCACTACACCGGGGATGGGCAACTGGCAGCCATTTTGAAGTCCCTTGGATCAATTAGGCCATGTCAGCTAATATTTTTTAGATTGCTAAATTTGTTTACCGGCCACCTATCGAAACTTGTTATCATGGCTGAATTACCACCCATGGGGTCCCCATTGATGTTGTGTGTCAGTCTCACTCATGTCATATTAAAAACTGCATACATTTCTCACCACCCTATGGCAAAATGTGTAGAATTGCAGCAAACTTGCTTTAAAATGGCAACATTTTCTCTTCACCCAATGTCAAAATGTGTAGAATTGCACAAAATGAACTCTAAAATAAAAATAAATATCTCTCTGCTGTCAAGAAGTAAAAAGTTGATTTTAAATTTTGCGCCAAAGGTTTTGCAGTACTCATTGATACAATTGTAACGAACGTCGTTGGAAGAATGGTCACATCAAGGCGCAGCGTGGTTTGGGTTCATCATCTTTTTTTAAGGTGAACCAGCAACAAAACAGAAACCAACGAAACGTACAGCCTTGTAGGGCTAAAAAGCAACAATACAGAATCAAGATCCCACAAACAACAGGTGGGAAAAGGCTGCCTAAATATGATCCCCAATCAGAGACAACGATAGACAGTTGCCTCTGATTGGGAACCATACCAGGCCAACATAGAAATACAAAAAACTAGAGTAACCACCCTAGTCACACCCTGACCTAACAAAAATAGAGAATAAAAAGGCTCTCTAAGGTCAGGGCGTGACAACAATAAACTGATATTTGTTCAAGTTCTGATATAATACAGAGCTGTATACTCTTGTTTTTCACACAAAATGACAAACTCTTAATTGTTCCTTTTCAGCCATGTCTTCCCATCTTATTCTCTTTGGTGGGCTATGGAATCAGCCTGATGATAGGAACATTAGTAGCACTTCAAGCATTATGGGTATGTATTTCATATCTATGTCTGTACTATTTAACCTTTCCAGGGTTGGGGTCCATTCAGTTTTTTCAATTCAATCAATTGAAATTCAATTCCCAAATTGAAAATTGTCCATAGTTTTTCATGTGTATTTTTCAATTCAGGAAGTGAATTTCAATTGACTACCTAAATTGAAAGCTTTAGTAGTATTTGTTTCTGTCACGTCCTGACCATAGTAAGATGTTATTTTCTATGGTAGAGTTGTTCAGGGCGTGACAGGGGGTGTTTTGTGTTTTTCTATGTTTTCTATATCTATGTTTAGTTCTAGTTTTCTATTTCTATGTTGTTGTTTTTTGGGATGGTCTCCAATTAGAGGCAGCTGGTCCTCGTTGTCTCTAATTGGAGATCATGTTTAAGTAGTTTTTTTTTTCCACCTTTGTTTGTGGGTAGTTATTTTCTGTTTAGTTAGTCTGTGTACCTGACAGAACTGTTGGCTGTTTGTTATTTTGTCTTTAGTATTCTGAGTTAAAATAAATCTTCAGTATGAGCACTCAACACGCTGCGCCTTGGTCCCCTCTCTACGACAGCCGTTACAGTTTCTTATAATTATTACACGCAGGCCGTACTGTGGCAGCTAAAAGCTGAATTGCAGTACACAGTACATACAAGTAAACAACAACAATTAAAACATCTGAAAGTCAGGATGCTAACTGAAGGATGGATGAATTGACCCCAGCGCTGTACCATAGTGATTTTTACCGTACCTCTCGAGTGTAGGCCTATTTGATTTAACCATTATCTATCACACTCAGCACCTAGTCACCTGCTCCATTCATCCTGACTGAGCCGTTACTGTGTGTCTGGTCCTCAGGATATTGGAGTTGCCCTGGCCATCACAATACTCTGCCAGATGAGAAGAACGGTTAATGTGCCACCTGTGATCTTCACCTCTCAACCACCTCAGTACAGAGAGCTGTGTGACACAGCAGAGAGTGTCTGAAATGAAATGGTCCTCTTATGAAGGATACTCAATGCACTAGTCTGAGTGCCAGTCTGTTTGTGCCATCATGACAACTCCTGTCACTCATTTGTGTCAAGCCAAACATGACAATGAGTGACAAAGAGTTGACTTGGCAATGACAGACTGGCACGATGGCCTTTATTTAACTAGGCAAGTCAGTTACGAACAACTTCTTATTTACAATGACGGCCTACCGGGGAACAGTGGGTTAACTGCCTTGTTCAGGGGCAGAACGACAGTTGGCATTGGCCAGACCACAAACAGATCTGGGATCAGGTTAGCAATGCACTCATATTTTGTACATACTCATAACACACTTGAAAGGACAACTAGGGACATTATTAGACATCTCTGCTGTGTTGTCCAAAGTGTTACTGTTCAACTGTTCAACCATTTAACCATTGTAGTGCCTCAGTGTTGGTTACAGTGTCTTGAATAAAGGGACAAGCATCTTTTATCATTATGGTCCTTCTTTATTCAACAACCATTTCTTCCAATGACTTTTGTCCTCTCCCCATTCTTATTTCAATTTCTGCCTTTGTCTTTTCCTCCTGCTCTCTCCTCTCCCCATTCTTATTTCATTTTCTGCCTTTGTCTTTTCCTCCTGCTCTCTCCTCTCCCCATCCTTATTTCATTTTCTGCTTTTGTCTTTTCCTCCTGCTCTCTCCTCTCCCCATCCTTATTTCATTTTCTGCCTTTGTCTTTTCCACCTGCTCTCTCCTCTCATCCTCCTCTCTCTTCCTCTCTTCTCTCCTCCTCCTCTTTCTTCCTCTTTTCCACCTGCTCTCTCCTCTCATCCTCCTCTCTCTTCCTCTCTTCTCTCCTCCTCCTCTCTCTTCCTCTTTTCAGCCTACTTGGTTCTATCAGACCCTCCACCATTAAAACCTCGCCACTATTCCACTACTTGGCTTTATCAGACCCTACACCCATTAAAACCTCACCACTATTCCACTACTTGGCTTTATCAGACCCTACACCCATTAAAACCTCATCACTATTCCACTACTTGGCTTTATCAGACCCTACACCCATTAAAACCTCACCACTATTCCATTACTTGGCTTTATCAGACCCTACACCCATTAAAACCTCACCACTATTCCACCACTTGGCTTTATCAGACCCTACACCCATTAAAACCTCACCACTATTCCACTACTTGGCTTTATCAGACCCTACACCCATTAAAACCTCACCACTATTCCACTACTTGGCTTTATCAGATCCTACGTCCATTAAAACCTCACCACTATTCCACTACTTGGCCCTATCAGACCTTACACCCATTAAAACCTCACCACTATTCCACTACTTGGCCCTATCAGATCCTACACCCATTAAAACTTCACCACTTTTCCACTACTTGGCTTTATCAGACCCTACACCCATTAAAACCTCACCACTATTCCACTACTTGGCCCTATCAGATCTTACACCCATTAAAACCTCACCACTATTCCACTACTTGGCCCTATCAGATCTTACACCCATTAAAACCTCACCACTATTCCACTACTTGGCCCTATCAGATCCTACACCCATTAAAACCTCATCACTATTCCACTACTTGGCCCTATCAGATCTTACACCCATTAAAACCTCACCACTATTCCACTACTTGGCCCTATCAGATCTTACACCCATTAAAACCTCACCACTATTCCACTACTTGGCCCTATCAGAACCTGCACCAGGCCTCTTTTAAACAATAATAGCATACAGACGTAAACACAGCACCAGACCAATGTTTATCTATTATATTGACTATATAGTGACCGCTCTAACAATGGAAATACATCTCCTCAATGATTGAAGGCAGGCGAGATCAGGTTGTACCATTCTAGCCAATGAGAGGACAGACACACGTGTGAAAAACAGGAAAAACTAAGTTGTTTTACTTAAAGTTGCCAGAATGTCACTTGCATCCACTTATATCAGTACATTTGTAACAGCCTAAACATTACGGAACTATTAGATCAAATAAGCCTCACGTATTTGACGCTTCGCTAAGTTCCGCCTCACTTGGTTACTTTTGCAACCTCAGACATTTTCACTGAAGCCCAGTTCCCCATCCAACCACTGTGGAAATCCCCTCACAATGATCTCAAAGTGTGTTTCTAATACACAATTAAATTAAACACAGACTTCACCCTTGCTAACCAGGAAACTCTTGGGTATGTTGTGGTGGACTGTTATTATAATTGCTTCACTGGAACCTGGTCAAAGCTTCTGTCCTCCTCTGGGTACATTGACTTCAACACAAAACCTAGGAGGCTCATGGTTCTCACTCCTCTCCATAGACTTGCACAGTAATTATGAAAACTTCCGGAGGACTTCAGAGCTCTTCCAGCATGGACTGACATGTTGTCCACCCAATCAAAATATCAGAGAATGAATCTAGTACTGAAAGCATAAGCTACAGCTAGCTAGCACTGCAGTGCATAACATGTGGTGAGTAGTTGACTCAATGAGAGAAAAAGACAATAGTTGAACAGTTTTGAACAAATTCATTTCTTCCAAAATTAAGGAGAAGCAAGAGAGAGAGAGATAGCTATGTGTGTTGTATTTTTTTCTTTCACTTTTACTTAGCTAGCGAATGCACCTAGCTAGTTTAGCCTACCCAAATACCTTGCTCAAATAGAGAAGAATGCTATTTCACCTAGCTGGCTATGGCTATCCAACACTGGAACTCCTTCAAGTCAAGGTAAGCATTTGGTTTTATAAATGTATTGCCACTGGGGCCCTCTGGTGTAACAGCTAAACTGCTTTCTAACTGTATACTGTACTACATGATTGTAACGGGTTTACTAACATGTTAGTTCTAGTAGCTATGTTGACTATGACGTGACAAAGTTATAGGCTGTGTGTAGCGGTTAGCGGTCATGATATGAAGGTTTGGCTTGTAAAGGTTTTTTCTCCTGGTCACAGACAGCTGATGTGTTGTGCACTAAAGTCCACAAGCGAATGGAAAAGGTGAGAGGATGAGAGCGAGTCGATAGTTGCAAGAAGGAATTATATATACAACGAGCAAAGTGTTCATGCTGTTTTTATGTGGCTGCTATGAAAGTGAATTTTGTTTGCGTGTGATAAGGTGTGTGTTCATTCCGCCGATTCTGTTAAAAAACTTTTCTTAAACGGAAGCAAACGGAACGAAACGGATAAATATACCTGAATTTGTCCAATAGAAACTCACATTTGCAACTGTTGGACTAATGATTACATCTTAGATCAGCTAGATGCATGCAAGAGTGTGCAAACGGCTCTGCATATCACCTATAAAGTTGTTTCATATCCTCCTAGGGAGGAGGTGGTCGTATGGTTTCTACTGGACAGGGCCTAACTATACTGGCCCAATAAGCACATGCCCTAGTGATAGCTGTTATTGGACAGTGGTTAGGGTTTGACATTGGTGCTGTTGTCCTGGGTTCAATACTGTATAGGGGAGTCAACCTACTCTCACATTCCTACCAATATATGTTAATGTCATTATTTGGCAGCAGTTAAACACCTATCTGATCTAATTCAAAATGAGTTTGTCAATGATACAAGTTTGTTGTGCGTTGTATATGTGGTGTAGATTTCAAAAAGACCATGGAGTTATTTTTGAGATGCTCAGCTATGTAGAATGAATAAATACTGATCATTTATGAGGTAGTAGCAATGTGGTCAATTATAATTCGTGCACAAGGGGAAAACGTACATATTCATATCGTTTGATGACAAACTCATTTTATATTCGATCAGATAGGTGTGTTGTAACTGATTACAAAACAATGACATTAACATATTTTTGTTCAGTGGGTCTTGAACACAGGCCTCCAAGACCAATGACAAACACCTTTATCACTGTCCCAATAAGGGATATCTCTAGGACATGTTGGCTTATTGGGCCACTATAGTTAGGCCCTGTCCTGTCCAGAACAAACCCTACCCCCTCCTCACTAGGCACTTGTGTAGGTCTGAAACAACTTGATACCTCTGTTAAAAGTACACACAAGAAAAAGGGATTCAAGAGTACCAATTAAACAGGTTAACATGCACCAGCAACATTAGACAACTGTTCTGAAAGCCCTTAAATGGATGAAATAAGTCAATCAAATCAATGACGAGAATGGTCAGATTAATCAGTACATGATATGGACATGGTGGTGTTGCAGGAAGCTAGACATACCGTGAAACAAGAGGTTATGAGTTCAAATCCCAGGTGAGAACTGTAGAATAATAATGATTGTATAAACTAACATGCACAATGTAGTCAAATATCTAATTTGAAAACATGATGTGATGTTAAAAGCATTCTGTGTGAGTATCCCTTACCAACAAAAAGAACCATGAATGGATCAGTGGTTCACCAATCAGAGCCTTGATTGGCATGACAAGGCTTGACGTGTAATGAAACTATTTCTATTTGTTTTGTTCCATCAGGCGACGTCCTGACAACTGATACACAGAAATGTTCTTGCAACGTTCCCATGAAACGTGTCTAGAACATGAATATCTTATGTTCTGAGAACATGAAGACAGCTTGTCTGTCGAAATGTTGGACATAAATATTTTTGCATCTGAGCTAATAGAGCGTGCGGCTCTCCTTTACTTCATACTTGTTTCTGAGAACATAGCAACCATGTTCTGTGTATATTTGGTGGGACGTTGATGGAATATTCTCCTAACCCTTACAAAACTGGACACATGAACATTCTTGCAACGTCCCATTAAACATCAATATTGTACACTGAACAAAAATATAAACGTGTTGATCACATGTTTCATGAGCTGAAATAAAAGATCCCAGAAATATTCAGTCTGCTCAAGTCATTATGCTTTATAGGTGGTGTGGAACGTTCCAGAGGGAGGATTGTTGGAGTCTATTTGACTTGAGCCAGTTTTAGATGCATAATGAGTCTGTTTATAATTACAAAAGCTGTTTATTAGTAGTAATAATATGTTATTGGTTAGGATGTTGTAGCTGGAGAGACAAAGGGAAGTCCAGAAAGTCACTGTATGGCCAGATATGTTATTTCTGTATATTAACATTTCTAAGGAAGTAGGTAAAGAACCACAGACGAGTCTCAGTTCCTGGTAAGATCAGGCGAGTCTCAGTTCCTGGTAAGATCAGGCGAGTTTCAGTTCCTGGTAAGATCAGGCGAGTCTCAGTTCCTGGTAAGATCAGGCGAGTCTCAGTTCCTGGTAAGATCAGGCGAGTTTCAGTTCCTGGTAAGATCAGGCGAGTCTCAGTTCCTGGTAAGATCAGGCGAGTCTCAGTTTCTGGTAAGATCAGGCGAGTCTCAGTTCCTGGTAAGATCAGGCGAGTCTCAGTTCCTGGTAAGATCAGGCGAGTCTCAGTTCCTGGTAAGATCAGGCGAGTTTCGGTGGAACTAGGGCTGGGAGAGACGTGGAATTAACATCGAAGTTAGGACAAAGTTGAAGAGAGAAGAAACCTCTACGAGGGAGGCTAGAGTTGCACATCCCATCAACCCTTCAACTATAGCCTTATCTCTCTCACACACACATCCCTGCCCATAAAGGTCCTGGACTCTGGCTGGGCCACGATTACACCAATAGGGGGACCTGACTCAGTTCCTGCCCAACAACAGAGACTGATTGTATTCCAGACATACAAGGAGGTGACTCCTAATCGAAAGGTATATATATATATATGCTTGTGTGAATTCTATGTGTGCTTGCAGCTGCAGCATCCAGTTTTGGGTGGAATAAATCTAGTCTGAGCTTCCTTTGGTGTCTGATTGGATTTGCACCATAACTTAGAACCTAACATAGAGATAGAAGGTTCCCCTAACTAACGGAAAACTGGACACTCTCAAACATTAGGGTAACATTACGGGTAACTTTACAAAAACTTTCTCCCTAGCAGGGGTGTCATGCACCCCAAAAATCTGAGGATGGACAAAGTACTACACTGGACTTTGTTCAAACTGGAAATCGCATATCCTGAGGCTGCATTTATTGTAGCTGGGGGCTTTAATAAAATACATCTGAGGAGTATGCTACCGAAGTTCTATCAACACATCTCCTGTGTCTACTCGGGCATCGAGAACTCTGGACCATTGTTTCTCCCCCTTCTGGGATGGCTACATGGCCCTCCCCTGCCCTCCTTTCAGAAAATCAGATCACGTCTCCATTTTGCTCCTCCCGTCCTATAGGCAGAAATTTAAACAGGAAGTACCTGTGGTAAGGACTGTTCAATGTTGGTCTGACCAATCGGAATCTATGCTTCAAGATTATTTCAATATTTGACGATCTGACTTGTAGGAAAGGTGGCATCCTATGATTGATCCACGTTGACAGTCTCTAAACTCTTCAGTAAGGCCATTCCACTGCCAATGTTTGTCTATGGAGATTGCATGGCTGTGTGCTCGATTTTATACACCTGTCAGCAGCGGGTGTGACTGAAATAGCTGAATACACATACTTTTGTACATATAGTTCAGCTCTGAGAGCTGTCTGGTTTAAAGACTTGGAACTGCTGCCTTGGGAGGAACCAATAGGGATCCATAATAAACCCCAGGAAGAGTAGCTGCTGCCTTGGCAGGAACTAATGGGGATCCATATTAAACCCCAGGAAGAGTAGCTGCTGTCTTGGCAGGAACTAATGGGGATCCATAATAAACCCCAGGAAGAGTAGCTGCTGCCTTGGCAGGAACTAATGGGGATCCATATTAAACCCCAGGAAGAGTAGCTGCTGCCTTGACAGGAACTAATGGGGATCATTAATAAGTATAAATACAAATGCAAATACAGCACGTGGAATCAATCCCATTGTAGAGAAGCTACCCTCCAGTCTTCAAGAGAAATGGGTGTCACGGGATGAGCTACAAACAGCGACAGCGTGTGGCCTTTCCCCCCTTTTCACTTTTCTCCCTTTTCATCCGCAATGAGACAAACGTGAGGAACGACCCCAGCTTTACCCTTTCAACCTCAAGTACATCCATGACAAGACCAGAGAGACTCCAAGTAAGACATGAAGATTTAATCCCATCTCAGCACACTAAACAGAAGTTGGTAAACCTGCCTACCAGCAACATCCAGTTGAGGACGCAGACGCAGGGTGTCCTATCCACAAGCTACCACACCATCTCAAGAGCTGTAGTGAATTCAGACAAAAGCCTCTGGAAGAACGTAAACGTTTTCTAAAGGACAACTACATTTGCTTTAGATGCTGCGCCTCAACAAGCCATCATGCTGCACAGAGCGTAACAGTAACCAAAATGTTGCAGCTCTTAATGCTGGCCCAGTGCCCTTGGCTATAACAGAGGTTCCTTCATATGCCATAGAGCATGGCGGGAATGGCGACGCTCACTCTCCCATAGGTGTCGGTCATGGGCATTCCCAAGAGCCCATGTTTGTCAGCGCATACAAAAACAACCATTGCTGAAAATTGACCGCAGAGCAATCAAGCCTCCAGTCCAACCAAGCTCTACAGCCAACCAGCTTCCAGAGCCAGTCAGCGTTTAGAGTCAGCGTTCCAAAACCAACACGTCTTTACAACTAGACAGCTCTCAGAGTTAACCTATATATACAAAATTATGTGGACACCCCGTCAAATTTGTGGATTCAGCTATTTCAGGCAAACCCTTTGCTGATAGGTGTATGAGCACACAGGCATGGAATCTCCATAGACAAACATTGGCAGTAGAATGGCCTTACTGAAGAGCTCAGTGACTTTCTACGTGGCACCGTTATGGGATGCCGACTTTCCAACAAGTCAGTTCGTCAAATGTATGCCCTGCGAGAGCTGCTCCGGTCAACTGTAAGTGCTGTTATTGTGAAGTGGAAACGTCTAGGAGCAACAACGGCTCAGCCGTGAACTGGTGGGCCACACAAGCTCACAGAACGGAACCACCGAGTGCTGAAGCAATTAACATGTATAAATCATCTGTCCTCAGTTGCACCACTCACTACTGAGTTCCAGACTTCCTCTGGAAGCAACGTCAGCACAAGAACTGGTCGTCGGGAGCTTCATGAAATGGGTTTCCATGGCCGAGCAGCCACACCCAAGCCTAAGATCACCATGCGCAATGCCAAGTGTCGGCTGGAGTGACGTAAAGCTCGCCGCCATTTGACTCTGGAGCAGTGGAAACGCGTTCTTTGGGGTGATGAATCATGGCGACTGTGAGCTAGGCCTAATCGCCAATTATCAGTTCCCGAGAGATAGGATTTTTGTTGCATAGGCTGCGTCTCAATCAACATATGTGGCACTTCCGCATCTGCGGTGAAAGGTGACAGAGCTAGAACTGTGTTAGTCAGACCGTGAGACATCACGAAAATCGGTCTTCTCACAAAATTGTCTGTATTGTCTGAACGGTTTGGCCTCCAAACTATTATGACCCCTCTATGGAAAGATGAGACTTTCTCGAACATGTCAGTTGCTCAAGGACACACACAGGCCTCACAAGACTTGAAAATATGAATGGAAGTATATATGGAGATTGTTTACTTCCAAAAATAAAGGGTTAAGTACATTGCATTTGGAAAGTATTCAGACCACTTGACTTTTTCCACATTTTGTTACATTACAGTCTTGTTTTAAAATGTATTAAATCATTTTTTCCTCATAAATCTACACACAATACCCCATAATGACAAAGCGAAAACAGGCTTTAATGAAATGTTTGCTAATTTATTAAAAATAAAATACTGAAATATGACATTTACATAAGTATTCAGACCCTTGACTCAGTACCTGTTGCACCCTCGACAACCACTGTGATTATTATTATTTGACCCTGCTGGTCATCTATGAACATTTTAACATCTTGGCCATGTTCTGTTATAATCTCCACCCGGCACAGCCAGAAGAGGGCTGGCCACCCCTCATGGCCTGGTTCCTCTCTTGGTTTCTTCCTAGGTTCTGGCCTTTCTAGGGAGTTTTTCCTAGCCACCGTGCTTCTACACCTGCATTGCTTGCTGTTTGGTGTTTTAGGCTGGGTTTCTGTAAAGCACTTTAAGATATCAGCTGATGTAAGAAGGGCTTTATAAATACATTTGATTTGATTTGATACTTTGCTGAACCACCTTTGGCAGCGATTATACAGCCTCAAGTCTTCTTGGGTATGATGCTACAAGCTTGGCACACCTGTATTTGGGGAGTTTCTCCCATTGTTCTCTGCAGATCCTCTCAAGCTCTGTCAGGTTGGATGGGAGCGTCTCTGCAGTTATTTTCAAGTCTCTCCAGAGATGGTCAATCGGGTTCAAGTCTGGGCTCTGGCTGGGCCATTCAATGATATTCACAGACTTGTCACGAAGCCACTCCTGCATTGTCTTGGCTGTGTGCTTAGGGTCATTGTCCTAGTGGAAGGTGAACCTTTGCCCCAGTCTGAGGTCCTTAGTGCTCTGGAGCAGGTTTTCATCAACGATCTCTCTGTGCTTTGCTCTGTTCATCTTTCCTTCGCTCCTGACTAATCTCCCATTCCCTGCCGTTGAAAAACATCCCCACAGGATGATGCTGCCACCACCATGCTTCACCGTAGGGATGGTGCCAGGTTTCCTCCAGACGTGACCCTTGGCATTCAGGCCAAAGCGTTCAATCTTGGTTTCATCAGACCAGAGAACTTGTTTCTCATGGTCAGAGAGTCCTTTAGGGTGCCTTTTGGCAAACTCCAAGCGGGCGGTCATGTGCCTTTTACTGAGGAGTGGTTTCTGTCTGGCCACTCTACCATAAAGGCCTGATTGGTGGAGTGCTGCAGAGATTGTTTTCCTTCTGGAAGGTATACAGAGGAACTCTGGAGCTCTGTCAGAGTGACCAAGGCCCTTCTCCTCCGATTGCTCAGTTTGGCCAGGCGGCCAGCTCTAGGAAGAGTCTTGGTGGTTCCAAACTTCTTCCATTTAAGAAAGATGGAGGCCACTGTGTTCTTAGGGACTTTCAATGCTGCAACCATTTTTTGGTACCCTTCCCCAGATGTGTGCCTCGACACAATCCTGTCTCGGAGCTCTACGGACAATTCCTTTGACCTCACAGCTTGGTTTTTGCTCTGACATGCACTGTCAACTGCAACATTGTTTGAAAAACCTGTTTTCGCTTTGTCATTATGTGTCACGTCCTGACCAGTGAAAAGGGGTCATTTTGCCATAGTAGAATGGTGAGGGCGTGGCAGGGGGGTTGTTTTGTGTGTTTTGGGGTTGGTTTGTTTCTAGGGGAATTTGTTCTAGTTTTCATGTTTCATTTTCCATGTGTGGCCGAGTATGGTTTCCAATCAGAGGCAGGTGTCTTTCGTTGTCTCTGATTGGAAGCCATACTTAGGCAGCCTGTTTTCCTTTGGGTTTTGTGGGTGGTTATTTTCCGTTTAGTTATTGTTACCTGATGGAACTGTTGGTCGTTGGTTATTTTGTAAGTGTATTCATTAAAGTATCAAGAATGAACACTATACACACTGCGCCTTGGTCTAATCCTTTCGACGCCTGTGACATTATGGGGTATTGTGTGTAGAGTGAATGGAAGAAAAATATATTTAGTCCACTTTAGAATAAAGCTGTAACAGAACAAAATGTTACAGCTAATACTTTCTGAATGCACTGTACATGTACAATTTGTTTTTATAATAATGTTCTCCGTTTTGCTCTATAACCCCCACAAGCATCTTGAGACTCGTCTACAGTTGGTACAACCGATCTGCCAACTTCTATCTGTAGTGTCCGAACAGTTTGGGCTACACACTAACATGCCCCACTCTCATGAACACGTACATGTTGGTTGTTCTGCTCTAGGATGCCCACAGGCCTCAAGAGACTTGTCTGAAGGTCCCCGGTACCAGTTGAACAAATTTATGGGAGTACTGTATATATGTAGACAGTTTAGTGCCAAAAATAAGGGGTTAAATAATGCTGAAATAAGTATAGTAACATAACATACCCAAACATATTCCCCATTCACAGGAAAAGGATGTACTGATGAAGTCTACGTAGTGTAGGTATTTTACAATCACAGGAGGTTGGTGGCACCTTAATTGGGGAGGACGGGCTTGTGGTAATGGCTGGAGAGGAATCAGTGGAATGGTATCAAATAGATGAAATAAAAGGTTTCCATGTGTTTGATGCCATTCCATTAGCTCCGTTCCAGCCATTATTATGAGCTGTCCCCCCCTCAGCAGCCTCCACTGTTTATAATATGTTTGAAATGCTGTAATAGAGCTATCGCTTTCTGGGTAACAGATCAGATCAATAACAACGTAACTGATCACATATGTCCAGATGTTTTGAGTTGCAATAGTAGATGAACATTTATAGTTTCGTGTGGAAAATTAGGGGTCTAATATTGATCGCCAGTGTGACACTTGATGCTGAACAGGGTCTTGTTTTGAGAACATCCTTCTTCATTCCCTTGAAGTAATCACTGAAATAACACATCTACGGTAAATCTTCTGAAACTTTCACCACTCCACTTATGATATCACTGGTTACATGAACCAATGAATGGAGGAGGGAAGGAAGCATGGATTGTGTAGTATTTGTACATTTCCTGTGACAGGCTCTGCAGTACTATCACCACTAGAGGGGGTGTCGTGACAGTGACGGCTGTGCCTGGCCAGAGAGGAAGAGGCACAGTGAGAGGATTTATTCCGCCCAAAATCTATCCGCATGAGATAAGCCCTTTTTGTATGGCGGTCTATGCGAAAGTGTCGAATTCAATTTCACCCTTCACTAAGCTTCGCCCCAGAATTTTGGCCAATCAATTGCAGCGCTCCAATAGATAGCAACTGTCGTCCAACACCTCGGACAAGTGAGGGCTATGGCAACAACGACGTTTTCTTCAAAACAAATGATGTTTAAATGGCAAAATATTTGAACAGTACACCAGGAGTACTTCTTACTGTTATTCCTGATATGCAGAGCCGGTTGAGTTCTACTTTTGTTACATTGTTTACTAGCTCAGCTGTCAGTCTCATTGAATACCAAACGATGCTAACGCTAGCTAGCTAGCTAGCCACATAATATAACATTTTTAAATGCTTATGTATGTTAGCTAGCTAAGTTAGCAATGTTATGAATGCCAGTGGTGGTCGGTGTTGTTTAAGATGAGGGAGGATTATAAAACAAATTCATGAGCATGGCTTTATTTCTATTACAGCATATTGGATGACTGTCATTCATATTCCATTCCCCCAGCTCAATGTAATATTGATAGGTTTAGGCTTCTACATGATACTCAAGTTTTCCCTGTACCCATCATGAGGTTGCTACAACCTAGCCTATGAATGAAAGTTTACAATGTAGGTGCACAGGTCGAGAGAATTTTAAGTAATCAAGGTGACAGACAGTGACACCTTCAAAACTGCCTTGCACACTCTTGCCTGCATCTAGTCATCTAATCATTAGTCCAACAGTTGCAAATGTGAGTTTCTATTGGACAAATTCAGGTATGTTTATTTCCGTTTCGTTTGCTTCCGTTTAAGAAAAGTTTTAACAGAATCGGAGGAATGAATCAAACGCAAACACAATTCACTTTCATAGCAGCCACATAAAAACAGCATGATCCTTCTCGCAACTATCTACTCGCTCTCCTCCTCTCACCTTTTTCTTTCACTTGTGGACTTTAGTGCACAACACATCAGCTGTCTGTGACCAGGAGAAAAAACCTTTCCAAGCCAAACCTTCATATCATGACCGCTAACCGCTACACACAGCCTATAACTTTGTCACGTCATAGTCAACATAGCTACTAGAACTAACATGTTAGTAAACCCGTTACAATCATATAGTACAGTATACAGTTAGAAAGCAGTTTAGCGGTTACACCAGAGGGCCCCAGTGGCAATACATTTATAAAACCAAATGCTTACCTTGACTTGAAGGAGTTCCAGTGTTGGATAGCCATAGCCAGCTCGGTGAAATAGCATTCTTCTCTGTTTGAGCAAGGTATTTGGGTAGGCTAAACTAGCTAGCTGCATTCGCTAGCTAAGTAAAAGTGAAAGAAAAAAATACAACACATAGCTATCTCTCTCTCTCTTGCTTCTCCTTAATTTTGGAAGAAATGAATTTGTTCAAAACTGTTAAACTATTGTCTTTTTCTCTCATTGAGTCAACTACTCACCACATGCTATCAAATCAAATTTATTTTTATATAGCCCTTCGTACATCAGCTGATATTCTCAAAGTGCTGTACAGAAACCCAGCCTAAAACCCCAAACAGCAAGCAAAGCATGTGAAAGAAGCACGGTGGCTAGGAAAAACTCCCTAGGAAAAACTCCCTAGAAAGGCCAAAAACCTAGGAAGAAACCTAGAGAGGAACCAGGCTATGAGGGGTGGCCAGTCCTCTTCTGGCTGAGCAGGGTGGATATTATAACAGAACATAGTCAAGATGTTAAAATGTTAAAATGTTCATAAATGACCAGCATGGTCAAATAATAATAATCATAGTAGTTGTCGAGGGTGCAACAAGCACGTCCGGTGAACAGGTCAGGGTTCCATAGCCGCAGGCAGAACAGTTGAAACTGGAGCAGCAGCACGGCCAGGTGGACTGGGGACAGCAAGGAGTCATCATACCAGGTAGTCCTGAGGCATGGTCCTAGGGCTCAGGTCCTCCGAGAGAAAGACAGAAAGAGAGAAAGAGAGAATTAGAGAGAGCATATTTAAATACACACAGGACACCGGATAAGTCACGTCAGTGACTCAACCCACTCAAGTGACGCACCCCTCCCATGGACGGCATGGAAGAACACCAGTAGGCCAGTGACTCAGCCCCTGTAAAAGGGTTAGAGGCAGAGAATCCCAGTGGAAAGAGGGGAACCGGCAAGGCAGAGACAGCAAGAGCGGTTCGTTGCTCCAGCCTTTCCGTTCACCTTCACACTCCTGGGCCAGACTATACTTAATCATAGGACCTACTGAAGAGATAAGTCTTCAGTAAAGACTTAAAGGTTGAGACTGAGTCTGCGTCTCTCACATTGGTAGGCAGACCATTCCATAAAAATGGAGCTCTATAGGAGAAAGCCCTACCTCCAGCCGTTTGCTTAGAAATTCTAGGGACAATTAGGAGGCCTGCGTCTTGTGACCGTAGCGTACGTGTAGGTATGTACGGCAGGACCAAATCGGAAAGATAGGTAGGAGCAAGCCCATGTAATGCTTTGTAGGTTAGCAGTAAAACCTTGAAATCAGCCCTTGCCTTAACAGGAAGCCAGTGTAGGGAGGCTAGCACTGGAGAAATATGATCCATTTTTTCTAGTTAGGATTCTAGCAGCCGTATTTAGCACTAACTGAAGTTTATTTAGTGCTTTATCCGGGTAGCCGGAAAGTAGAGCATTGCAGTAGTCCAGCCTAGAAGTAACAAAAGCATGGATTAATTTTTCTGCGTCATTTTTGGACAGAAAATTTCTGATTTTTGCAATGTTACGTAGATGGAAAAAAGCTGTCCTTGAAACAGTCTTGATATGTTCTTCAAAAGAGAGATCAGGGTCCAGAGTAACACCGAGGTCCTTCACAGTTTTATTTGAGACGACTGTACAACCATCCAGATTAATTGTCAGATTCAACAGAAGATCTCTTTGTTTCTTGGGACCTAGAACAAGCATCTCTGTTTTGTCCGAGTTTAAAAGTAGAAAGATTGCAGCCATCCACTTCTTTATGTCTGAAACACAGGCTTCTAGCGAGGGCAATTTTGTGGCTTCACCATGTTTCATTGAAATGTACAGCTGTGTGTCGTCCGCATAGCAGTGAAATTTAACATTATGTTTTCGAATGACATCCCCAAGAGGTAAAATATATAGTGAAAACAATAGTGGTCCTAAAACGGAACCTTGAGGAACACCGAAATTTACAATTGATTTGTCAGAGGACAAACCATTCACAGAGACAAACTGATATCTTTCCGACAGATAAGATCTAAACCAGGCCAGAACTTGTCCATGTAGACCAATTTGGGTTTCCAATCTCTCCAAAAGAATGTGGTGATCGATGGTATCAAAAGCGGCACTAAGATCTAGGAGCACGAGGACAGATGCAGAGCCTCGGTCTGACGTCATTAAAAGGTAATTTACCACCTTCACAAGTGCAGTCTCAGTGCTATGATGGGGTCTAAAACCAGACTGAAGCGTTTCGTATACATTGTTTGTCTTCAGGAAGGCAGTGAGTTGCTGTGCAACAGCTTTTTCTAAAATTTTTGAGAGGAATGGAAGATTCGATATAGGCCGATAGTTTTTTATAATTTCTGGATCAAGATTCGGCTTTTTCAAGAGAGGCTTTATTACTGCCACTTTTAGTGAGCTTGGTACACATCCGGTGGATAGAGAGCCGTTTATTATGTTCAACATAGGAGGGCCAAGCACAGGAAGCAGCTCTTTCAGTAGTTTAGTTGGAATAGGGTCCAGTATGCAGCTTGAGGGTTTGGAGGCCATGATTATTTTCATCATTGCGTCAAGAGATATAGTACTAAAACACTTTAGTATCTCCCTTGATCCTAGGTCCTGGCAGAGTTGTGTAGACTCAGGACAATGGAGCTTTGGAGGAATACCCAGATTTAAAGAGGAGTCTGTAATTTGCTTTCTAATGATCATGATCTTTTCCTCAAAGAAGTTCATAAATTTATTACTGCTGAAGTGAAAGCCATCCTCCATTTGCGAAGGCTGCTTTTTAGTTAGCTTTGCGACAGTATCAAAAATAAATTTCGGATTGTTCTTATTTTCCTCAATTAAGTTGGAAAAATAGGATGATCGAGCAGCAGTGAGGGCTCTTCGATACTGCACGGTACTGTCTTTCCAAGCTAGTCGGAAGACTTCCAGTTTGGTGTGGCGCCATTTCCGTTCCAATTTTCTGGAAGCTTGCTTCAGAGCTCGTGTATTTTCTGTATACCAGGGAGCTAGTTTCTTATGACAGATGTTTTTAGTTTTTAGGGGTGCAACTGCATCTAGGGTATTGCGCAAGGTTAAATTGAGTTCCTCGGTTAGGTGGTTAACTGATTTTTGTCCTCTGACGTCCTTGGGTAGGCAGAGGCAGTCTGGAAGGGCATCAAGGAATCTTTGGGTTGTCTGAGAATTTATAGCACGACTTTTAATGCTCCTTGGTTGGGGTCTGAGCAGATTATTTGTTGCAATTGCAAACGTAATAAAATGGTGGTCCGATAGTCCAGGATTATGAGGAAAAACATTTAGATCCACAACATTTATTCTATGGGACAAAACTAGGTCCAGAGTATGACTGTGGCAGTGAGTAGGTCCAGAGACATGTTGGACAAAACCCACTGAGTCGATGATGGCTCCGAAAGCCTTTTGGAGTGGGTCTGTGGACTTTTCCATGTGAATGTTAAAGTCACCAAAAATTAGAATATTATCTGCTATGACTACAAGATCCGATAGGAATTCAGGGAACTCAGTGAGGAACACTGCATATGGCCCAGGAGGCCTGTAAACAGTAGCTATAAAAAGTGAGTGAGTAGGCTGCATAGATTTCATGACTAGAAGCTCAAAAGACGAAAACGTCATTGTTTTTTTTTTTGTAAATTGAAATTTGCTATCGTAAATGTTAGCAACACCTCCGCCTTTGCCGGATGCACGGGGGGTATGGTCACTAGTGTAACCAGGGGGTGAGGCCTCATTTAACACAGTAAATTCATCAGGCTTAAGCCATGTTTCAGTCAGGCCAATCACATGAAGATTATTATCAGTGATTAGTTCATTGACTATAACTGCCTTGGAAGTGAGGGATCTAACATTAAGTAACCCAATTTTGAGATGTGAGGTATCACAATCTCTTTCAATAATGGCAGGAAAGGAGGAGGTCTTTATACTAGTGAGATTGCTAAAGCGAACACCGCCATTTTTAATTTTGCCCAACCTAGATCGAGGCACAGACACGGTCTCAATGGGGAAAGCTGAGCTGACTACGCTGACTGTGCTAGTGGCAGACTCCACTAAGCTGGCAGGCTGGCTAACAGCCTGCTGCCTGCCCTGCACCCTATTTCATTGTGGAGCTAGAGGAGTTAGAGCCCTGTCTATGTTCGTAGATAAGATGAGAGCACCCCTCCAGCTAGGATGGAGTCCGTCACTCCTCAACAGGCCAGGCTTGGTCCTGTTTGTGGGTGAGTCCCAGAAAGAGGGCCAATTATCTACAAATTCTATCTTTTGGGAGGGGCAGAAAACAGTTTTCAACCAGCGATTGAGTTGTGAGACTCTGCTGTAGAGCTCATCACTCCCCCTAACTGGGAGGGGGCCAGAGACAATTAATCGATGCCGACACATCTTTCTAGCTGATTTACACGCTGAAGCTATGTTGCGCTTGGTGACCTCTGACTGTTTCATCCTAACATCGTTGGTGCCGACGTGGATAACAATATCTCTATACTCTCTACACTCGCCAGTTTTAGCTTTAGCCAGCACCGTCTTTAGATTAGCCTTAACGTCGGTAGCCCTGCCCCCTGGTAAACAGTGTATGATCGCTGGATGATTAGTTTTAAGTCTAATACTGCGGGTAATGGAGTCGCCAATGACTAGGGTTTTTAATTTGTCAGAGCTAATGGTGGGAACCGTCGGCGTCTCAGACCCCACAACGGGAGGAGTAGAGACCAGAGAAGTCTCGGCCTCCGACTCCGACTCGCTTAATGGGGAGAACCGGTTGAAAGTTTCTGTCGGCTGAATAAGCGACACCGGTTGAGCATTCCTACAGCGTTTCCCTCCAGAAGCCATGAGAAAGATGTCCGGCTGCGGGGACCGTGCGAGGGGGTTTATACTAACGTTACTATCTGTACTTACTGGTGGCACAGACGCTGTTTCATCCTTTCCTACACTGAAATTACCCTTGCCTAACGATCGCGTCTGAAGCTGGGCTTGCAGCACAGCTATCCTTGCCGTAAGGCGATCGTTCTCCTGTATATTATAAGTACAACGACTGCAATTAGAAGGCATCATGTTAATGTTACTTAGCTTCGGCTGTTTGAAGTCCTGACGAACCATGTCCAGATAAAACCTCCGGGGTGAAAAAGTTGAATGAAAAAAGTTGAGTGAGCGAAAAAGTAAAAATATACGGTAATGAAAAAGTAAAAAACCGTCAGGTAGCAAAGTAAGATCGGCAACAAAACGCACACAGCAGCGTAAACAAGTCTGCAAGTTGTGACCGGAAACAGGAAACAACAGTTATGCACTGCAGTGCTAGCTAGCTGTAGCTTATGCTTTCAGTACTAGATTCATTCTCTGATATTTTGATTGGGTGGACAACATGTCAGTCCATGCTGGAAGAGCTCTGACGTCCTCCGGAAGTTTTCATAATTACTGTGCAAGTCTATGGAGAGGAGTGAGAACCATGAGCCTCCTAGGTTTTGTGTTGAAGTCAATGTACCCAGAGGAGGACAGAAGCTTTGACCAGGTTCCAGTGAAGCAATTATAATAACAGTCCACCACAACATACCCAAGAGTTTCCTGGTTAGCAAGGGTGAAGTCTGTGTTTAATTTCATTGTGTATTAGAAACACACTTTGAGATCATTGTGAGGGGATTTCCACAGTGGTTGAATGGGGAACTGGGCTTCAGTGAAAATGTCTGAGGTTGCAAAAGTAACCAAGTGAGGCGGAACTTAGCGAAGCGTCAAATACGTGAGGCTTATTTGATCTAATAGTTCCGTAATGTTTAAGCTGTTACAAATGTACTGATATAAGTGGATGCAAGTGACATTCTGGCAACTTTAAGTAAAACAACTTAGTTTTTCTTGTTTTTCACACGTGTGTCTGTCCTCTCATTGGCTAGAATGGTACAACCTGATCTCGCCTGCCTTCAATCATTGAGGAGATGTACACTGCTCAACAAAAATAAAGGGAACACTTAAACAACACAATGTAACTCCAAGTCAATCACACTTCTGTGAAATCAAACTGTCCACTTAGGAAGCAACGCTGATTGACAATAAATTTCACATGCTGTTGTGCAAATGGAATAGACAACAGGTGGAAATGATAGGCAATTAGCAAGACACCCCCAATAAAGGAGTGGTTCTGCAGGTGGGGACCACAGACCACTTCTCAGTTCCTATGCTTCCTGGCTGATGTTTTGGTCACTTTTGAATGCTGGCGGTGCTTTCACTCTAGTGGTAGCATGAGACGGAGTCTACAACCCACACAAGTGGCTCAGGTAGTGCAGCTCTTCCAGGATGGCACATCAATGCGAGCTGTGGCAAGAAGGTTTGCTGTGTCTGTCAGTGTAGTGTCCAGAGCATGGAGGCGCTACCAGGAGACAGGCCAGTACATCAGGAGACGTGGAGGAGGCCGTAGGAGGGCAACAACCCAGCAGCAGGACCGCTACCTCCGCCTTTGTGCAAGGAGGAGCAGGAGAAGCACTGCCAGAGCCCTGCAAAATGACCTCCAGCAGGCCACAAATGTGCATGTGTCTGCTCAAACGGTCAGAAACAGACTCCATGAGGGTGGTATGAGGGCCCGACGTCCACAGGTGGGGGTTGTGCTTACAGCCCAACACCGTGCAGGACGTTTGGCATTTGCCATAGAACACCTAGATTGGCAAACTCGCCACTGGCGCCCTGTGCTCTTCACAGATGAAAGCAGGTTTACACTGAGCACGTGACAGACGTGACAGAGTCTGGAGACGCCGTGGAGAACGTTCTGCTGCCTGCAACATCCTCCAGCATGACCGGTTTGGCGGTGGGTCAGTCATGGTGTGGAGTGGCATTTCTTTGGGGGGCAGCACAGCCCTCCATGTGCTCGCCAGAGGTAGCCTGACTGCCATTAGGTACCGAGATGAGATCCTCAGACCCCTTGTGAGACCATATGCTGGTGCGGTTGGCCCTGGGTTCCTCCTAATGCAAGACAATGCTAGACCTCATGTGGCTGGAGTGTGTCAGCAGTTCCTGCAAGAGGAAGGCATTGATGCTATGGACTGGCCCGCCCGTTCCCCAGACCTGAATCCCATTGAGCACATCTGGGACATCATGTCTCGCTCCATCCACCAACGCCACGTTGCACCACAGACTGTCCAGGAGTTGGCGGATGCTTTAGTCCAGGTCTGGGAGGAGATCCCTCAGGAGACCATCCGCCACCTCATCAGGAGCATGCCCAGGCGTTGTTGGGAGGTCATACAGGCACGTGGAGGCCACACACACTACTGAGCCTCATTTTGACTTGTTTTAAGGACATTTCATCAAAGTTGGATCAGCCTATAGTGTGGTTTTCCACTTTAATTTTGAGTGTGACTCCAAATCCAGACCTCCATGGGTTGATAAATTGGATTTCCATTGATTATTTTTGTGTGATTTTGTTGTCAGCACATTCAACTATGTAAAGAAAAAAGTATTTAATAAGATTATTTCTTTCATTCAGATCTAGGATGTGTTGTTTAAGTGTTCCCTTTATTTTTTTGAGCAGTATATTTCCATTGTTAGAGCGGTCACTATCTAGTCAATATAATAGATAAACATTGGTCTGGTGCTGTGTTTACGTCTGCATGCTATTAACGTGGAAAAGAGGCCTGGTGTAGGATCTGATAGGGCCAAGTAGTGGAATAGTGGTGAGGTTTTAATGGGTGTAAGATCTGATAGGGCCAAGTAGTGGAATAGTGGTGAGGTTTTAATGGGTGTAAGATCTGATAAAGCCAAGTAGTGGGATAGTGGTGAGGTTTTAATGGAGGTAGGATCTGATAGAGCCAAGTAGTGGAATAGTGGTGAGGTTTGTCAGGTCGCGTCAATTCGAATCTGGTATCAGAACAAAATAGTCAGCACATAGTAACTTTTGATTTCTAGGTACTTTAATTAATGCAAACACTTGAATGGTAAATGTGTGGCTCGTATATACGGGCTCCCTGTAACACCACGCAGGGCAGACAGAGAACTGGAATGACATTACAAGTTCTTCCTTAAATACTGGACAGACTTAGTTCCCTCTCCCAGAGGGCCTGTCATAGTAGAGGCTAGAATATGGTTTAGACTTATTCCAGCCTATCGTTGGCGTGCAGGTTGGTCCCAACCTCTAGACGCACTCCTGTTTCCTGGCGTAGCTGTTGTCTCTGGCGGATGTCTCATCTTGTGACTGCATAATGCACAGTTCCCTAAAACACTTACACCCCCCCGCATATACCTTTCACCCATATCCTGTTATTGCTATTATTCTACAGAAAAGCTCTTGCAAAACCCTGTTTCTACAGCATCAGCATTCTGTCCACATGACCCACCATCACATGAGCCACTTCCTCTAACATATAGCAGTATTCAATTATCTTATAGTTAAAAACGTATCATTATAGCATCTGTGTTATATTATATAGGTTATGCAAACAGATTGTTATATTATATAGGATATGCACACAAATAGTTGGTCAAATCCTAACAGGTTTTAATGGGTGTAAGGTCTGATAGGGCCAAGTAGTGGAATAGTGGTGAGGTTTTAATGGGTGTAAGATCTGATAGGGCCAAGTAGTGGAATAGTGGTGAGGTTTTAATGGGTGCAGGATCTGATAGGGCCAAGTAGTGGAATAGTGGTGAGGTTTTAATGGGTGTAAGATCTGATAGGGCCAAGTAGTGGAATAGTGGTGAGGTTTTAATGGGTGCAGGATCTGATAGGGCCAAGTAGTGGAATAGTGGTGAGGTTTTAATGGGTGCAGGATCTGATAGGGCCAAGTAGTGGAATAGTGGTGAGGTTTTAATGGGTGTAGGATCTGATAGGGCCAAGTAGTGGAATAGTGGTGAGGTTTTAATGGGTGTAGGATCTGATAGGGCCAAGTAGTGGAATAGTGGTGAGGTATTAATGGGCGTAGGGTTATTTTTCTTTCCTTTTCCCTTCCTTTTTCCCCTGTACTTTTTGTAGGCTAATGAATTCACACTCCAGAACAGTAGGACACGGCCCACACAGTAAGTGGCAACAAGCATCTCTAACAACTGTTTGGGGACTGCCTATGAGTATGTACCACTGGTCTAATATCATACAGTTTAGAGTCGTTCATTACGTCTTCATTATTTTAAACAACTTTTCTCCCTGAGTCAGACTGTATTTGGTCGGTCCCTCTCCTTGTTCGGGCGGCGTTCGGCGGTCGACGTCACCGGTCTTCTAGCCATCACTGATCCATCTTTCATTTGTTTACCTTGTGCCTTTTTTTTGGAGTAAAGTATGTTGCTCACTCATTCTGCTCTCCTGCACCTGACTTCATGCACCAGCTACACTCACCTTCTGACAGACAGACAGACAGACAGACACTCATTCTGCTCTCCTGCACCTGACTTCATGCACCAGCTACACTCACCTTCTGACAGACAGACAGACAGACAGACAGACAGACACTCATTCTGCTCTCCTGCGCCTGACTTCATGCACCAGCTACACTCACCTTCTGACAGACAGACAGACACTCATTTTGCTCTCCTGCGCCTGACTTCATGCACCAGCTACACTCACCTTCTGACAGACAGACAGACAGACAGACACTCATTCTGCTCTCCTGCGCCTGACTTCATGCACCAGCTACACTCACCTTCTGACAGACAGACAGACAGACAGACAGACACTGATTTTGCTCTCCTGCACCTGACTTCATGCACCAGCTACACTCACCTTCTGACAGACAGACATACACTCATTCTGCTCTCCTGCGCCTGACTTCATGCACCAGCTACACTCACCTTCTGACAGACAGACAGACAGACACTCATTCTGCTCTCCTGCGCCTGACTTCATGCACCAGCTACACTCACCTTCTGACAGAATTCAGTTGGAAGAAAGAGAAAGACAAGTTGAAGAAACAAGAGAAGGAGGAGAGGAAGAGAAAAGAAGCAGAGACAAAGACAGAGAAGGTAGAACAGAAGAGGAGAGAGAAAGAGCTGAGGGAGTGTGAAAGACAGGAGGAGAAGAGGGTGAAACAGGAAAAGAAGATGAGAGGAAGAGAGAGGAGGATGAGAGGAGAGAGCAGGAGGAAAAGACAAACGCAGAAAATGAAACGAGGATGGGGAGAGGACAAAGGTCATTGGAAGAAATGCCATTTTTGTGTCTGATTGCGACTTTCTGTGATAAAAATCGCAGGCAATTTTGATAATACTGTGATAATTATAAAACAAATTATATTTTGAGAGTTGTTGGTTGTTGTATAAAGAAAGACCATAATGTTATAATACATTTTCATTTTATTCAAGACACTGTAAACAACATTGAGCACTTCAATGTTTAAATGGTTACCAATTATTTACAGAAAAACAAACCACAGGTTTTTACAGAACCGTTGTTGAAAAATCAGTTGGGACAATAATACCAAAGACAGTGCAGTTTGAAGATCGGCAGAAACTGCCTCTCCAATAGAAATACCAATTACACCTGAAGGCGATGTCATGGTGACTAGTTAAGATAGTTAAGCTCATACACAGAAACACATCATCGGGTCTAAAGGTCGTCTCGCGCTGAACTGCGCATGTACAGGCCGTCAAATCAAAGGGACTCCTTCAACATAAAGTTGTTTTTGACTAACATGAAAACGTGTCAGTTTATCAATTTCACGAGGTTGGAGTAATAACCCATTGGAGTAATAACATTGGATCGAATCTAGGTTGTGCCTTTAGATTTTGGGAAAATGAATAACTAAGGAAGAATTTTCCACTCGACATCTCAAACCCCAAACCACAGCCTGGTCTGCTTGGTCTGTTTCACAAGCGTTTCCGGATGTCTCGTGACATTGTGCCTCTGTCAGGAGGTCTATGTGTAGCTGGTGTATAGGAGTCAGGCGCAGGACAGCAGATATGAGTAAATTAACGTATTTTACTCAACATAATATAAATGCAATACAAAAACACCCCACAATAACAGACCTTCCTACATAGAAACAATCACTCACAAACAAACATGGGGGAACAGAGGGTTAAATAATGAACAGGTAATTGGGGGATTGAAACCAGGTGTGTAAGACAAAGACAAAACAAATGGAAAATGAAAAGTGGATCGGCGATGGCTCGAAGGCCGGTCACGTCGACCGCCGAACGCCGCCCGAACAAGGAGAGGGACCGACTTGGGCGGAAGTCGTGACAGCCTCTGGGTTTAGAAACTCTGTGATAATATGTTGGACAAGACAGCAGAGATCTCCAATGTCTAATCATGTCCCATTGGCAGAAGACACGTCACTGCTAGTTGTCCTTTCAAGTATGTGTAACAACAGAAGTTGTCATGGAGAGAAGACCAAGGCGCAGCAGGTATGTGAATACTCATATTTAATTTCAAAAAAGGAGTAAAGCATCCACTTGACAAAACAATAAAGGTAGCAACAGTTCTGCAGGCTATTAAACGCAGTGCAAAAACAATTCCCCACAACCCCAAAGACAAACACACACACCTATATAGGACCTCCAATCAAAGGCAACTCAACACACCTGCCTTCAATTGGAAGTCCCAATCAACAACAGAATCATTCACATACAAAAACTGCCACGTCCTGACCCCAAAACTAATACAATAGCTCCATCTGCTGGTCAGGACGTGACAGTATGTTATGAGTATCAAGGTTGGGGAGTAACTGATTACATGTAATCCTATTAGATGTGATTTGGTTACAAAAAGCTGTAACGCAAAAATATTGTTATCAGATTACAGATACTTTAGGGGGGAAAAAAAATATTTACTGGTTTACTTTTCAATTCAGAAAGGATGTTTGAGATTTTTTTTCTTTTTCTCAATGACATTCAATGCAGCATTGAAAAAAGGAGCAAATTTAAGTTTGTTCCACCTGAGTGTCTGTCCACAAGTCAGAGACCACTATGATAACACACCAAATGATGACCACCAATCAGAGACCACTATGATGACACACCAAATGCGTTTGATGGATCCTTTTTTTCTTAAACGGAAAGTAATTAGGTTATGTTACGGAGTTTGGGTAATCCAGGTAACTAGTAACTCTTAACTGATTACATTTAGAAAGTAACATACCCAACCATGATGACTATGTACACCAGGGATCATCGACTAGATTCAGCTGCAGGCCACATTTTTTCTGGAGCGGATGGTCGGGGGGGCCGGAACATAACTACAAATAATTTGTAGACAGCAAACTGACTGGTACATACCGTTTTTATACACCTGTCAGAAACGGGTGTGACTGAAATAGCCGAATACACATACTTTTGTACATATAGTTTAGCTCTGAGAGCTGTCTGGTTTAAAGACTTGTTGGTTTTTGAGGGCTGACTGCCTTAGCAGGAACTAATGTGGATCTGTAATAAACCACAGGAAGAGTAGCTGCATATTCAATTAAATGTAGATTTATTGCTGCACTTCCGCACAATGATTGCTCCTTTTTATCAATCTCATGTTATGTGTGTATCGGTTGTATGGTTGTCACTGTTTTTAATGTTGTCGTTTTGTATTGTTGAACCCTGACTGCACAACAAATCTCCCAATGGGAACAATAAAGATAAGTTGAACTTGAGGGTTTAAGAAAGGATTTTTAACAGTCTGTGATATCAGTGGGCTTAATATTGACTGTCAACATGACATGAAAACATCCTTCAATCAAGTTGTATTTGTCACATGCTTCATCAACAACAGGTATGGACTATTAGTGAAACGCTTACTTACGAGCCCTTCCCACAATGCAGAGAGAAAGAAAAATAGAGAAATAATAGAAGAGTCAAACATGTAATAATAGATATACAATGAGGTATAGAGGTCCTGGATGGCAGGGAGCTCTGCCCCAGTGATGTACTGGGCCGTACGCGCTGCGGTCAACGTGGAGGATGTGTTGTTGCCTACACTCACCACCTGGGGGCGTCCCGTTGGGAAGTCCAAGATCCAGTTGCAGAGGGAGGTGTTCACCAGGATCCAGTTGCAGAGGGAGGTGTTCACCAGGATCCAGTTGCAGAGGGAGGTGTTCACCAGCATCCAGTTGCAGAGGGAGGTGTTCACCAGCATCCAGTTGCAGAGGGAGGTGTTCACCAGCATCCAGTTGCAGAGGGAGGTGTTCACCAGGATCCAGTTGCAGAGGGAGGTGTTCACCAGGATCCAGTTGCAGAGGGAGGTGTTCACCAGGATCCAGTTGCAGAGGGAGGTGTTCACCAGGATCCAGTTGCAGAGGGAGGTGTTCACCAGGATCCAGTTGCAGAGGGAGGTGTTCACCAGGATCCAGTTGCAGAGGGAGGTGTTCACCAGGATCCAGTTGCAGAGAGAGTGTTTTCAGTCCCTGGATGAGCTTGGAGGGCACTATGGTGCTGAATGCTGAACTGTAGTCAATGAACAGCATTCTCATGTAGGTGTTCCTTTTGTCCAAGTGGGAAAGGGCAGTGTGGAGCGCAATAGAGATTGCGTCATCTGTGGATCTATTGGGGCGGTATGCAAATTGGAGTAGGTCCAGGGTGTCTGGGATGATGGTGTTGATGTGATTCATGATAAGCCTTTCAAAGCTTTTCATGGCTACAGATGTGAGTGTTACGGGGCGATAGTCATTTACGCAGGTTATATTGGCGTCCTTGGGCACAGGGACTACGGTGGTCTGCTTGTAACATGTAGGTATTACAGACTGGGTAAGAGATTGAAAATGTAAATGAAGACACTTGCCAACTGGTCAGTGCATGCTCTGAGTACGCGTCCTGGTCCTGGGGCCTTGTTATTGTTAACCTGTTTAAAGGTCTTACTCACATCGGCTACGGAGATCATGTATTTGGAAATACCATATTTATTTGTGTTTTATCATAGTACAATCGCAGTATAATGTATTAAATAAATAAACCCCCCAAGGTCAAAAGAGGTTGGTTGGTGTTATATTGATGAATTTATATACCAGTATGGAAACTTTCTGATAAAGTCAGAGGCAGGCTACTTGTTGGTCTTAGTTTTCTGTAAAGAAAAAGGGAAATAGTTGCTGTAAAAAAGGGGTAATACTTTCTGTTTTAATAGTACCGTTTTTTGCTAATGTTTGGGTTCCTTGTGTTGCCAACCTGAAATGTGGGAGAAAGTGAGGTATATGGTAGCCACATTTTAGGCATTTTGTAATCATTTACACTATTTATAGTCAATGGGTGTTCCGCTTGTTTCGGCACTCTGAGGAAGCCGCTTGCTCTAGTAGTGGTTGCTTCATGCACTCTCTCTCTACAGTGGCTCTCGCGCTAGCCTGCCTAGTCAGTGAGTCATTTGAATGAGTGAGAAAACTGAAGAGAGAAGTAAATATTTTAAACATTATCACAGTGAGCGAGTTATAAAGCATAGGATATGAAACACCAAGTTAAGCGGAGTGTAATGATATAATTGTTATTTTTTTGATGAGGTTCTGAGTTGAATTAATTTATAAAAGTCTTATCATAGAGCTAACGTTGGCTAAAGTTATCTCCAGTCAAGCTAGCCTGTCGTAGTAATGGCGACAGGACCAACGAACATTCACACAGAGTGGAAACAAAGGGAAACATTCTAACTTGCTGTTTTTAGGGATATTCTGAGAATTACATTAAAATGTATCTATGAGATAAAATGGTAATTTATACCTTTTTACAAATAGTGTTTTAGTACGTTGGATATTTGGAATGTATAAGACTAGCCAAGTCAGTTGAACGAGAGACAGCCAACTGAAAACTGTATTGAAGAGCGAAGCACCAGATAAACTATTTTAAATCTTTAAGGTTTCAGACTCAATTAACAGGTGTGCCTTGTTAAAAGTTAATTAGTGGAATTTCTTTCCTTCTTAATGCATTTGAGCCAATCAGTTGTGTTGTGTCAAGGTAGGGGTGATATACAGAATATATGCCTATTTGGTTAAATACCAAGTCCATATTACGGTAAGAACGACAGTCCATCATTACTTTAAGACATGAAGGTCAGTCAATGCGGAGAATTTCCAGAACTTTTGAAAGTTTCTTCAAGTGCAGTCGCAAAAACCAACAAGCGCTATGATGAAACTGGCTCTCATGAGGACCGCCACTGTAACGCGGGTCGTATGAAGGGGACCAAGGCGCAGCGTGTATAGTGCTCATATTTACTTTTTAATGAAAATACTTCAACAAAACGACCGACAACAGTTCTGTCAGGACACTTGCCAAAACGGAAAACAACTACCCACAAAAACCCAGGAAGAAAAACCCCTACTTAAAAATGAATCAGAGGCAACGAGGACCAGCTGCGTCCAATTGCAGATCAACCCCAAACAACCCCAACATAGAAATAGAAACACTAGAACTAAACATAGAAATAGAAAACATAGAAAGACACAAAACACCCCCTGTCACGCCCTGACCTACTCTACTTTAGAAAATGACATCTTACTAGGGTCAGGATGTGACAGCCACAGGAAAGGAAGACCCAGAGTTAAACAGTTATACTTTGGACAACACAGCAGAGATGTCTAACAATGTCCTTAGTTGTCCTTCCAAGTGTGTTATGGGTATGTACATAATATGAGTACATTGCTAGCCTGATCCCAGATCTGTTTGTGGTCATGCCCATGTTAAATCCATGTCATTGCCAAGCCAACTCTTTGTCACCCATTGTCGTGTTTGGCTTGACACAAATGAGTGACAGGAGTTGTCATGATGGCACAAACAGACTGGCACTCAGACTAGTGCATTGAGTATCCTTCATAAGAGGACCATTTCATTTCAGACACTCTCTGCTGTGTCACACAGCTCTCTGTACTGAGGTGGTTGAGAGGTGAAGATCACAGGTGGCACATTAACCGTTCTTCTCATCTGGCAGAGTATTGTGATGGCCAGGGCAACTCCAATATCCTGAGGACCAGACACACAGTAACGGCTCAGTCAGGATTGATGGAGCAGGTGACTAGGTGCTGAGTGTGATAGATAATGGTTAAATCAAATAGGCCTACACTCGAGAGGTACGGTAAAAATCACTATGGTACAGCGCTGGGGTGTGATAGAAAAATTACATGTTTACCTGATTTGTTAATTATTAATAGTTCGCAATTAATTCTTAATAGATAGAAGGATATTTCTGTCCTGTTAGTGTCTGTGTTTTTATGGTCTCCACTCTAGTTCCCTGCAACTAATCTGGGCATTTGGTCACCAGAGATGACTTGAGCTGACAAATGAGTTAAAGACTGCATTACATAGACAAGATGTGGTGGGTGTAACTGAGATAGAGGAGTTTAGAACCACTCCTCATTGTCTCTAAATCATTCTTCCATCTGGGAAACTAAGCCAGGGTGGGGTTAAGACAACAACCCAAGTGCAGATAACGACAGGATGAAGCCAGAGTGGCTTATGATGCTCCTTGGTCTGAATGAGAGGGGGTTGAACAAACCATGACTGAGCATTGTTAGTGTCAGCTATATATAGTACTCTGTATTTGTGTAAAGGTTAGGTTACTCGGTCCAACACTCAAGGGTGGGGGGGGTTGGTCGACCAGCCTCATTATTGCAATAATTAATCAATATTAAATAAAGATGATTGTTTGAAGAAAGGACCAAATCTCTCTCAGTACTGAATTTCCACGACAGGGGTCAATTCATCCATCCTTCAGTTAGCATCCTGACTTTCAGATGATTTTATTGTTCTTATTTACTTGTATGTACTGTGTACTGCAATTCAGCTTTTAGCTGCCAAGTACGGCCTGTGTGTAATAATTATAATAAACCAGTACTACTACTAATGCAAAAAAAAGGTAGTCAATTGAAATTAATTTCCTGAATTGAAAAATCCACATCCACTACGGACAATTTTCAATTAGGGAATTGAATTTCAATTGATTTGATTGAAAAAACTGAATGGACCCCAACCCTGGAAACGTTAAATAGTACAGACATAGATATGAAATACTTACCCATAATGCTTGAAGTGCTACTAATGGTCCTATCATCAGGCTGATTCCATAGCCCACCAAAGAGATCAGGATGGGAAGACATGGCTGAAAATGACAAATTAAGAGTTTATCATTTTGTGAGAAAAACAAGAGTATATATGTCCGTATTATATCAGAAGTTTATTGTATCAATGAGTACTGTAAATCATATTTGTGTATCAAACTAGAATTATGGCATTGTAATGGTGTAGTGGAATGACATGTTTTTACCTCTTTATATACCAGCATGTGTTCATCCATTAGTCCCTTGTGGTCATCATCCTCAGACATATCACTGTTGGGATAGTGAATAACAAATCTTGTATTGTTACCACGAGCAACCTGAAATAGAATGTGACATGGGTTCATAAAAATATATCAATTGATCTTACCGAAAGACATAACAGATTTATTTAACACAGACTGACACACTGAATCTGATCCTCCTCAGCATACACACAACAACAACATCATCAACAACAACAAGTTAACTTATTTAACACAGACTGACACACTGAATCTGATCCTCCTCAGCATACACACAACAACAACATCATCAACAACAACAAGTGAACTTATTTAACACAGACTGACACACTGAATCTGATCCTCCTCAGCATACACACAACAACAACATCAACAACGACAACAAGTTAACTTATTTAACACAGCAGACTCACACATTTAAAGTTTGTTGAGTCCTCATCAGAACAGAACAGAGACAGGAGAGGGGGATGTCTGTGCCCCAGTCTTGGTAGCCTTGTACGAGCCCACAGCATCTGAACTGAAAGTGAAGGAAACAGAACAACAGACATTTTAAAAACACTTAATGATTTCCAGAACTAGAAGGTGTTGAAGAACACTCCATGGAGACATGAAAGTGCTTTAAGTCCAGGACCAGGTTTACATCATCTGTGTCCGGGAAACACATTGCAGACACTTTTTATCCAAAACAACCCCATTTGTACAGTTGCTACCAGCCCTAAAGACACACACATAGAAAAACCTACATCACTGCAAAGGTGGAAGCACACACCCTGTCCTGGATTGGCCGAGACCCTAAGAAGTACTCAATGAAGGTGACTTACGTTAGCTTGAAAGTAGTACATCTTTTCTATATCGTTTTGTTTCGCACCACTGAGAGGCACCATGGCTAGGTCTTCCTTTCTGCTTAACTCCTCCATCTTGAAATGAATGAGGTTTACATTGAATGTTATATTCACAGCTAAAACCTATACAGTAATCATCTACGACTTTGCTAGGAACAGACTGAATTATCAAGAGTCAGATATATTGCCCCATCATGCTTAATACTATAACATTTAACTATAACTTCTCTAATATATTTTCACCAGAACAGCAAATAAACATTGGCTCAAGGTTGAATTCAAAAGGTAAGATACATATAGGCTATGGACTGTACCTCGTGTTTGGCTTGATATACTTTCACACAAGCCCCAAACAGGTAAAGGCTGGCCAGTGACATACCTACTGAAAACTACACACACATATAGGGGTTGTCAAGCAAAATCAATACAAAAGGTTAATTCAAATCAAAATCACGTCAAACCATATCACACTTTCTGGGAAACATGTTGGAAACAGGTCATGGGAAAATTGTTGATTGGCTTCAGTAGAGTTCTAAGGCATGCCATGACCTGTCAGAAAATAACCGTTTGCAGGAGAGGAAACGTCACGTCGGTAGACACTTGCCTGGTCCCAGATCTGTTTGTGTTATATAGCCAACCCCTATGGTCATTGTCCAAGACAACACCAACAGATCTGGGACCAGGGAAGCTACCACTTTAGGGCACAGGTCTTGGCAAGCTTACCAGAATCACAGCCCACTTCTTCTCCTTACAAGCTCCATAGACCCCAGAGATTGAAAGGGCCAGGGTTGCTGCTGCTAGGACATACATAACTGTTATACCTGGCAGCATCTTGTCTATCTGTGAATAGGGAGACAAGTCAAATTCATGAAATGGAAATTCTGGGTTTATAATCATAATATTACAATGATACTAATGGACTCTAGCCTGGTCTCAGATCTGTTTATGCTGTATAGCCAACTCCTATGGTTGTTGTCATGCTAAACTCTGTAGGAGTTGGAAAGACAGTACAAACAGATCTGGGACCAGGCTAGATGGACACATCATTATTATAACAAAATGTGTATGACATAATAAGGAAATGTAATAGGGGCTATAAAAATAACAATTACTTCTTTTGATTGGTGGAAGTACCCATGTCCAAATAATGTGATGGCCAGCAAGAGGGTGCTGATGATCTGAAGAGAATACAACACATGATACAATCAATCATTACAATGTACAGGGTATTATACTGAGAATTCTACTGATATTGCACAGTAAAGGTTGATACAGTCATTTGTTTCAGAGGGTGCTGATGATCTGAAGAGAATACAACACATGATACAATCAATCATTACAATGTACAGGGTATTATACTGAGAATTCTACTCAGGCTTCATCATGAGTCATGAGGGATGGAATTATTTACAGGGTTTGTGAGCAGGGGGTTCATGAGTTTACAATATATCATATGTATCATTTATAAATAGCCTATAAATGATGATATGAATAGCTGAAATGTTAATTTAGTTGGCTGTTTACTAATCAAATATACTTACAAACCCTTTGTGGTATGCCGTGTGTCTGAGTTAATAAGCATGACATAACTTTATAACATGCTGCAGCTTAAGTACAATATGCTGAGACAATAAATAAATATGTTGAACACATCCCCACAAGCCACACCTAAAAAAAACAGATTCCAGTGAAAGTTTAAACATGACAGCTGACAGCTCAAAGGGTAACTACGTAGGCTACAAAATGTATATTTTGTTTTAGTTCTTTGTTCAGTAAACTAGATGAGAACAATCGGCGAATATTTTTTTTAATGTAAGCAGCACCTCTCACTGCTTGGGGACCCCACCGAGCGCATAAAAACTAAAAAAGCGCTGCAATAAATGTAAGAATGGAAGTGATATAACAAAACTTGTCTACTGTCATAAGTGACCGATAAAAAAAAACGAGTTCATCAACTGGAATAAAATAAGGCCAATAGACTGGAAGATCACTTACCCCTGTCAAGACACATACGAAAATGAACGCCCGTTTTACCCAGATATTAATTCTTCCCATTTTAATATTTGGTTATGATAAAAACAACATTTTGGATAAGTGGTTCACTTCAGAGAGCGGCTAACTTAAATCCAGAAAAAAGATCGTCCGATGTCTTTAACCGGTTCTTCTTCTCAGCATGAGCGTGTTGACATTGCCTGACGACTCAAACTGAATTATTCCGCTGCTCTATGTTCGCTACATACTTCGGAGGAAAAACTAAGGTCCATGGGCGTGGCGTATCGTTTTGCCGGAGCAAGGAGTTTGATGTTGACATACTGCTGAATGGTGTTTTGTTACATGGGAGGGACTAGCCCACATGTTATGTTGGCCAGTGCACGATGGCTAGAGATCAGGCAGGCTAAAAGGAACTACATGGTCAATCTGCATTGGCCCTGCAGCACTTATGGTGATAGCAGCGCAGAACTGTTGACGTTTTGATCCCAGCGCGACCGAAATGAAGCGCCCCGCACGTTTGGCCTCACACGCCAGCAGTGAACACTTTGGGGAAACAACGCTGTGCTGCATATCTCACCGCTTTCTTTCATGTGCTATGCTCTCCTGAAGTCAAATAATCAACACTTCTTCATATTGATTAAATGGATTGTGGTCAGTTAACCAATGGATTAGGCTGTCAATATTACAAGTGCTATGCAACAAACTATATCGTGATTTTCCATGAAGAAACGTTATGTTTCTGCAAAATTTCGGTAGTGCAGGAATCAACCCCCGCAAAATGTTTAAGGCCAAGGCTTCATTTCAGTAGCGCAGGAACATGCAACATAGCTTTTTGTTTCTGCAAGCCTGCTATCGTTCGAGGTGTTTCTGCAAAATGTTCACTGCTATCGTTCGAGGCCAAGGCTTCATTTCGGTAGCACAGGAATCAACCCCCCTCCAGTGTTGTCAACTCCTCAGTAAGGAAAGTACCTATTGGCTGTCCTAAAAGTCACTAGAAGTTGCTAAATGACGCCATCGCCTAATTTGCATAATTGGCCATGTGCATGTAATTGTGATGGACACTGTATAACTTGGTGGGCGAGACAAAAAGTGAGTAAAAAACACCCTAAATATGTTTAGAACTACAAATGAACTTTCTTCTGTCGATTCTTGTTTTATTTAATGTCACAATTCCAACCCTCCTCCTTTATCCGGGCTTGGGACCGGCAAAAGTGACCCAAAAGAGACACTGGCGGAGTTACTTATTTTTTTATTTATTCGTTTTTTAGCTTAGTTTTCTTAATTTTGTTTGGTTTATAACCTTATGGTCCATTTAGGAGCCTACAACAAGTCACAGTAAAACATGAGCATTTTTAACCATAACATATATATATATATATATATATATATATATATATACACACACACAGGTAACTGCCAAAATAAAGGAAACATCAACATAATGTGGTTTAATAGGGCGTTGGGGCATCACGAGCCAAAAGGGCTTCAATGCACCTTGGCATAGATTCTAACTAGACCTTGAGACAATGTTTGTTTGCTGTTCTGGTGGAAAATATTTGAGAAGTTATTGTATGATGGTGCAATACATCTGATTCTTGATAATTCAATGTACTGTATCTGTCCATTTCAAATTCAGAACTGATTCTAGGTTTCAGCTGTGAATCTAACACTCAATGTTAACTTGATTCATTTCAAGATGGAGGAGTTAATCAGAGAGGAACATCTAGCTATGATGCCTCTAAGTGGAGCGAATCAAACAGATTTAGAAGGGCTATACAACATACAGACTAAAGTAAGTCACCTTTATTTAATGCTTCTTATGGTCACTGCTTGTGCCAATTCACAGCCCCAGAGTGCCCCAATGTGTCTTTAGGGCCGGTTTTCCATATTATGTCAATCTAGGCCTGGACTAAAAGCACTTTCATTGGAGATTTCTCCAGGTTCTTCCAGGACTAGGCCTTAACTATACCTGGTAAATCGTGTTTTTAAAATGTCTGTTGTGCTGTTTCCTTCACTTTCAGTTAAAATGCTGTGGGCTCGTACAAGGCTACCAAGACTGGGGCACAGACATCCCCCTCTCCTGTCTCTGTTCTGTTCTGATGAGGACTCAACAAACTTTAAATGTTTGAGTCTGCTGTGTTAAATAAGTTAACTTGTTGCTGGTGTTATGTGTATGCTGAGGAGGATGGGTTTCAATGTGTCAGTCTGTGTTAAAAATGTTATCACTCAAATATGAAAGTGTAAATCTGTTGTCTTTTGGTAAGAGCAATTCATTTTTTGATTTTATTATTTCTTTCTAAAACAGACGATGAGGACAGTGATAAGACAACCATACATAAACTGAGGAAGATGTACATGACAAAACTGTAAAAGCAACAAAAACGATAGAACATTTGGACCAGACAATTATCATGGATGACATGATGCAGCCTAATAAGAAATCATGCAGCTAAAGTAAAGCACTGTTTTAAACCATGTCACATTCTATTTCAGGTTGCTCCTGGTAACAATACAAGATTTGTTATTCACTATCCCAACAGTGATATGTCTGAGGATGATGACCACAAGGGACTAATGGATGAACACATGCTGGTATATAAAGAGGTAAAAACATGTCATTCCACTACACCATTGCATTCCCACTGGGCAAAAATTGGTTGAATGAATGTTGTTTCCACGTCATTTCAACCCCAAAAATAAATGTCATGATGTTGAATCAACGTGGAAAACTGATTGGCTATGCCAAAAGTCATCAACGTAAGGGCTTTTTTTCGATTATTTTACCCAACTTTTAACCTTAATCTAATGACATGGTGAATTTTATGGTTGATTTCATGTTGTATCCATGTTAGATGACAACTCAACCGATTGTAAATCAAAACTAGATGCTGAACTGACGTCTGTGCCCAGTGGGTTGTCATACTTCTAGTTTGGTATAGTTACACACAACTACACAAAGTTTACATAATCATTGATACATTTAAATAACAGATACATCAATTCAATCAATGAATGTTTTTTTTTGTTCAAATTCTGATATCATTCGGACTTCTATACTCTTGTTTTTCTCACAAAATTACAAATTCTTAATTTTTCACTTTCAGCCATGCCTTCCCATCCTGATCTCTGAAGTAACATTGATAATGAACCTGTTTATAGGAATATTAATAGCACTTAGTGTTATCGGTATGTATTTCCAATCTGTCTTTACTAATTCACCATTCCAGGGTTGGGGTCAATTCAGCTTTCAATTCAATCAATTGAATTCAATTCCTGAATTGGAAAATTGTCCATTGTTTTTTTATGTGGATTTTTCCATTCAGGAAGTGAATTTCAATTGACTATACCTGAATTGAAAACTGATTTGACCCAAATGCACTACCATACTTTTTTTACCATAGGTTTTGAGTGTAGGCCTATTTGATTCAACCATTACTACCTTTCACATTCAGTGAGGCCGGCTGGACGAACCGCCAAATTCTCTAAAACGACGTTGGAGGCAACTTATGGTAGAGAAATTAACATAAAATTCTCTGGCAACAGCTCTGGTGAACATTCCTGCAGTCAGCATGCCAATTGCACGCTAGATCAAAACTTGAGACGTCTGTGGCGTTGTTGTGACAAAACTGCCTTTTAATGTCCCTAGCACAAGGTGCACCTTTGTAATGATCATGCTGTTTAATCAGCTTTTCATATGCCACACCTGTCAAGTGGATGTATTATCTTGGCAAAGGAGAAATGCTCACTATCAGAGATGTTAACAAATTTGTGCACAACATTTTAGATAAATATGCTTTTTGTGCATATGAACAATTTCTGGGTTATTTTATTTCAGCTCATGAAACATGGGACCAACACTACATGTTGCGTTTATATTTTTCTTCAGTTTATATCAGTCGTTTTTTTGGTCACTAGCATGGCAGGAAAATAAAATTGTTACTATTATGGCAGGAGAAATTGTGGCGGTAGTGACCAAATATATATATTTTTAAATTGTACTAGCTACTGTAAAATGTTGTACTAGCAGCACGTGGTGAAACATGAAAGCATGGTAGTTGTTTACCATGTATTATGATGGTCTGTGTCCCACCATTTTTCTGGTAAAGTGACCAAAAACGTTGTCATTTATGGTACTCACATGATGCAATATTGACTACTCGCCCTGCAACAGCAAAGCATAGGCCTAGTACTCTCTTTAACCCCTTTAGCTCATGGTGAAAAACCACAACACACGTGGTCTAGTAGTGTAGTGTACCCTCTTAAACCTAGGGAGCTGGATAGAGTATGGTGAGAAGAATGACGAAAACTTGAAGATTTAAAATAGTTTATCTGGTGCTTCTCTCTTCAATACAGTTTTCAGTTGTCTCTCTCCCGTTCAACTGACTTGGCTAGTCTTATACATTCCAAATATCCAACGTACTAAAACACTATTTGTAAAAAGGTATAAATTACCATTTTATCTCATAGATACATTTTAATGTAATTCTCAGAATATCCCTAAAAACAGCAAGTTAGAATGTTTCCCTTTGTTTCCACTTTCTGTGAATGTTCGTTGGTCCTGTCGCCATTACTACGACAGGCTAGCTTGACTGGAGATAACTTTAGCCAACGTTAGCTCTATGATAAGACTTTTATAAATTAATTCAACTCAGAACCTCATCAAAAAAATAACAATTATATCATTACACTCCGCTTAACTTGGTGTTTCATATCCTATGCTTTATAACTCGCTCACTGTGATAATGTTTAAAATATTTACTTCTCTCTTCAGTTTTCTCACTCATTCAAATGACTCACTGACTAGGCAGGCTAGCGCGAGAGCCACTGTAGAGAGAGAGTGCATGAAGCAACCACTACTAGAGCAAGCGGCTTCCTCAGAGTGCCGAAACAAGCGGAACACCCATTGACTATAAATAGTGTAAATGATTACAAAATGCCTAAAATGTGGCTACCATATACCTCACTTTCTCCCACATTTCAGGTTGGCAACACAAGGAACCCAAACATTAGCAAAAAACGGTACTATTAAAACAGAAAGTATTACCCCTTTTTTACAGCAACTATTTCCCTTTTTCTTTACAGAAAACTAAGACCAACAAGTAGCCTGCCTCTGACTTTATCAGAAAGTTTCCATACTGGTATATAAATTCATCAATATAACACCAACCAACCTCTTTTGACCTTGGGGGGTTTATTTATTTAATACATTATACTGCGATTGTACTATGATAAAACACAAATAAATATGGTATTTCCAAATACATGATCTCCGTAGCCGATGTGAGTAAGACCTTTAAACAGGTTAACAATAACAAGGCCCCAGGACCAGGACGTGTACTCAGAGCATGCACTGACCAGTTGGCAAGTGTCTTCATTTACATTTTCAATCTCTTACCCAGTCTGTAATACCTACATGTTACAAGCAGACCACCGTAGTCCCTGTGCCCAAGGACGCCAATATAACCTGCGTAAATGACTATCGCCCCGTAACACTCACATCTGTAGCCATGAAAAGCTTTGAAAGGCTTATCATGAATCACATCAACACCATCATCCCAGACACCCTGGACCTACTCCAATTTGCATACCGCCCCAATAGATCCACAGATGACGCAATCTCTATTGCGCTCCACACTGCCCTTTCCCACTTGGACAAAAGGAACACCTACATGAGAATGCTGTTCATTGACTACAGTTCAGCATTCAGCACCATAGTGCCCTCCAAGCTCATCCAGGGACTGAAAACACTCTCTCTGCAACTGGATCCTGGTGAACACCTCCCTCTGCAACTGGATCCTGGTGAACACCTCCCTCTGCAACTGGATCCTGGTGAACACCTCCCTCTGCAACTGGATCCTGGTGAACACCTCCCTCTGCAACTGGATCCTGGTGAACACCTCCCTCTGCAACTGGATCCTGGTGAACACCTCCCTCTGCAACTGGATCTTGGACTTCCCAACGGGACGCCCCCAGGTGGTGAGTGTCGGCAACAACACATCCTCCACGTTGACCGCAGCGCGTACGGCCCGGTACATCACTGGGGCAGAGCTCCCTGCCATCCAGGACCTCTATACCTTATTGTGTATCTATTATTACATATTTGACTCTTCTATTATTTCTCTATTTTTCTTTCTCTCTGCATTGTGTGAAGGGCTCGTAAGTAAGCATTTCACTAATAGTCCATACCTGTTGTTGATGAAGCATGTGACAAATACAATTTGAAGGATGTTTTCATGTCATGTTGACAGTCAATATTAAGACCACTGATATCACACACTGTTAAAAATCCTTTCTTAAACCCTCAAGTTATCTTTATTGTTCCCATTGGGAGATTTGTTATGCAGTCAGGGATCAACAATACAAAATGACAACATTAAAAACAGTGACAACCATACAAACGATATGGAGCGAGTTTGGAGCGAGCAGTCGCACTACGCATCGCTCCACAGGTAATATTACACTTCACTACATTACAACGGCTTGATTTGTTTGATCTGAGCAATTCTTCTTAGCTAGCTACATAGCCGTCTTTGTATCAAAGATAATTGTGTAGTTTAGAGTAATTGAGTAATTATCGAGGCTAGCTATCTTCGTCCTCCTAACGTAGCCAACACTGCTAGCTGCTAGCTAGCTAATCATCACTGCTAGCTAGCCAACTTCTACCGACTAGCAGCACTGCAGAAACTATTACATTACAACGTAACGACTTGATTAGTGTGGTGTTAGTGTTAGTTAGCCAGCTACATAGTTGTCTTTGCTGTCTCTGTATCTAAGATAATAGTGTAGTTTGAGTAATTATCGAGGTGAGCTAGCCAGCCGCGGCGCCAGACTTAGTCAACACACCTAGTCATCATTAACCCACTGCTAGCTAGCCAACCGTTACCGACTAGCAGCGCTGTAGATACTAATACTAATACTTTACAACGGAACGATTTGACTAGTGCAGTGTTAGCTAGCTAGCTACTTAGTTGTCTTTGTCATAGCTTGATAATTGTGTAGTTTAGTAATTACCGAGGTTAGCTAGCCAGCCATCGAGGTTAGCTAGCCAGCTATTTCCGTCCCCCGCGACACCATTTTTCCTAACCCAGCCAACTATTACCGACGAGTAGCATTGTAGAAACTAAATACATTACTAGGAACGTCTTGATTAGTGTTATGTTAGCTAGCTAGCTACAAAGTTGCTTTGTATCATGACAAGGTGTAGTACTGAAACTATCGAGGTTACCTAGCCAGCTACACGTTCAAAGTCTACAACGCAGCCACTGCTAGCTAGCCTACTCCACCAGCCAGCAGTACTGTATCATTTTCGTCATTTTAGTCAATAAGATTTTTGCAACGTAAGCTTAACTTTCTGAACATTCGAGACGTGTAGTCCATTTGTCATTCCAATCTCCTTTGCATTAGCGTAGCCTCTTCTGTAGCTTGTCTACTATGTGTCTGTCTATCCCTGTTCTCTCCCCTCTGCACAGGCCATACAAACGCTCCACACCGCGTGGCCGCTGTCACTCTAACCTGGTGGTCCCAGCACGCACGACCCACGTGGAGTTCCAGGTCTCCGGCAGCCTCTGGAACTGCCGGTCTGCGGCCAACAAGGCTGAGTTCATCTCAGCCTATGCTACCCTCCAGTCCCTAGACTTCCTGGCGCTGACGGAAACATGGACTACCACAGATAACACTGCTACTCCTACTGCTCTCTCCTCGTCTGCCTACGTGTTCTCGCATACCCCTAGAGCATCGAGCCAGCGGGGTGGTGGCACTGGAATCCTCATCTCTCCCAAGTGGACATTCTCTCTTTCTCCCCTGACCCATCTGTCTATCTCCTCATTTGAATTCCATGCTGTCACAGTTACCAGCCCTTTCAAGCTTAACATCCTTATCATTTATCGCCCTCCAGGTTCCCTTGGAGAGTTCATCAATGAGCTTGACGCCTTGATAAGTTCCTTTCCTGAGGATGGCTCACCTCTCACAGTTCTGGGTGACTTTAACCTCCCCACGTCTACCTTTGACTCATTCCTCTCTGCCTCCCTCTTTCCACTCCTCTCCTCTTTTGACCTCACCCTCTCACCCTCCCCCCCTACTCACAAGGCAGGCAATACGCTTGACCTCATCTTTACTAGATGCTGTTCTTCCACTAATCTCATTGCAACTCCCCTCCAAGTCTCCGACCACTACCTTGTATCCTTTTCCCTCTCGCTCTCATCCAACACTTCTCACTCTGCCCCTACTCGGATGGTATTGCGACGTCCCAACCTTCGCTCCCTCTCTCCCGCTACTCTCTCCTCTTCCATCCCATCATCTCTTCCCTCTGCTCAAACCTTCTCCAACCTATCTCCTGATTCTGCCTCCTCAACCCTCTTCTCCTCCCTCTCTGCATCCTTTGATTTTCTCTGTCCCCTATCCTCCAGGCCGGCTCGGTCCTCCCCTCCTGCTCCGTGGCTCGACGACTCACTGCGAGCTCACAGAACAGGGCTCCGGGCAGCCGAGCGGAAATGGAGGAAAACTCGCCTCCCTGCGGACCTGGCATCCTTTCACTCCCTCCTCTCTACATTTTCCTCTTCTGTCTCTGCTGCTAAAGCCACTTTCTACCACTCTAAACTCCAAGCATCTGCCTCTAACCCTAGGAAGCTCTTTGCTACCTTCTCCTCCCTCCTGAATCCTCCTCCCCCTCCTCCCTCTCTGCGGATGACTTCGCCAACCATTTTGAAAAGAAGGTTGACGACATCCGATCCTCGTTTGCTAAGTCAAACGACACCGCTGGTCCTGCTCACACTGCCCTACCCTGTGCTTTGACCTCTTTCTCCCCTCTCTCTCCAGATGAAATCTCGCGTCTTGTGACGGCCGGCCGCCCAACAACCTGCCCACTTGACCCTATCCCCTCCTCTCTTCTCCAGACCATTTCCGGAGACCTTCTCCCCTACCTCACCTCGCTCATCAACTCATCCTTGACCGCTGGCTACGTCCCTTCCGTCTTCAAGAGAGCGAGAGTTGCACCCCTTCTGAAAAAACCTACACTCGATCCCTCCGATGTCAACAACTACAGACCAGTATCCCTTCTTTCCTTTCTCTCCAAAACTCTTGAACGTGCCGTCCTTGGCCAGCTCTCTTGCTATCTCTCTCAGAATGACCTTCTTGATCCTAATCAGTCAGGTTTCAAGACTGGGCATTCAACTGAGACTGCTCTTCTCTGTGTCACGGAGGCTCTCCGCACTGCTAAAGCTAACTCTCTCTCCTCTGCTCTCATCCTTCTAGACCTATCTGCTGCCTTTGATACTGTGAACCATCAAATCCTCCTCTCCACCCTCTCCGAGCTGGGCATCTCCGGCGCGGCCCACGCCTGGATTGCGTCCTACCTGACAGGTCGCTCCTACCAGGTGGCGTGGCGAGAATCTGTCTCCGCACCATGTGCTCTCACCACTGGTGTCCCCCAGGGCTCTGTTCTAGGCCCTCTCCTATTCTCGCTATACACCAAGTCACTTGGCTCTGTCATATCCTCACATGGTCTCTCATATCATTGCTATGCAGATGACACACAATTAATCTTCTCCTTTCCCCCTTCTGACAACCAGGTGGCGAATCGCATCTCTGCATGTCTGGCAGACATATCAGTGTGGATGACGGATCACCACCTCAAGCTGAACCTCGGCAAGACGGAGCTGCTCTTCCTCCCGGGGAAGGACTGCCCGTTCCATGATCTCGCCATCACGGTTGACAACTCCCTTGTGTCCTCCTCCCAGAGTGCTAAGAGCCTCGGCGTGACCCTGGACAACACCCTGTCGTTCTCCACTAACATCATGGCGGTGACCCGATCCTGTAGGTTCATGCTCTACAACATTCGCAGAGTACGACCCTGCCTCACACAGGAAGCGGTGCAGGTCCTAATCCAGGCACTTGTCATCTCCCGTCTGGATTACTGTAACTCGTTGTTGGCTGGGCTCCCTGCCTGTGCCATTAAACCCCTACAACTCATCCAGAACGCCGCAGCCCGTCTGGTGTTCAAAAGTCCCAAGTTCTCTCACGTCACCCCGCTCCTCCACTCTCTCCACTGGCTTCCAGTCGAAGCTCGCATCCGCTACAAGACCATGGTGCTTGCCTACGGAGCTGTGAGGGGAACGGCACCTCCGTACCTTCAGGCTCTGATCAGGCCCTACACCCAAACAAGGGCACTGCGTTCATCCACCTCTGGCCTGCTGGCCCCCCTACCTCTGCAGAAGCACAGTTCCCGCTCAGCCCAATCAAAACTGTTCGCTGCTCTGGCACCCCAATGGTGGAACAAGCTCCCTCACGACGCCAGGACAGCGGAGTCAATCACCACCTTCCGGAGACACCTGAAACCCCACCTCTTTAAGGAATACCTGGGATAGGATAAAGTAATCCTTCTAACCCCCCCTTAAAAGATTTAGATGCACTATTGTAAGTGGTTGTTCCACTGGATATTATAAGGTGAATGCACCAATTTGTAAGTCGCTCTGGATAAGAGCGTCTGCTAAATGACTTAAATGTAAATGTAACATGAAACAATAAGATTGATATAAAGGAGCAATCATTGTGCTGAAGTGCAGCAATAAATCAACATTTAATTTAATGTGCAGATTCAGAAAGTTTATGGGCTGTGGGATAAAATAGTTATTGTATCTGTTGCTATTGAGTTTGGGAAGTCTAAAACGTCAACCTAAGGGGAGAAGTACAAAATGGTCAAGGAGGAGGTGATCAGGACAGTCTAGGATACTGTTAGCTCTCCTCACCACATGCTTTCTGAATGTCACTGAGAGCTGTGCCTGTTTCACCCTGATGACCTGTCTGGCCACCTTAACCACACTGTCTGGCCACCTTAACCACACTGTCTGGCCACCTTAACCACACTGTCTGGCCACCTTAACCACACTGTCTGGCCACCTTAACCACACTGTCTGGCCACCTTAACCACCCTGTCCAATCTAAACAGTCTCATCATTGTCTTGCTGACATTAAAACAGTTCATCTTTGTCAACAACAAAACGCCGCTGCTGTCCCTTTATACAGACGGCCTCTGTGTTCTCCTTAAACGTCAACTATTGTCCAGCACTGTTCCCAGGTACTTGTAGGTACTGACCAGCTCAATGTCCTTTCCCATGACCACAGTGGGTGTGGGGTTCAGTGGCTGCCTTCTAAAGTCAATGGCCATATCTTTAGTTTTGGAGACATTCTGTTGGAGGAAGCCGTTTTCACACCATGACACAAAGTCATCTACCAGAGGCCCATGCTCAGACTCTCCATCCTGTAGTAGACTGACGATGACAGTCATCAGCAAACTTTATGATGTGCCTGTTTTCATATTGGCTACCACAGTCATTACTGTATAGTATGTACAGGAGAGGAGAGAGCATGCAACCTTGTGGTGATCCGGTGGAGTAGGCAGAGCTGCTTTGACCTGACACCATTAACTCCCACTTGTTGGGACCGGTCATTAACTCCCACTTGTTGGGACCGGTCATTAACTCCCACTTGTTGGGACCGGTCATTTACTCCCACTTGTTGGGACCGGTCATTTACTCCCACTTGTTGGGACCGGTCATTTACTCCCACTTGTTGGGACCGGTCATTTACTCCCACTTGTTGGGACCGGCCATTAATTCCCACTTGTTGGGACCGGCCATTAACTCCCACTTGTTGGGACCGGCCATTAACTCCCACTTGTTGGGACCGGTCATTAACTCCCACTTGTTGGGACCGGTCATTAACTCCCACTTGTTGGGACCGGTCATTAACTCCCACTTGTTGGGACCGGTCATTTACTCCCACTTGTTGGGACCGGTCATTAACTCCCACTTGTTGGGACCGGTCATTAACTCCCACTTGTTGGGACCGGTCATTAACTCCCACTTGTTGGGACCGGTCATTTACTCCCACTTGTTGGGACCGGTCATTTACTCCCACTTGTTGGGACCGGTCATTTACTCCCACTTGTTGGGACCGGTCATTTACTCCCACTTGTTGGGACCGGTCATTAACTCCCACTTGTTGGGACCGGTCATTAACTCCCACTTGTTGGGACCGGTCATTATACTCCACACTTGTTGGGACCGGTCATTTACTCCACACTTGTTGGGACCGGTCATTTACTCACACTTGTTGGGACCGGTCATTTACTCACACTTGTTGGGACCGGTCATTTACTCACACTTGTTGGGACCGGTCATTTAACTCCCACTTGTTGGGACCGGTCATTAACTCCCACTTGTTGGGACCGGTCATTAACTCCCACTTGTTGGGACCGGTCATTTACTCCCACTTGTTGGGACCGGTCATTAACTCCCACTTGTTGGGACCGGTCATTTACTCACACTTGTTGGGACCGGTCATTTACTCACACTTGTTGGGACCGGTCATTTACTCACACTTGTTGGGACCGGTCATTAACTCCCACTTGTTGGGACCGGTCATTTACTCCCACTTGTTGGGACCGGTCATTAACTCCCACTTGTTGGGACCGGTCATTTACTCCCACTTGTTGAGACCGGTCATTTACTCCCACTTGTTGGGACCGGTCATTTACTCCCACTTGTTGGGACCGGTCATTAACTCCCACTTGTTGGGACCGGTCTTGGCCTGGGACACAGAAGCACAAACTTTAGAACCTGAGATGGTGGGTGGAGGAAGCCCAGCTAGCAATGAAGAATCGGCCCAGAAGCGGCCCCCTGATTGAATCGACCTGGAATCGGGTGTCGGACTCAGCCCAAAATTAAAATGAATGACTGCCAAGAATCGTCCTGTTTCCGTCTACGTGAACTCAGTCGACTTTTGGCAGTATCTTACCAGAATCCCCCAGAAGCGGCCAGATGCAAATTTAAATAAACGTATACAAAATTACAGAATTTAGTAATTTTAAATATTACTAATATAGATTTTATGCATACAAATTCTACCCATCCACCCAAAAAAATGTGTGTTGGTGGAAACACCGTACACCTGGTGACCTGTCAGCATGCATGCTCCTAGCCCACCACAGGAGCCGCTACAGCGCCATGGGAGGAGGACATATCAGCCTGCCAAACCTTCCCCTAACTCGGACGACGCTAGGTCAACTGTGCAGGTCTCCTGGTCGTGGCCGGCACGGGTATCGAACTAGCATCTGTAGTAATTTGTAAATCGCTCTGGATAAGAGCGTCTGCTAAATGACTTAAATGTAATGTAAATGCAACGCAGTTTGCACTGTGATGCAGTGTCGTAGACCGCTGCGCCACTCGGGAGGCTTCATCCACCAAGATTTTAATGCTTATCAATTGCCATGCACAAAGTTTCAAAATACTAAAATACTACTTAAACAGGCCTCTCTTAAAATACTTTAATTTAAATGTTAATTGTATTTTTTGATCACAGAAACAATGAGAAAATATGGAAAAATAAATAAATAATGAAATGTAAATTATATAAAGTAGTCTGTGTAATCATCTGCCAGAGAGTAGCCCCAATCGGCCCGAGACCCAAGTAATACATTTGGGACAGATAACTCTCACCGGAATCAGCGCGAGCTCAATCCCCGCATCCTAGCGAGAAGTAATAGTGCCAAAGGCATGACGTCGGCCGAGTCTAACGCTCAACCGGAATCGGCCCAGATCCACCGTGCTACCTGGGAGACCTGTCAGAAAGGGAAATGCACACCCTTAACTAGCTAGCAAAGGTTAGCTAGCTGGATAGATCATGTTTTATTACTTACATTAAATTAGCTGCTGTCAAGGGCAGATTAATACTCTCATAATTAACTATTCTATTATTTTAATTCAATAATTGATACAGCATTGAAAGCTTATTTGAGTGTGCAACATGAAGTTAACAACGCGCTCGCTAGCTACCTGCTCCTCCAGCAACTTGTTTTCCGCTGTCAGTTTCTCCAGGAGCGAGCTAACTTTCTTCAGCGACTTCAGATCCCCTCCGATTTCTTTCTCTATCAAGTCGACAACGTAGTCGGGGAGTGCTCCATCCCCCGCTCCTGTTTCGGAGTCTTCATCATTTGTCGATATAGGGCTTTGTAGATCAGATTCATCACTTTGTCCGTTTTGCTGCTCTGCAGAGGGCGCCGCCATCTTTCTTCTGCGTCTCTTCCACGTCAACAGCACGCAGATGTAAACACAGCACCAAACACAACCGTCACCGGCAATACACACCCTCTAGTGGTGACAGTTAGTACTGCGGGACATGTCACGGGTAAACACTTGGGACATTTCCAACTACTACACAATCCATGCTTCCTTCTCTCCTCCGTTCATTGGCTTGGAGTAACCAGTGATATCATAAGTGGAGTGGTGAACGTTTCAGAAGATTAACCGTAGATGTGTTATTTCAGTGATTACTAAAGGAAATTAGGAGTGTTAGGAGTGTCAATTAGGAGTGTTGAGTGTCATGTTGACAATCAAGACCTCACAGGAAACAACTGGGCATACTGTATGTGCTCAGTTATGTAGTTGTTGAACTAATCTGTTACCCAGAAAGGAACAGTTACTTTCCAGCATTTCAAACCTACTGTAAAATAACTATGCCCACCTATCCTTCCTTTGTACATCATTTTCCTGTGAATGGGGAATATTCTTGAGTCTGTTCCGTTACTATCATATGCTTGAGTCTGTTCCGTTACTATCATATGCTTGAGTCTGTTCCGTTACTATCATATGCTTGAGTCTGTTCCGTTACTATCATATGCTTGAGTCTGTTCCGTTACTATCATATGCTTGAGTCTGTTCCGTTACTATCATATGCTTGAGTCTGTTCCGTTACTATCATATGCTTGAGTCTGTTCCGTTACTATCATATGCTTGAGTCTGTTCCGTTACTATCATATGCTTGAGTCTGTTCCATTACTATCATATGCTTGAGTCTGTTCCGTTACTATCATATGCTTGAGTCTGTTCCGTCACTATCATATGCTTGAGTCTGTTCCGTTACTATCATATGCTTGAGTCTGTTCCGTTACTATCATATGCTTGAGTCTGTTCCGTTACTATCTTCCTCTGTACAAAATGTGCTCCAGATGTTTTGCGGGGGTTGCATTGACATTGTTTAACAATTGGCCCTTCTCTGGATTCCTAGGGACCCAATGGGGCTGCTTCTCAAATAGCAATTTATTCCCTATATAGTGCACTACTTTTTGACCATGGCCTATAGAGCACTAGGGAATAGGGTGCCATTTTGGACGTAAAGTGGTGAGGTCAGAGTTATCCAGAAATGGATGATTACTGATTTCATGTTCACTCAGGCCTCCTTGCTCTGGACTGGACCTCTGGATTCTGGATTCACGTAGTAGATGCTTTGTTCTGTCAAGACCACAGATAGGAGGGCAGACAATAAACACTTCAATATTTACAATGTTGTTTGTGCTCCACTGGTTGCCCTTTTCTCAGGGCAACTGGCCACAAATCTTGCTGCTGTGGTTGCACATCTCTCTCTAACTTCCGGAAGAGCCCATTTAAAGAAAATATAAGTCAAGTTCATGGGCGTTGCGTTCATGCGGGCTAGTCCCTCCCATGACACAAAACCCCATTCAGCAGCATGTCAACACACTCATGTTGAGAAGAAGAAGAAACAGTTATTAAAGGAATCGGACAATCTATTTTCTGGACTTAAAGATTCTGGGCTTCAGCTAGACCAACTCTGAAGTGAACTGCTTATCCAAACTGTTGTTTTTATTATAACCAAATATAGAAATGGGAAGAATTAATATCTGCGTAAAACGGGCGTTCATTTTCGTCTGTGTCTTGATCGGTGTAAGTGAAAGTTCATTCTATTGGCCTGGTCGTATTCGAGTAGATAAACCATTTTTTATAGGAGCAGGTCGCCAATTATGACTGTAGATACACGTTTTTTAATACGACATTATTTGTTTACATTATTGCTGGTTATTTTTGTAACTTCAACGCAAGCAGTGAGAGTTGCGGTTTACACGGGACGCTATAAAGAGTGGTGCCGCTTTCATCAACAATAATGAGCCGATTGTTTTATAGTGCAGTATCAAAACAAGCACTGAAATTAAATTGAAATGTTGTATTTAATGTTGCAATTAGGCTACTGGGCTTTAATCTTTCACTGGAACACGTTTTTTAGCGCTGGTTTGTGGGTGTGTTCAGCTTATTTATTTATTTTTCAGCCTTTTAATTTGTCCACTATTTGTTTTTTAGCTGCTAAATATTTTAAAGTTATGAGTTATGTTTATTCTCATCTTCAAATAGGCCTACTGACCTTAGTTATCACGTTTTTGTCAGAATATTAGGTTACTCAATAACTGATATTAGATTTTTATAAACAGCTGACTAAGTAAATATCTCAGCTATTCATTTCTTAATAATGTATAATTTCTTAGTCTATTTATAAATGAGGTATAATATATGTAAATACAATTTACTGTCTGCTTACAAACCATTTGTAGATGGTGTTGGTCAAATGCATTATTGAAGTTATGAAGAAATAGATCCCTCAACTCTCCTCTGAAACAAATTACTGTATCAACCTTTACTGTGCAATATCAGTAGAATTCTCAGTATAATACCCTGTACATTGTAATGATTGATTGTATCATGTGTTGTATTCTCTTCAGATCATCAGCACCCTCTTGCTGGCCATCACATTATTTGGACATGGGTACTTCCACCAATCAGAAGAAGTAATTGTTATTTTTATAGCCCCTATTACATTTACTAATTATATCATACACATTTCGTTATAATAATGATGTGTCCATCTAGCCTGGTCCCAGATCTGTTTGTGCTGTCTTTCCAACTCCTACAGTGTTTAGTATGACAACAACCATAGAAGTTGGCTATACAGCATAAACAGATCTGAGACCAGGCTAGACTTCAGCAGTATCATTGTAATATTATGATTATAAACCCAGAATTGTCATATCATTAATCTGGCTTGTCTTCCTATTCACAGATAGAGATTCTGCCAGGGATAGCAATTCTTTATGTCCTAGAAGCAGCAACCCTGGTCCTGTCAATCTTTGGGGTTTATGGCGCTCGCAAGGAGAAGAAATGGGCTGTGGTTCTGGTAAGCTTGCCAAGACCTGTCCCAAAGTGTTAGCCTGATCCCAGATCTGTTTGTTTGTCTTGGATAGTTATCATAGGAGTTGGCTATACAGCACAAACAGATCTGGGATCTGGCTACCGACTTGACATCTCCCCTACTGCAAACTGTTCCTTTCTGATAGGTAAGGGCATGCCATACAACTCAAATGAAAACAACGCTTTTCCCATGACCTGTTTCCAACATGTTTCCCAGAAAGTGTGATAAGGTTTGAATTAACCTTTAGTATTGATTTTGCTTGACAACCCCTATATGTGTATGTAGTTTTCAGTAGGTATGTCACTGGCCAGCCTATACCTGTTTGTGGAGTCCGTGAAAACATATCAAGCCAAACCCGAGGTACAGTAGTCTGTATATATACACACACAGGTAACTGCCAAAATAAAGGAAACACCAACATAAAGTGTCTTAATAGGGTGTTGGGCCACAGCGAGCCAGAACAGATTTAATGCACCTTGTCATAGATCCTACAAGTGTCTGGAACTCTATTGGAGGGATGCGAGACCATTCTTTCACGATAAATTCCATCATTTGGGGTTCTGTTGATGGTGGTAGAAAACGCTGTTTCAGGAGCTGCTTCAGAATCTCACATAGGTGTTCAATTAGGTTGAGATCTGGTGACTGAGACGGCAATGGCATGTGGTTTACATTGATCGTTTTCATGCTCATCAAAGCATTCAGAGACCACTCGTGCCCTTTGGATGGGGGCATATCATCCTTTTTATTATATTGAACCTTTATTTAACTAGGCAAGTCAGTTAAGAACAAATGATTATTTACAATGACGGCCTAGCCCCCCCCCCCAGCCAAACCCTCCCCCCCGGCCAAACCCTCCCCTAACCCAGACGACACTGGGCCAATTGTGCGCTGCCCTATGGGACTCCCAATCACAGCCGGTTATGATACAGCCCGGGATCGAACCCGGGTCTGTAGTGATGCCCCTAGTACTGCTGTGCCTTAGACCGCTGCACCACTCGGGAGCCCTAGCCATGGGGAAATAGCCATGTCATGGTAGCCAAAATCATTTTCATACTGTGCATGACCCTAAGCATTATGGGATATTAATTGCTTAATTAACTCAGGAACCACACCTGTGTGGAAGCAGCTACTTTCAATATACTCCATGTCCCTCATTTACTCAAGGGTTTCCATTATTTTGGCAGTTACCTGTATATATCTTAACTTTCTAATTCAACCTTGAGACAATGTTTGTTTGCTGTTCTGGTTAAAAGATATTTGAGAAGTTATTGTATGATGGTGCAATACATCTGATTCTTGATAATTCAATGTACTGTATCTGTCCATTTCAAATTCAGAACTGATTCTAGGTTTCAGCTGTGAATCTAACACTCAATGTTAACTTGATTCATTTCAAGATGGAGGAGTTAATCAGAGAGGAACATCTAGCTATGATGCCTCTAAGTGGAGCGAATCAAACAGATTTAGAAGAGCTATACAACATACAGACTAAGGTAAGTCACCTTTATTTAATGCTTCTTATGGTCTCTGCTTGTGCCAATTCACAGCCCCAGAGTGCCAATTCAATGTATCTTTAGGGCCGGTTTTCCATATGATGTAAATCTAGGCCTGGACTAAAAGCACTTTCATTGGAGATTTCTCCAGGTTCTTCCAGGACTAGGCCTTAACTATACCTGGTAAATCATGTTTTTATAATGTCTGTTTCCTTCACTTTCAGTTCAAATGCTGTGGGCTCGTACAAGGCTACCAAGACTGGGGCACAGACATCCCCCTCTCCTGTCTCTGTTCTGATGAGGACTCAACAAACTTTAAATGTGTGAGTCTGCTGCGTTAAATAAGTTAACTTGTTGCTGGTGTTATGTGTATGCTGAGGAGGATGGGTTTCAATGTGTCAGTCTGTGTTAAAAATGTTATCACTCAAATATGAAAGTGTAAATCTGTTGTCTTTTGGTAAGAGCAATTCATTTTTTGATTTTATTATTTCTTTCTAAAACAGACGATGAGGACAGTGATAAGACAACCATACATAAACTGAGGAAGATGTACATGACAAAACTGTAAAAGCAACAAAAACGATAGAACACATTTGGACCAGACAATTATCATGGATGACATGATGCAGCCTAATAAGAAATCATGCAGCTAAAGTAAAGCACTGTTTTAAACCATGTCACATTCTATTTCAGGTTGCTCCTGGTAACAATACAAGATTTGTTATTCACTATCCCAACAGTGATATGTCTGAGGATGATGACCACAAGGGACTAATGGATGAACACATGCTGGTATATAAAGAGGTAAAAACATGTCATTCCACTACACCGGGGATGGGCAACTGGCAGCCATTTTGAAGTCCCTCGGATCAATTAGGCCATGTCAGCTAATATTTTTTAGATTGCTAAATTTGTTTACCGGCCACCTATTCGAAACTTGTTATCATGGCTGAATTACCACCCATGGGGTCCCCATTGATGTTGTTTGTCAGTCTCACTCATGTCATATTAAAAACTGCATACATTTCTCACCACCCTATGGCAAAATGTGTAGAATTGCAGCAAACTTGCTTTAAAACGGCAACATTTTCTCTTCACCCCATGGCAAAATGTGTAGAATTGCAGCAAACTTGCTTTAAAACGGCAACATTTTCTCTTCACCCCATGTCAAAATGTGTAGAATTGCAGCAAACTTGCTTTAAAACGGCAACATTTTCTCTTCACCCCATGTCAAAATGTGTAGAGTTGCACAAAATGAACTCTAAAATAAAAATAAATGTCTCTCTGCTGTCAAGAAGTAAAAAGTTGATTTTAAATTTTGCGCCAAAGGTTTTGCAGTACTCATTGATACAATTGTAACGAACGTCGTTGGAAGAATGGTCAGATCAAGGCGCAGCGTGGTTTGGGTTCATCATCTTTTTTTAAGGTGAACCAGCAACAAAACAGAAACCAACGAAACGTACAGCCTTGTAGGGCTAAAAAGCAACAATACAGAATCAAGATCCCACAAACAACAGGTGGGAAAAGGCTGCCTAAATATGATCCCCAATCAGAGACAACGATAGACAGTTGCCTCTGATTGGGAACCATACCAGGCCAACATAGAAATACAAAAAACTAGAGTACCCACCCTAGTCATACCCTGACCTATCAAAAATAGAGAATAAAAAGGCTCTCTAAGGTCAGGGCGTGACAACACTAAACTGATATTTGTTCAAGTTCTGATATAATACAGAGCTGTATACTCTTGTTTTTCACACAAAATGACAAACTCTTAATTGTTCCTTTTCAGCCATGTCTTCCCATCTTATTCTCTTTGGTGGGCTATGGAATCAGCCTGATGATAGGAACATTAGTAGCACTTCAAGCATTATGGGTATGTATTTCATATCTATGTCTGTACTATTTAACCTTTCCAGGGTTGGGTTCCATTCAGTTTTTAAGAGGCAGCTGGTCCTCGTTGTCTCTAATTGGAGATCATATTTAAGTATTTTTTTTTTCCACCTGTGTTTGTGGGCAGTTATTTTCTGTTTAGTTAGTCTGTGTACCTGACAGAACTGTTGGCTGTTTGTTATTTTGTCTTTAGTATTCTGAGTTAAAATAAATATTCAGTATGAGCACTCAACACGCTGCGCCTTGGTCCCCTCTCTACGACAGCCGTTACAGTTTATTATAATTATTACACGCAGGCCGTATGTGGCAGCTAAAAGCTGAATTGCAGTACACAGTACATACAAGTAAACAACAACAATTAAAACATCTGAAAGTCAGGATGCTAACTGAAGGATGGATGAATTGACCCCAGCGCTGTACCATAGTGATTTTTACCGTACCTCTCGAGTGTAGGCCTATTTGATTTAACCATTATCTATCACACTCAGCACCTAGTCACCTGCTCCATCAATCCTGACTGAGCCGTTGCTGTGTGTCTGGTCCTCAGGATATTGGAGTTGCCCTGGCCATCACAATACTCTGCCAGATGAGAAGAAAAGTTGATGTGCCACCTGTGATCTTCACCTCTCAACCACCTCAGTACAGAGAGCTGTGTGACACAGCAGAGAGTGTCTGAAATGAAATGGTCCTCTTATGAAGGATACTCAATGCACTAGTCTGAGTGCCAGTCTGTTTGTGCCATCATGACAACTCCTGTCACTCATTTGTGTCAAGCCAAACATGACAATGGGTGACAAAGAGTTGGCTTGGCAATGACAGCAATGGAGTTGTCATTGTCCAGACCACAAACAGATCTGGAATCAGGCTAGCAATGCATCCATATTATCTACATACTCATAACACACTTGAAATGACAACAAGGGACATTATTAGACATTAGACATCTTTGCTGTGTTGTCAAAAGTATTACTGTTCAACTGATTATCCATCTGACTGCCATCAAGAGTCTTCTTATTGGCTGTCAAGGGTTCTATAAAACCTGTGGTTTGTTTTTCTGTTGTAAATAATTGGTAACCATTTAACCATTGAAGTGCCTCAGTGTTAGTGACAGTGTCTTGAATAAAGGGAGAAGCGTCTTTTAAGATTATGTTCCTTTATTCGACAACCAACATCTTTAAAAAAAATTATATATTTTGTTTACTAAACCCAACTGTATAATCAAAATGACTTTGCCATTATCACAGGAAGTCACAATCAGACTCGGACAAAAATGGAATTTCCTCCAATGACCTTTGTCCTCTCCCCATCCTCATTTCATTTTCTGCCTTTGTCTTTTCCTCCTGCTCTCTCCTCTCATCCTCCTCTCTAACTCTTTTCCTCCTGCTCTCTCCTCTCATCCTCTTCTCTTTAACTCTTTTCCTCCTGCTCTCTCCTCTCATCCTCCTCTCTCTTCCTATCATCTTCTTTTCCTGTTTCACCCTCTTCTCCTCCTGTCTTTCACACTCCCTCAGCTCTTTCTCTCTCCTCTTCTGTTCTACCTTCTCTGTCTTTGTCTCTGCTTCTTTTCTCTTCCTCTCCTCCTTCTCTTGTTTCTTCAACTTGTCTTTCTCTTTCTTCCAACTGAATACAGTCTGACTCAGGGGGAAAAGTTGATTAAAACAATGAAGAAGTAATGAAGGACTGTAAACTGTATGATATTAGACCAGTGGCTGTAGCCCGGGTACCAGTCGGTTTAGCTATCATTCCACTCCTTGCCACTCCTTGTCATGCTAAACATTTGGCAGTACAAGGGGTGGAATGTTAACTCAACAGACTGGTACCCAGGCTACTGTGGTACCTACTCATAATATAATTTTACGTTAATTCAATAAACTACTTTGTTCTATTTACCTGTGTGGCAGAAGCTTCCTTGGCAATGTGCTGCGCTGCTGTGGTTCCATCGTCATGGCTCCCCAAATGACCTGCATTGCACTGTAAAATCACAGGAGGGCAGTAGATATTAACTCATCAAGTTAGTTAGATGCACACATCCTAGAGAGAGAGAGAGGGGCCTAGCCTGTTCCCAGATCTGTTTGTGTTATCATGTGTTTGGCATGACAAGCAGAGGCATGATGGCACAAACAGACTGGTTCCCAGGCTAAGAAGGGCCCTTGATACTTCTACAGATACTTCTATCAGTAGCATTTCATCTGTCTACAAACCCTAACTCTAACCTTAACCCTAATCCTTATTTTAAACCTTACCCTAACCGTAACTTTAGCAAGCAGTTGCTTATGAACAGATAGTTTGTTTGTTATCCCCCGTTTTTCACAGCAGGAAAACATTTGAATTATTATGTGGGTTATAATTAATGGACATTTTTTGTAGGGGTTGATACATTTTTCATTAGGGCAAATCAAGTTGGACATTTTTTAAGTGGAAATTACAAACTTTAGAATACTTTTTTAAACCTTGAATACACTACAAGTTTGCACAGATGGACTATCCAAATAACCTAGATTAAGAAGGGTCTTTTCTACTGGTGCATGGTTCTCGCCATGTTTCCATTGCTTTTCATGCCCTGCAAGTCAATGATGGTATTAAGCACGTCAATAGTCTCCCTCAGATGCATGTTCTCTTCCTCCATTGCATTTCTCTCAGTGCTCCACCTCCCCCTCTCTCCTCCTCTTCCTCCTGTCCCACTCTCTGCTCCTCCAGTTCCCTCACCCACTCTTCTCTCTTCTTGTTCTTCTCCTCCATCTTCTCCAGTTCTCTCGCTCTCTCCATCGCTAGATCCAGGAGTTTGCTGAGTGACTCGATCTCCTCCTGCGCTGCCTTGCTCTCCTCTTTTATCCACTCTCTGTCCTCTATCTCTTTCTTTTACAATTATTTGATCATCTTACTCACACTCCTAAACCTCACCATTACCCCCAACATACTTTCCTGACGGTACTCCAGCTATAGCTGGTACTCCAGCATATCTCTCTCTAGCTGTTCCACTCTAACCAAAGCTTCTTCTGGTTAACTCTGTTATCCTCTAAATCTATCATCTCCTTTTCCTTCTTCTGGTTAACTCTGTTATCCTCTAAATCTATCATCTCCTTTTCCTTCTTCTGGTTAACTCTGTGCACCGTTTCTCTCTCTCCTTCTCCTTCTCCAGCTCTATCTCTTCCTTCTCTTCTGCTCTCTCCATCACCACTGTGCACCGTTTCTCTCTCTCCTTCTCCAGCTGCAGCTCTATCTCTTCCTTCTCTTCTGCTCTCTCCATCTCCACATGCACCGTTTCTCTCTCTCCTTCTCCAGCTCTATCTCTTCCTTCTCTTCTGCTCTCTCCATCTCCACATGCACCGTTTCTCTCTCTCCTTCTCCAGCTGCAGCTCTATCTCTTCCTTCTCTTCTGCTCTCTCCATCACCACTGTGCACCGTTTCTCTCTCTCCTTCTCCAGCTGCAGCTCTATCTCTTCCTTCTCTTCTGCTCTCTCCATCTCCACATGCACCGTTTCTCTCTCTCCTTCTCCAGCTGCAGCTCTATCTCTTCCTTCTCTTCTGCTCTCTCCATCACCACTGTGCACCGTTTCTCTCTCCCCTTCTCCAGCTCTATCTCTTCCTTCTCTTCTGCTCTCTCCATCTCCACATGCACTGTTTCTCTCTATCCTTCTCCAGCTCTACCTCCTCCTTCTCTTCTCTTGTCCTCCTCAACTCTGCCTCTAACAACCTTCTCTCTCTCCATCTTAATTAGATGCCATTCCAACTCCCCGTCTTGCTTCAGATGTCCGTCTCCGTCTCTCAGACTGCTTTATCTCTGCACTACATTCTTCCCTTTCTCTTCCTGATTCTCTCAGTCTCTTTCTGTATCACAGATCTTAATGGATCACACTCCCCCGCTGCTTGTATTGCCCGGTCTACTGCAAGCTCCAGCCTTTCTTTCTCATCCAGTTCCCCTTATTTCTTCTCTTCATCCATCTATTCCCTCTTCTTCTGAAACTAATTTTCTTCTACTTTTAAATTTTCTTTCTTTTTATTTTGATAGTTTCTTTTTCCCCCAAACTCTTTCCTAGTTTTTCCTGGAGATCCTCACTCGTCATCTCATACTCTCTGTCACTGTCCCCAAGACTCTGCAATGGTAACCAAGCCATTGCTCCACCAATCCACAAGGAGTTATGTTGTGGTGGAGAATGTTTTGATTTAAGTGTTCTGGAAGATGATATTCATTTGAATATAATGTTTCATTCAAAGCAACTGCTTTACAGTTCTGAGTTCCAACATTGAATAGAATGTGAGGCAGAGTTTCCACAAATACTGAAAGTTGTTTTTCTCAGTTAAAAACAATAATGATAACATGCTATATAATTATAATATATCAAAACGGTTTATCTGTTTTTGTATCTATTTTGTTATCTATTTAATTTTGAAAGTGTTTTAACAAAGTCTTTTTAACATATTGTATCCAGGTTTTGAGAGCAATGTCAATGAGAACTGAAACACTACATTTCCCACAATACCACAGGTGGGGGCTCACGTGACGATTAGCAGGTAGGGCGGGATTAAATTGTTTGCGGTGCAGTTGGACAGTTAAGGGTGGGCGGGTAGAGAGAGACGGAAAAACATAGTGAGGGCGGGAAGGCAACAGGTGGATGGAGAAAGAGAAAGTCATCCACTAACAAAGACAATCTGGAGGAGAAAGATGGCAGCTCTTTTGACAGTGTAAAGGAGACTCAATCTGTTTCTTATTCTGTGTGGAAGAGTAGTGCTTACTATTGGCTGTTCAGTGCACTCTGTTGCCGTTGGAAATGAACTGGGGCAACACCTGAGAAGGAGGCTGGTCGGGAGCAGAAAGGGAATGATTTGAGCCGCTGTTATCCTCACCTGGTGGATGTAAGGGAGGGAGAGGGAGAGAGGCCTGATTGGAGGGAACATTCTGGGCTTGACTGAAAGACCTGTGCTCAATTCTTAACAGGTACAAGTCAACAAGAGACCCTATGTCATCAGTGATTATAACCTAGCCACAACCATAGCATTGTAAGGCAGACATCAGGCACTTGCTTATAACACAGTTGTAACATAGTCCTAGCATTGTGACGTGTGTTGGTGTGGCTCCCAGGCCCAGACAGCCCGCTCCTCTTCACGATGCAGCAGCCAACTGGAGGAGTGGAGCAGCAGGACGAATCCTTTGATTTCCTGTTCAAGATCATCCTGATTGGAGATTCCAACGTGGGCAAGACCTGCGTGGTCCAGAGCTTCAAGTCAGGACAGTTCTCAGAGAGGCAACAGAACACCATAGGCGTGGACTTCACCGTGCGGACAGTGGACATCGAGGGCAAGAAAATTAAGGTAAGGAAGTCAGCCTCAAACCTTTAGAAGAAATGGTGCTTTATAGAACTAAAAAGGGTTCAATGAAAGTCAGCCTAACCCTAAACCTAACCCTACAGTCACTGTCACTCCAGCAAGCTGTTGCATAGCAACAGAGCTGCAGTTGGTAGTTTGTTGATAGTTTGAACATCTACAACACATCTTCTGTTGTTGACTATACACATAACTTATAACTGAAATGTCAAAGTGTTGCCTCCTGATCAGATTAGTTGCTGTCTGAATACTTCAGTTTCCAGGCCATTAGAGTGGTTGGTGTAAAATACAGCTGTTGTCTTGTGATACTGCCAAGAAGGCTTTGCAGGCCTTAATTAAGTTGACACTTAATACAAGTTGGACCAGCATTTCATGAGGGACTCGCCTTTCTGGTTCTCCTACAACACATCAGTCATTCCTCTTTCTCTTCCCTGACCAAAAACGTCAGTACCTATTGAGGTCAAACTACTGTATGCTTGAATAGGAAACTCTATGAGGGGCTAGCTACACTCTTATCATTGTTTTTACTATCTAGAACCTTAAAGGCTTTTTGGTTGCAGGTAGAATGCTTTTGTGTTCCATGTAGAACCATTTCTACAGATGGTTCTACCTGAAGCCCAAAACGGTTCTAACTGGAATCAAAAAGGGTTCTCCTATGGGTCAGCAGAAGAACTCTTTTGGAACCGTTTTTTCTAAGAGTGAAGGTTTAAATACTTTCGAGATACTTTAGGTTTAAATGATTTTGTAGCTGGAGGGCACCTCCCTCCCTCCTCTACCTACACCTGCTAACTGTATTGTTCCCCAAACCTGCCAGACAAGGTGATAGGAAGGTATTTATGGTGCGCTCTCTTCCTCTTACCAACCATAGAGAAACACTCTTAGAAAAAAGGGTTACAAAAGGATTATTCCACTGTCCCCGTAGGAGAACCTTTTTTGGTTCCATGTAGAAGCCTCTGTGGAAAGAACCAAAAAGGGTTCTATGGGGACAGCCAAATAGCCATTTTGGGTTGTAGATAGCACCTTTTTGTTTAAGAGTGGTATCTGTACATTATTACTAGAGGGGCCTACTGTGTGTCATATACCTCCTTCATTCTAGAATGGCTTCTATTTCATTCTGTGTTACTGACCGTATCCTCAACCAACTGACCTTTGACACAGGAAGGAAGGAAGAGCAGGCAAGTGGATGGCTTCAGAATGTATCTCAGTCTGGGGCTCTGTCCCAGAGCGCACCCTATTCCTAATCTAGTGCACTACTTTTGACCAGGGCCCATGTCTCTGGTCGAAAGTAGTGCACTATATAGGGAATAGGGTGCCATTTGGTTTATGGCCACTCTGTGTGAATAGGGCCTTGTTGCCTCAACTGACCGCACATCAGAACGTATGCAAATCATGCATGATGACAACACTAGACCATTGTTGCTATCCCTGTACCACACACAACTCCACGTGACGACTGTAACCACACAACGAGACAGATCAATGCAAACAGCATTTATTGAGACTGCTTGTACTATTTACTGACAGGAACATGGATATTATTCTGCTGTAAAGAGTTCTATTTACTGACAGGAACATGGATATTATTCTGCTGTAAAGAGTTCTATTTACTGACAGGAACATGGATATTATTCTGCTGTAAAGAGTTCTATTTACTGACAGGAACATGGATATTATTCTGCTGTAAAGAGTTCTATTTACTGACAGGAACATGGATATTATTCTGCTGTAAAGAGTTCTATTTACTGACAGGAACATGGATATTATTCTGCTGTAAAGAGTTCTATTTACTGACAGGAACATGGATATTATTCCGCTGTAAAGAGTTCTATTTACTGACAGGAATATGGATATTATTCTGCTGTAAAGAGTTCTATTTACTGACAGGAACATGGATATTATTCCGCTGTAAAGAGTTCTATTTACTGACAGGAACATGGATATTATTCTGCTGTAAAGAGTTCTATTTACTGACAGGAACATGGATATTATTCTGCTGTAAAGAGTTCTATTTACTGACAGGAACATGGATATTATTCCGCTGTAAAGAGTTCTATTTACTCACAGGAACATGGATATTATTCTGCTGTAAAGAGTTCTATTTACTGACAGGAACATGGATATTATTCCGCTGTAAAGAGTTCTATTTACTGACAGGAACATGGATATTATTCCGCTGTAAAGAGTTCTATTTACTGACAGGAACATGGATATTATTCCGCTGTAAAGAGTTCTATTTACTGACAGGAACATGGATATTATTCCGCTGTAAAGAGTTCTATTTACTGACAGGAACATGGATATTATTCTGCTGTAAAGAGTTCTATTTACTCACAGGAACATGGATATTATTCTGCTGTAAAGAGTTCTATTTACTGACAGGAACATGGATATTATTCCGCTGTAAAGAGTTCTATTTACTGACAGGAACATGGATATTATTTCGCTGTAAAGAGTTCTATTTACTCACAGGAACATGGATATTATTCTGAAGTAAAGAGTTCTATTTACTGACAGGAACATGGATATTATTCTGCTGTAAAGAGTTCTATTTACTGACAGGAACATGGATATTATTCTGCTGTAAAGAGTTCTATTTACTGACAGGAACATGGATATTATTCTGCTGTAAAGAGTTCTATTTACTGACAGGAACATGGATATTATTCTGCTGTAAAGAGTTCTATTTACTGACAGGAACATGGATATTATTCTGCTGTAAAGAGTTCTATTTACTGACAGGAACATGGATATTATTCCGCTGTAAAGAGTTCTATTTACTCACAGGAACATGGATATTATTCTGCTGTAAAGAGTTCTATTTACTGACAGGAACATGGATATTATTCTGCTGTAAAGAGTTCTATTTACTGACAGGAACATGGATATTATTCCGCTGTAAAGAGTTCTATTTACTCACAGGAACATGGATATTATTCTGCTGTAAAGAGTTCTATTTACTGACAGGAACATGGATATTATTCCGCTGTAAAGAGTTCTATTTACTGACAGGAACATGGATATTATTCCGCTGTAAAGAGTTCTATTTACTGACAGGAACATGGATATTATTCCGCTGTAAAGAGTTCTATTTACTGACAGGAACATGGATATTATTCCGCTGTAAAGAGTTCTATTTACTGACAGGAACATGGATATTATTCTGCTGTAAAGAGTTCTATTTACTCACAGGAACATGGATATTATTCTGCTGTAAAGAGTTCTATTTACTGACAGGAACATGGATATTATTCCGCTGTAAAGAGTTCTATTTACTGACAGGAACATGGATATTATTTCGCTGTAAAGAGTTCTATTTACTCACAGGAACATGGATATTATTCTGAAGTAAAGAGTTCTATTTACTGACAGGAACATGGATATTATTCTGCTGTAAAGAGTTCTATTTACTGACAGGAACATGGATATTATTCTGCTGTAAAGAGTTCTATTTACTGACAGGAACATGGATATTATTCTGCTGTAAAGAGTTCTATTTACTGACAGGAACATGGATATTATTCTGCTGTAAAGAGTTCTATTTACTGACAGGAACATGGATATTATTCTGCTGTAAAGAGTTCTATTTACTGACAGGAACATGGATATTATTCTGCTGTAAAGAGTTCTATTTACTCACAGGAACATGGATATTATTCTGCTGTAAAGAGTTCTATTTACTGACAGGAACATGGATATTATTCCGCTGTAAAGAGTTCTAATTAGTTTCTTTAGTCACTTTGCATGAAAACGGCAGTTCTCTTGCTCCAGGCAGTTCTCTTGCTCCAGGCAGTGCTCTTGCTCCAGGCAGTGCTCTTGCTCCAGGCAGTGCTCTTGCTCCAGGCAGAAATGGAGTTGCAGGGTGTTTTGCTTCCCGCCCTATAGAGGTGTGTCATTGTTAAACACAGGAACCAGTGGAAATCCCCTGTGCATCACTGCACACATCCTGTATATAAGCTATCCCTCCCAAAGCCAGAGACATGTTTAGTACATTACAACTACAGCACATATGAATCAAGACATAGATAATCCCTACAGTAGCTTTTGGAAGCATATAAAATATGTTTTATCCAACAAGTTCTCCTGTGCTTGTGTACATGTTGTGTGGCTGATTAGGAGAAAGAGAGATGAACGGAGTTAACAGGGGTTTTAGAGGAAGACAAAGATAAAGTCTGTGAGGAGAGTGATAAAGAAACCAATGCAGGTTAAGACCAGGTGAGCATGGGAGATTAGGAACTCTGGTGCCAGGTGTGTCAGGTTGCTATGGCAGTTGTTGCTATGCTAACATGAAGAGAGGAGCAGGTCAGGCAGAGGCTGAAGGAGATGCCTCAGACGTACAGTGGCATATTGCAGCCTTTTTTTAACATTTACAGTACATCATCATTTTGTTAAGGTGCCATTTCAGTAGTGCTGCCTTCACACAGAGTATTGTTCCCTCCAGGAGTATTTTAGACTGTGAGATCATTGTTTTGTATTGTTCCCTCCAGGAGTATATTAGACTATGAGATCATTGTTTTGTATTGTTCCCTCCAGGAGTATTTTAGACTGTGAGATCATTGTTTTGTATTGTTCCCTCCAGGAGTATATTAGACTGTGAGATCATTGTTTTGTATTGTTCCCTCCAGGAGTATATTAGACTGTGAGATCATTGTTTTGTATTGTTCCCTCCAGGAGTATTTTAGACTGTGAGATCATTGTTTTGTATTGTTCCCTCCAGGAGTATTTTAGACTGTGAGATCATTGTTTTGTATTGTTCCCTCCAGGAGTATATTAGACTGTGAGATCATTGTTTTGTATTGTTCCCTCCAGGAGTATTTTAGACTGTGAGATCATTGTTTTGTATTGTTCCCTCCAGGAGTATATTAGACTGTGAGATCATTGTTTTGTATTGTTCCCTCCAGGAGTATTTTAGACTGTGAGATCATTGTTTTGTATTGTTCCCTCCAGGAGTATATTAGACTGTGAGATCATTGTTTTGTATTGTTCCCTCCAGGAGTATATTAGACTGTGAGATCATTGTTTTGTATTGTTCCCTCCAGGAGTATATTAGACTGTGAGATCATTGTGTTTGTGTGTGCGATATTTATCTAATTCTGTGTGTGTCTGTGTAAAACAGATGCAGGTATGGGACACGGCTGGACAGGAGCGTTTCCGGACCATCACCCAGAGTTACTACCGCAGCGCCCACGGCGCCATGATCGCCTATGACATCACACGCCACGGAACCTTTGACTCCGTGTCCAATTGGATCAGGGAGGTGGAGCTGTACGGCGCGGCCAATGTAGTGCTCTGTCTCATTGGTGAGTGGGAGCAAAAATATTTGCTAACGCTATGTGGATGGGCCATTGTTTTTAATTGAACTGTTTGTTCTATCATTTGTATTTCTATAATTGTGATGTAAAGATTTGAAATAAAAAGGTTTCCGGGCCTCTCTCAGAAAAGAGCTTCAAACCTTTAAAATACTTTAACCCCTGACCCCTTCCTGTTCAAATAAAGGTTTTTGACAAATCAGTTCTAAAAACAAAACTTTAAACACCTATTTCTCTCCCTCCCAGGCAACAAGTCACATTTCCAACAATGTCCTTCCTCTCCCTCCCAGGTAACAAGTCTGACCTGGAGTCTGAGCGTCAGGTGTTGTTCCAGGAGGCATGCTGTATGGCTGAGGAGAGAGGCATCCTGGCAGCGTTAGAGACCTCAGCTAAGGAGGCCCAGAATGTGGACGATGCCTTCATGATGATGGCCCGCGAGCTGCTGGCACGCAACGGCATGGCCGTCCGGCAACAGGCCCCTAGCAACAATGACTCGCCCCGCGTCCTGCTCCGAGCCAACTCACGACCAATCAACGGGCCAGCGGTGATCACAGACAAGAAGACGTGTTGCTGACATAGAGAGGAGGAAGGACAACAGAGGGAGTTTAAGAATGGATACCTGGGGGGACATGTGTGTGCCACTGTGTTGCCTGGAGGAGGACAGAATAAGGCAGGGATCATCAACTAGATTCAGCCGCGGGACGATTTTTTTCTGGAACGGATGGTCGGAGGGCCGGAACACAATTACAATTCATATGTAAACCACAAATTGACCGCCAGAAGCCCAAACAGATATAGTTTGACTAAAACATAATCTTTTCAAACCTTGCTCACATTTGTATACGATCACGTATCTCTCTATTATGCGTGGGAATACTTGGGAACAGATTTCTTCAATTAAAATCACTTGGAGCTGATTTCCTGGTGTTTCTACAATCTTTAATGTCCAACAATGAAAATTACACAAAGAAATATATATATATAATATATCTTCTTCTTTTTTTTAACTTGGGGGGCCAAATAAACCCACCGGCGTGCCGCCAGCTGGGGAACCCTGGAATAGGGGAAGCTGAGACTGTTACCCAGTACACACACACCTTTTTTGTGGGTGCCTTTAGGTACTATTGACCTATCACCTATGCAGTGGTGTAACGCAGTTTCTCAAACCCCCGACCCCCCCCCCCCACAAGGTACGAGCAATTTAATAAAAAAATGCTCTGTAGCGTTTTATAGCTGATCTCAGGCTCTTTTCCATATTCTGCTGAGAGAACACGTTGCTGTTTTAGTTCTCAGGGATTCTTTAAAGACGCGACAATCTCAACTTTTTCCCACGATTGTTTCACTCTAACATTAGATTATTCAAATATGTAATACAAATCTCCAAACTTCTTTTTGATTAGTTTTCTAGATGTAGGACATAAAACAACATTTATAAAACAAACATCACCCCTACGTCTAACATAGCAAATATTACAATTCTTTAAGCATCTGTTGCAGAACAATTCAAATATTTTGTCTGAATATTGACAACAACAACAAAATCTTAAGGGGTAGTTGGCAACAGATACTGATACTGCCTCTGAAAATACGAGTTCAATAAAAAAAAAAGTAAAATATGGAAAATGATTAATTTCAGCACTCGGAGTTGGCGTTAGACAAAAACCTGACAGAGTTGATGCTTAACAGAGTGGACAAAAAATGATGCTTAACAGAGTGGACAGAAATTGATGCTTAACAGAGTGGACAGAAAATGATGCTTAACAGAGTGGACAGAAATGGATGCTTAACAGAGTGGGCAGAAATTGATGCTTAACAGAGTGGACAGAAATTGATGCTTAATTCAAGTGGTATACACAGTAGCAATTATGTTTTACTCAGTTGCTTTATGACTCTAAATCCTCATTTAAAGAATATTTCTCTCACAACTGAGATTTGGTGAACTACGTCAGATTATTCTAAAATCTGAAATGAATCAGGAATGAGGAGGGTCAGCTATGCCATAAGGACCCCTTGTCCATCTCCTCGTTAGATTACGATAGAATATGAATTTTGGTTCAAATATGTTACATTTAAGTCACAGAGGGCTATTGCATAAAACTACATAAGATCATGTTTCAGTTAATATCCATTATTGGGGAGTTAATTTTGGGGAGTTTGAAATTGGGATCCTTTGCTCAGGACAGGGCATTTCCAGGCATAGAGCCGACATGGAAATGAATAATATTGAAAGTATTTAGAAGATTTGAAAAAAACCTATTATTGTGGGGGTGCGTGCTATGCCAGGGGATCTATGACACTGTGACCTTGTGAGTGTCCCGGGGGGGAGTGGACTGGAGCAGTGGATGAAACACTACATTACTGCTCCACCTGCTGCTATCCATGTTGTTGCTGAAAGCCTACAGTGCCTGAACGGTGCCTGAACAGGACCTGAACAGGACCTGCACATTGCCTGTAGTGTGACTCCCAGCAGCTTCCTCACACAGAGCAAGCTATGGTATTGGATTAGAACAAACGTGCACATCAGTGACGTACTACTGACGTCTCCAGAGACATTTTCATTTGTGATGATTTATGTACAATGATGCCTAATATGTGACCGTCATTGGTCAGTGGTCATACGTTATACTATTGTTATAGACATTCAATTAGATTTTCATTTGAGGCCATGTGGCAGAAAGTGATAAGGGAAGCTAGTGGGTCTGGGAAGGTGTGATGTATTTTGTATCTTTTGTATTGTTTCTCAAAGATCAAATAAAATCAACAACAAAAGAATACATAGATTGTAAAAGATGATTTGCAGTAATTCGTTGAGGAAAAAGGTTGAGGTTCAGTTTGAACTAAGTGCTGCACTACGGGCTTTTCAAGTCGGGCCTTTGGAAAAGTACGATACCTGTGTGTCAGTAAGGAGAATAAGGACATGCGTACACTTTGGTAAGACACTGAAAACCGGTGTAACTCTCTGGATACCACTAGAGGGAGTAGTAGGTCTACATTCACTTATCCACTTCGGAGCATCAGAAGAAGAGAGAACGAAGCAGCTCCATCATTATGAGTCAAGTGAAGCATCATTGACAACAGCCACAGTATTTCTGCCTGGATACTGTAACTCCTAGACCTGCTATGACCTAACATCACAGGGCCTCTTGTTGCTAAAAAAACTATAGACTCATTTATCCAAATACGGAAATTCTGTTGAAATGTGTATGGCCTGCCAAACCATCCTGCTTTTGACATAATACTTCTGCTCTCGACAAAGAACTCGGCAACATCTGGACGAAATGTGAGTTTGGAGAATGCACATAGCTTGGCAGTGAATACCTGGAGAGAGCCTTTGATTCTGCAGCAGGTATGACAGTTAGTACCAGGAGAGATCCTTTGATTCTGCAGCAGGTATGACAGTTAGTACCAGGAGAGATCCTTTGATTCTGCACCAGGTATGACAGTTAGTACCAGGAGAGCTCATTTGATTCTGCAGCAGGTATGACAGTTAGTACCAGGAGAGATCCTTTGATTCTGCACCAGGTATGACAGTGAGTACCAGGAGAGAGCCTTTGATTCTGCAGCAGGTATGACAGTTAGGACCAGGAGAGATCCTTTGATTCTGCACCAGGTATGACAGTTAGTACCAGGAGAGAGCCTTTGATTCTGCAGCAGGTATGACAGTTAGTACCAGGAGAGATCCTTTGATTCTGCACCAGGTATGACAGTTAGTACCAGGAGAGAGCCTTTGATTCTGCAGCAGGTATGACAGTTAGTACCAGGAGAGATCCTTTGATTCTGCAGCAGGTATGACAGTTAGTACCAGGAGAGAGCCTTTGATTCTGCAGCAGGTATGACAGTTAGTACCAGGAGAGAGCCTTTGATTCTTCAGCAGGTATGACAGTTAGTACCAGGAGAGAGCCTTTGATTCTGCAGCAGGTATGACAGTGAGTACCAGGAGAGATCCTTTGATTCTGCAGCAGGTATGACAGTGAGTACCAGGAGAGAGCCTTTGATTCTGCAGCAGGTATGGCAGTGAGTACCAGGAGAGATCCTTTGATTCTGCAGCAGGTATGACATTGTGGCATACCCACATGAGATAACATTTTCACACATTACCTGTGTAGGAGTTAGTTTGAATCACTGTTGCTTCTAGCTAAGATGATTTGCTTCCTGCAGGCTTTGATCAATTAGTAAATAGGTGTTATTACTGCGCCGTTGGAGCTAGAAACACAAGCATTTCGCTGCACCTGCGATAACATTTGCAAATCTGTGTATTCGACCAAAAAACTTTGATTTGATTTGAAATCATGTGATGCTGCTTTCAGCCTTACCAATGTATACTGCAATGTCCCTTGGTGGGATGAATAAAGTACTACTAACTACAACGACCATTACTACTGCTTTCAGTGTTATTATTATTATTATTATAACAACAATCAAAAGCAACATGACAATGGGTCTTTTTTTTAAATGGAATTTTATGAGGCACCGACTGAAACAGATATGGTTTAAATGTATAGTTTTCAGATGCGTTGAAAAGCAACACAACTGAACCTGTCACGGGCTGGCTCGAGGAACAACAGGAGAATCTGTCATGACAGAACCCAGGTATGTGAACCCCTGTGACCTGTAATGAGAAACACATCCAGGGACACCCTATGAATGTCCAGCAGTATTACGCCTAAAGCTATTCCAGCTTTCCTGTTCCCAGCTCCACATAACAGGGGCATTACTGTTATCTGACGCCTTAGTTGGTTCCCGCATGGATAGTGAAGTAACAAAAGAACTTGCCCTACTGAGAACTGAACGACATCGAAACAAACAATCTATCAAACTAAACAGACATCACTTTTCTGGCAACACACAACCCTCTGGAGTGGGGAAATCTCTTCTGAAACATCTGTAGCTAAACTGTCCTGTCCATTCAATGAGAATAAGGCAGGAGGAAGAGTGTTTTGTTAGGTGGATGGAATGTCTACCATGTTGAGTCTGTCAGGAAATAACAACTTTCAGCACCGACACAGTTAATGGGGGTGGCAGCAGAGCCAAGTGGTTAGAGCGCAAGATCAAATCCCCGAGCTGACAAGGTACAAATCTGTTGTTCTGCCCCTGAACAAGGCAGTTCACCCACTGTTCCCCGGTAGGCCGTCGTTGAAAATAAGAATTTGTTCTTAACTGACTTTCCTAGTTCAATAAAGGGTAGAAGACTGAGAGGTGTTTGAATGGAGTTATTTAACTAGGCAAGTCAGTTAAGAACAAATTCTTATTTTCAATGACGGCCTAGGAACAGTGGGTTAACTGCCTTGTTCAGGGGAACAGTGGGTTAACTGCCTTGTTCAGGGGAACAGTGGGTTAACTGCCTTGTTCAGGCGCAGAACAACAGATTTGTACCTTGTCAGCTCAAGGATTCCAACTTGCAACCTTTCAGTTACTAGCCCAACACTCTAACCACAAGGCTACCCCGCTGGTTACTAGCCCAACACTCTAACCACTAGGCTACCTGCTGGTTACTGGCCCAACACTCTAATCACTAGGCTACCCCGCTGGTTACTAGCCCGACACTCTAACCACTAGGCTACCCTGCTGGTTACTAGCCCAACACTCTAACCACTAGTCTACCCTGCTGGTTACTAGCCCAACACTCTAACCACTAGGCTACCTGCTGGTTACTAGCCCAACACTCTAACCACTAGGCTACCTGCTGGTTACTAGCCCAACACTCTAATCACTAGGCTACCCTGCTGGTTACTGGCCCAACACTCTAACCACTAGGCTACCCTGCTGGTTACTGGCCCAACACTCTAACCACTAGTCTACCCTGCTGGTTACTAGCCCAACACTCTAACCACTAGGCTACCCTGCTGGTTACTAGCCCAACACTCTAACCACTAGGCTACCCTGCTGGTTACTAGCCCAACACTCTAACCACTAGGCTACCTGCTGGTTACTAGCCCAACACTCTAACCACTAGGCTACCTGCTGGTTACTGGCCCAACACTCTAATCACTAGGCTACCTGCTGGTTACTAGCCCAACACTCTAACCACTAGGCTACCTGCTGGTTACTAGCCCAACACTCTAACCACTAGGCTACCTGCTGGTTACTGGCCCAACACTCTAACCACTAGGCTACCTGCTGGTTACTAGCCCAACACTCTAACCACTAGGCTACCTGCTGGTTACTAGCCCAACACTCTAACCACTAGGCTACCTGCTGGTTACTGGCCCAACACTCTAACCACTAGGCTACCCTGCTGGTTACTAGCCCAACACTCTAACCACTAGGCTACCTGCTGGTTACTGGCCCAACACTCTAACCACTAGGCTACCCTGCTGGTTACTAGCCCAACACTCTAACCACTAGGCTACCCTGCTGTTACTGGCCCAACACTCTAACCACTAGGCTACCCTGCTGGTTACTAGCCCAACACTCTAACCACTAGGCTACCTGCTGGTTACTAGCCCAACACTCTAACCACTAGGCTACCCTGCTGGTTACTAGCCCAACACTCTAACCACTAGGCTACCCTGCTGGTTACTAGCCCGACACTCTAACCACTAGGCTACCCCGCTGGTTACTAGCCCAACACTCTAACCACTAGGCTACCCTGCTGGTTACTAGCCCAACACTCTAACCACTAGGCTACCCTGCTGGTTACTGGTCCAACGCTCTAACCACTAGGCTACCTGCTGGTTACTGGTCCAACACTCTAACCACTAGGCTACCCTGCTGGTTACTGGCCCAACACTCTAACCACTAGGCTACCCTGCTGGTTACTAGCCCAACACTCTAACCATTAGGCTACCCTGCTGGTTACTAGCCCAACACTCTAACCACTAGGCTACCCTGCTGGTTACTGGCCCAACACTCTAACCACTAGGCTACCCTGCTGGTTACTGGTCCAACGCTCTAACCACTAGGCTACCTGCTGGTTACTGGCCCAACACTCTAACCACTAGGCTACCCTGCTGGTTACTAGCCCAACACTCTAATCACTAGGCTACCCTGCTGGTTACTAGCCCAACACTCTAACCATTAGGCTACCCTGCTGGTTACTGGCCCAACACTCTAACCACTAGGCTACCCTGCTGGTTACTAGCCCAACACTCTAACCACTAGGCTACCTGCTGGTTACTAGCCCAACACTCTAACCACTAGGCTACCCTGCTGGTTACTAGCCCAACACTCTAATCACTAGGCTACCCTGCTGGTTACTGGCCCAACACTCTAACCACTAGGCTACCCTGCTGGTTACTAGCCCAACGCTCTAACCACTAGGCTACCTGCTGGTTACTGGCCCAACACTCTAACCACTAGGCTACCTGCTGGTTACTGGCCCAACACTCTAACCACTAGGCTACCCTGCTGGTTACTAGCCCGACACTCTAATCACTAGGCTACCCTGCTGGTTACTGGCCCAACACTCTAACCACTAGGCTACCTGCTGGTTACTAGCCCAACACTCTAATCACTAGGCTACCCTGCTGGTTACTGGCCCAACACTCTAACCACTAGGCTACCTGCTGGTTACTAGCCCGACACTCTAATCACTAGGCTACCCTGCTGGTTACTGGCCCAACACTCTAATCACTAGGCTACCCTGCTGGTTACTGGCCCAACACTCTAATCACTAGGCTACCCTGCTGGTTACTAGCCCGACACTCTAATCACTAGGCTACCCTGCTGGTTACTGGCCCAACACTCTAACCACTAGGCTACCTGCTGGTTACTGGTCCAACACTCTAACCACTAGGCTACCCTGCTGGTTACTAGCCCAACACTCTAACCACTAGGCTACCCTGCTGGTTACTAGCCCAACACTCTAACCACTAGTCTACCCTGCTGGTTACTAGCCCAACACTCTAACCACTAGGCTACCTGCTGGTTACTGGCCCAACACTCTAACCACTAGGCTACCTGCTGGTTACTGGCCCAACACTCTAACCACTAGGCTACCCTGCTGGTTACTAGCCCAACACTCTAACCACTAGGCTACCCTGCTGTTTACTGGCCCAACACTCTAACCACTAGGCTACCTGCTGGTTACTGGCCCAACACTCTAACCACTAGGCTACCTGCTGGTTACTGGCCCAACACTCTAACCACTAGGCTACCCTGCTGGTTACTGGCCCAACACTCTAACCACTAGGCTACCTGCTGGTTACTAGCCCAACACTCTAACCACTAGGCTACCTGCTGGTTACTGGCCCAACACTCTAACCACTAGGCTACCTGCTGGTTACTGGCCCAACACTCTAACCACTAGGCTACCTGCTGGTTACTGGCCCAACACTCTAACCACTAGGCTACCCTGCTGGTTACTGGCCCAGCACTCTAATCACTAGGCTACCCTGCTGGTTACTAGCCCAACACTCTAACCATTAGGCTACCTGCTGGTTACTAGCCCAACACTCTAACCACTAGGCTACCTGCTGGTTACTGGCCCAACACTCTAACCACTAGGCTACCCTGCTGGTTACTAGCCCAACACTCTAACCATTAGGCTACCTGCTGGTTACTAGCCCAACACTCTAACCACTAGGCTACCTGCTGGTTACTGGCCCAACACTCTAATCACTAGGCTACCTGCTGGTTACTGGTCCAACACTCTAACCACTAGGCTACCTGCTGGTTACTGGTCCAACACTCTAACCACTAGGCTACCCTGCTGGTTACTGGTCCAACACTCTAACCACTAGGCTACCCTGCTGGTTACTAGCCCAACACTCTAACCACTAGGCTACCCTGCTGGTTACTGGTCCAACACTCTAACCACTAGGCTACCTGCTGGTTACTAGCCCAACACTCTAACCACTAGGCTACCTGCTGGTTACTGGCCCAACACTCTAACCACTAGGCTACCTGCTGGTTACTGGCCCAACACTCTAACCACTAGGCTACCCTGCTGGTTACTGGTCCAACGCTCTAACCACTAGGCTACCTGCTGGTTACTGGTCCAACACTCTAACCACTAGGCTACCTGCTGGTTACTGGCCCAACACTCTAACCACTAGGCTACCTGCTGGTTACTAGCCCAACACTCTAACCACTAGTCTACCCTGCTGGTTACTAGCCCAACACTCTAACCACTAGGCTACCCTGCTGGTTACTAGCCCAACACTCTAATCACTAGGCTACCCTGCCACCCCAATACACCACAGGGGGATATTTGATGGATAGGGGGCAAAGGAGAAAGAGAGAACACTAGAGAGAGAGAGAGAACATTAGAGAGAGAGAGAGAACATTATAGAGAGAGAGAGAACATTAGAGAGAGAGCGAGAAATAACATTATATAGAGAGAGAGAGAACATTATATATATAGAGAGAGAGAGAACATTAGAGAGAGAGAGAACACTAGAGAGAGATAGAACATTAGAGAGAGAGAGAGAGAACATTAGAGAGTGAGAGCAAGAGAGAAAGAAACAAACAGAGAGAAAGTGAGAGAGAAACAAAGAAAGAGAGAGAGAGAGCGATAGAAGGAGAAAGAAAGAAAAAGTGATCACTACAGATAGAAGGAAAAGCTTTCAGTGGGGTGATCCGTCTAGAATAATTGTCCCATTGCTGGACATCATGTCTGCTGAAGACGGATGGAAGCAATTACCACAGTCTGTTTGCCAGAAGCCCAGAAGCCCAGGAACCAGAGTCTGGGTCCCTACAAAGAGGCTCTATCCCTACAGAGAGGCTGACGAAATAGAAAAAGAGGCTGACGTTTACAAGGATATATAAGAAAGCATTCCTCCTCTGGGGGCCCCGGTGTTACCTCTGGTTTCATCCCAGCCACAGTCATGCCAAAGCAGCCACTTCCTCCAGGACGCTCCACGTGGGTGTGGAGCTTCCAAGACATAAGCCATTTCCGCTTTAGCTACACACACAACCTATAGAAGAGCCACGCTTCACATCTAATAGATGAGTGTACCAAACATCGATGAGGAAAGTCGCTTTGTATTCCTTTGAGAAGTTCTATTAGGACATTTTTGAGAAACCACATGACCAAAAGTATGTGGACACCTGCTCGTCAAACATCTCATTCCAAAATCAAGGGCATTAATATTGAGTTTGTCCCCCCTTTGCTGCTATAACAACCTCCACTCTTCTGGGAAGGCTTTCCACTAGAAGTTAGAACATTGCTGCGGGGACTTGCTTCCATTCAGCCACAAGAGCATTAGTGAGGTCGGGCACTGATGTTGGGCAATTAGGCTTGGTTCACAAGTCGGCGTACCAATTTATTCCAAAGGTGCCTGATGGTGTTGAGGTCAGGGCTCTGTGCAGGTCAATCAAGTTCTTTCACACCAATCTCAACAAATAATTTCTGGATGAACCTCGCTTTGTGCATAGGGGCATTGTCATGCTGAAACAGGAAAGAGCCTTCCCCAAACTGTTGCCACAAAGTTGGAAGCACAGAACTGTTTGGAATATCATTGTATGCTGTAACGTTAAGATTTCACTACAGTGGAACTAAGGGGCCTAGCCCAATTCCTCCTCCACCAAACTTTACAGTTGGCACTATATATTGGGGCAGGTTGCATTCTCCTGGCATCCACCAAACGCAGATTCGTCTGTCAGATTGCCAGATGTTCAGCAATGAAAACCCATTTCATGAAGCTCCCGACGAACAGTTCTTGTGCTGACGTTGCTTCCAGAGGCAGTTTGGAACTCGGTAGTGAGATTTGCAACCGCGGACAGACGATTTTTAAGCACTACGCTTGTGTGGCCTACCACTTCGCGGCTGAATTGTTGCTCCTAGACGTTTCCACTTCACAATAACAGCACTTACAGTTAACGGGGCAGCTCTAGCAGGGCAGAAATTTGATGAACTGACTTGTTGGAAGGGTGGCATCCTATGACTGTGCCAGCTGGAAAGTCACTGAGCTCTTCAGTAAGGCCATTCTACTGGCAATGTTTGTCTATGGAGATTGCATGTCTGTGTGCTCGATTTTATACACCTGTCAGCAACGGGTGTGGTTGAAACAGCCAAATCCACTCATTTGAAGGGGTGTCCACATACTGCTGTATATACAGTGTATGTCATGGCTCTGCGGTTAATGATAGTGTAGTTACTATGTGTATTCACTCTATAAATGTAGACTGTCATTAAATATGATGTGGAGTGGTACCCTCATGGGTTTAAAAGACCAATAATATTGAGACTGTAGATGGTAAAAATACTTTTGAAATAATAATAATAAGACAAAGTGGCCTGTTTTTGTTTTATTTTCAACCAGTGAGACTTTAGTCGTATGAATTGCTGAAAAGTAGTTAGTGTTGTTTCCTTCATGGTTATTAAACGGCATCTTGAAATAGTTTAATTCTGTTTTAATGTGAGCATTCACAACATATTTCACCATGTTTTCCTCCCACTTTGGTCAGAAACACACTGGAACACACTGTTTATATATATATATATATATGAGCTTTTTTCTGAGATACCCTGTGATTAATCCAAAACCAAAATTACAGCTTCTGAACACGCAGATCTTGGAAGGACATGGTGCAGAATAGCCCAGCCCAGAACTCAAACTATGGAAACAGACCTACAGACAACAATGACACTCAATGGAAACATCCAGAGCTCTCATCACCTAATCAAGAAAGGTGTTTGCTAGCAGCCCAACAGGAGACCTCTAGAGAAACAAGCTGGCCCTCCCTTGAGCTGGTACAGTATGTGTCTGTTTGAGACTTTACAGTGACACAGTCTGCTAAGACTTTACAGTGACACGGTCTGCTGAGACTCTACAATGACACGGTCTGCTGAGACTTTACAGAGACACGGTCTGCTGAGACTTTACAGTGACATGGTCTGCTGAGACTTTACAGTGACACGGTCTGCTGAGACTTTACAGTGACACGGTCTGCTGAGACTTTACAGTAACACGGTCTGCTGAGACTTTACAGAGACACGGTCTGCTGAGACTTTACAGTGACACGGTCTGCTGAGACTTTACAGTAACACGGTCTGCTGAGACTTTACAGTGACACGGTCTGCTGAGACTTTACAGTGACACGGTCTGCTGAGACTTTACAGTGACACGGTCTGCTGAGACTTTACAGTGACATGGTCTGCTGAGACTTTACAGTGACACGGTCTGCTGAGACTCTACAATGACACGGTCTGCTGAGACTTTACAGAGACACGGTCTGCTGAGACTCTACAATGACACGGTCTGCTGAGACTTTACAGAGACACGGTCTGCTGAGACTTTACAGAGACACGGTCTGCTGAGACTCTACAGTGACACGGTCTGCTGAGACTTTACAGAGACACGGTCTGCTGAGACTTTACAGAGACACGGTCTGCTGAGACTCTACAGTGACACGGTCTGCTGAGACTTTACAGAGACACGGTCTGCTGAGACTTTACAATGACACGGTCTGCTGAGACTTTACAGTGACACGGTCTGCTGAGACTTTACAGAGACACGGTCTGCTGAGACTTTACGGAAACACGGTCTGCTGAGACTTTACAATGACACGGTCTGCTGAGACTTTACAGTGACACGGTCTGCTGAGACTCTACAATGACACGGTCTGCAGAGACTTTACAGAGACACGGTCTGCTGAGACTTTACAGAGACACGATCTGCGGAGACTTTACAGAGACACGGTCTGCTGAGACTTTACAGAGACACGGTCTGCTGAGACTTTACAGTGACACGTTTGCTGAGACTTTACAGAGTCATGGTCTGCTGAGACTTTACAGTGACACGTTTGCTGAGACTTTACAGAGACACGGTCTGCTGAGACTTTACAGAGACACGGTCTGCTGAGACTTTACAGAGACACGGTCTGCTGAGACTTTACAGTGACACGGTCTGCTGAGACTTTACAGAGACATAGTCTGCTGAGACTTTACAGAGACACGTTTGCTGAGACTTTACAGAGACACGGTCTGCTGAGACTTTACAGAGACACGGTCTGCTGAGACTTTACAGAGACACGGTCTGCTGAGACTTCACAGTGACACATTTGCTGAGACTTTACAGAGACACGGTCTGCTGAGACTTTACACAGAGACACGGTCTGCTGAGACTTTACAGAGACACGGTCTGCTGAGACTTTACAGTGACACGGTCTGCTGAGACTTTACAGTGACACGGTCTGCTGAGACTTTACAGTGACACGTTTGCTGAGACTTTAAAGTGACATGTTTGCTGAGACTTTACAGTGACACGTTTGCTGAGACTTTACAGAGACACGGTCTGCTGAGACTTCACAGTGACACGTTTGCTGAGACTTTACAGTGACACGGTCTGCTGAGACTTTACAGAGACACGGTCTGCTGAGACTTCACAGTGACACGTTTGCTGAGACTTTACAGAGACACGGTCTGCTGAGACATTACAGTGACACGGTCTGCTGAGACTTTACAGTGACACGGTCTGCTGAGACTTTGCAGTGACACGGTCTGCTGAGACTTTACAGAGACATGTTTGCTGAGACTTTACAGAGACACGTTTGCTGAGACTTTACAGAGACACTGTCTGCTGAGACTTTACAGAGACACGGTCTGCTGAGACTTTACAGTGACACGTTTGCTGAGACTTTACAGAGACATGGTTTGCTGAGACTTTACAGAGACACGGTCTGCTGAGACTTTACAGAGACACGGTCTGCTGAGACTTTACAGAGACACGGTCTGCTGAGACTCTACAGTGACACGGTCTGCTGAGACTTTACAGAGACACAGTCTGCTGAGACTTTACAGAGACACGGTCTGCTGAGACTCTACAGTGACACGGTCTGCTGAGACTTTACAGAGACACGGTCTGCTGAGACTTTACAATGACACGGTCTGCTGAGACTTTACAGTGACACGGTCTGCTGAGACTTTACAGAGACACGGTCTGCTGAGACTTTACGGAAACACGGTCTGCTGAGACTTTACAATGACACGGTCTGCTGAGACTTTACAGTGACACGGTCTGCTGAGACTTTACAGAGACACGATCTGCGGAGACTTTACAGAGACACGGTCTGCTGAGACTTTACAGAGACACGGTCTGCTGAGACTTTACAGTGACACGTTTGCTGAGACTTTACAGAGTCATGGTCTGCTGAGACTTTACAGTGACACGTTTGCTGAGACTTTACAGAGACACGGTCTGCTGAGACTTTACAGAGACACGGTCTGCTGAGACTTTACAGAGACACGGTCTGCTGAGACTTTACAGTGACACGGTCTGCTGAGACTTTACAGAGACATAGTCTGCTGAGACTTTACAGAGACACGTTTGCTGAGACTTTACAGAGACACGGTCTGCTGAGACTTTACAGAGACACGGTCTGCTGAGACTTTACAGAGACACGGTCTGCTGAGACTTCACAGTGACACATTTGCTGAGACTTTACAGAGACACGGTCTGCTGAGACTTTACACAGAGACACGGTCTGCTGAGACTTTACAGAGACACGGTCTGCTGAGACTTTACAGTCACACGGTCTGCTGAGACTTTACAGTGACACGCTCTGCTGAGACTTTACAGTGACACGGTCTGCTGAGACTTTACAGTGACACGTTTGCTGAGACTTTAAAGTGACATGTTTGCTGAGACTTTACAGTGACACGTTTGCTGAGACTTTACAGAGACACGGTCTGCTGAGACTTTACAGAGACCCGGTCTGCTGAGACTTTACAGTGACACGGTCTGCTGAGACTTTACAGAGACACGGTCTGCTGAGACTTCACAGTGACACGTTTGCTGAGACTTTACAGAGACACGGTCTGCTGAGACATTACAGATACACGGTCTGCTGAGACTTTACAGAGACACGGTCTGCTGAGACTTTACAGTGACACGGTCTGCTGAGACTTTACAGTGACACGGTCTGCTGAGACTTTACAGTGACACGGTCTGCTGAGACTTTGCAGTGACACGGTCTGCTGAGACTTTACAGAGACACGGTCTGCTGAGACTTTACAGTGACACGGTCTGCTGAGACTTTACAGAGACACGTTTGCTGAGACTTTACAGAGACACGGTCTGCTGAGACTTTACAGAGACACGGTCTGCTGAGACTTTACAGAGACACGGTCTGCTGAGACTTCACAGTGACACATTTGCTGAGACTTTACAGAGACACGGTCTGCTGAGACTTTACACAGAGACACGGTCTGCTGAGACTTTACAGAGACACGGTCTGCTGAGACTTTACAGTGACACGGTCTGCTGAGACTTTACAGTGACACGCTCTGCTGAGACTTTACAGTGACACGGTCTGCTGAGACTTTACAGTGACACGTTTGCTGAGACTTTAAAGTGACATGTTTGCTGAGACTTTACAGTGACACGTTTGCTGAGACTTTACAGAGACACGGTCTGCTGAGACTTTACAGAGACCCGGTCTGCTGAGACTTTACAGTGACACGGTCTGCTGAGACTTTACAGAGACACGGTCTGCTGAGACTTCACAGTGACACGTTTGCTGAGACTTTACAGAGACACGGTCTGCTGAGACTTTACAGATACACGGTCTGCTGAGACTTTACAGAGACACGGTCTGCTGAGACTTTACAGTGACACGGTCTGCTGAGACTTTACAGTGACACGGTCTGCTGAGACTTTACAGTGACACGGTCTGCTGAGACTTTGCAGTGACACGGTCTGCTGAGACTTTACAGAGACATGTTTGCTGAGACTTTACAGAGACACGTTTGCTGAGACTTTACAGAGACACTGTCTGCTGAGACTTTACAAAGACACGGTCTGCTGAGACTTTACAGTGACACGTTTGCTGAGACTTTACAGAGACACGGTTTGCTGAGACTTTACAGAGACACGGTCTGCTGAGACTTTACAGAGACACGTTTGCTGAGACTTTACAGAGACACGGTCTGCTGAGACTTTACAGTGACACGGTCTGCTGAGACTTTACAGAGACACGTTTGCTGAGACTTTACAGAGACACGGTCTGCTGAGACTTTACAGAGACACGGTCTGCTGAGACTTTACAGAGACACGGTCTGCTGAGACTTCACAGTGACACATTTGCTGAGACTTTACAGAGACACGGTCTGCTGAGACTTTACAGTGACACGGTCTGCTGAGACTTTACAGTGACACGTTTGCTGAGACTTTAAAGTGACATGTTTGCTGAGACTTTACAGTGACACGTTTGCTGAGACTTTACAGAGACACGGTCTGCTGAGACTTTACAGAGACCCGGTCTGCTGAGACTTTACAGTGACACGGTCTGCTGAGACTTTACAGAGACACGGTCTGCTGAGACTTCACAGTGACACGTTTGCTGAGACTTTACAGAGACACGGTCTGCTGAGACTTTACAGATACACGGTCTGCTGAGACTTTACAGAGACACGGTCTGCTGAGACTTTACAGTGACACGGTCTGCTGAGACTTTACAGTGACACGGTCTGCTGAGACTTTACAGTGACACGGTCTGCTGAGACTTTGCAGTGACACGGTCTGCTGAGACTTTACAGAGACATGTTTGCTGAGACTTTACAGAGACACGTTTGCTGAGACTTTACAGAGACACTGTCTGCTGAGACTTTACAAAGACACGGTCTGCTGAGACTTTACAGTGACACGTTTGCTGAGACTTTACAGAGACACGGTTTGCTGAGACTTTACAGAGACACGGTCTGCTGAGACTTTACAGAGACACGTTTGCTGAGACTTTACAGAGACACAGTCTGCTGAGAAAAACAACTGTGTGTTAGTGTGTGTGAAGGTATTTCCTTCCCAGCTGAAAGCAGGTATTGTGTTGTGTGCAGCGCTTGTATAGAGCTTGGTTGCAGTTATTTTCTGCTTCTCTGGTTTCTGCTAGGTTAGGATACAATCCCAGAGAACCCATCATGGTTCCCAGCTCAGATACAAGGCCAGCTCCAGCTGTAAATACCCAGGACCTCCCATAGGGGCAAAGCTCTGTCTGCTCTGTTCTGAATCACAAATCCCCACTGTCCAATCAGACTTCAGCGTGTGCGTCCCAAATGGCCTCCTATCCCCTATGTAGTGCACTACTTTTGACCAGGGCACACAGCAAATAGACTCTCCCATAGGTCTCCGGTCAAACGTAGTACACTATTTGGGAATAGGGTGCCATTTGGGATCGCCCAGTGTCTCAGCCTAACCCCCCCGTCGGCTCCTAAACCTCAAGATGCCATGCTTTAAAGGCCAATTCAGCAAGATCCTAAAAGCTCTTCTCAGTAAAATACGTTATGAATGTCAGTGGGGCTCACTGTTAACACAGTCAGTGAGGCTGCTGCCATATGAACTGCTGCTGGAGTTTTTTAATGGGCCTAGTCTACTACTGATTACTTGTGCAGACAACATGCAGCTTGAATGGCCATACAGGGGATTCAGTGTCTCTAAGGAGTTATTGAAGGGGGACGGTGGAGAGGAGCTGCACAGTCAGCAAGGTGGAAGTAATGGAGCAGATGGAGCATGAGACAACCCACTGCGGTCACCTATGGGCTGTTCTATTGACCTTTGACCCCAGCCAGCTGTGTGAAACTCTAGACTTCTCTGGACAGACACCAACGTCTGAAATTGCAATGTTATGTAACACATTCTGGATGTAACTTATGGTGATATGTATGTGTTTGTACATGGGTATGTGAGCCTGTGGGACAGACGCAGAGTTTAACCTGTTAGGGCTAGGGGGCAGTATTGGCACGGCTGGATAAAAAACGTACCCGATTTAATCTGGTTACCACTCCTACCCAGTAACTAGAATATGCATATACTTATTACATATGGATAGAAAACACCCTAAAGTTTCTAAAACTGTTTGAATGGTGTCTGTGAGTATAACAGAACTCATTTGGCAGGCAAAAACCTGACAAGGTTTCAGGCAGGAAGTGGCCTGTCTGACAAGGTGTCGTTCTTCTTGTCTCTGTTTATTGAAGAGTGAGGATCTTAGCTGTCCCGTGACACTTCCTACGGCTGCCATAGGGTCTCAGAAGGCGGCAAAAAGCGGAATCGTGGCTTTGCAGGCTCTGGCTGAAAAAAAGTAGCGCGTTTGGGTAGTGGCTGGTTACAGTACTGTGAGACTCAGGCTCGTGCCCGCGTCGACCGAAAGCTTTGTTTACTTTCCTCAGTTTAGCTAAATGGACATTCCCGGTCGGAATATTATCGCTTTTTTACGAGAAAAATTGCATAAAAATGGATTTTAAACAGCGGTTAACATGCTTCGAAGTACGGTAATGGAATATTTAGATTTTTTTTGTCACGAATTGCGCCATGCGCACGACCCTGATTTACCATTTCAGATAGTGTCTGGGACGCACGAACAAAACGCCGCTATTCGGATATAACGATGGATTATTTTGGACCAAACCAACATTTGTTATTGAAGTAGCAGTCCTGGGAGTGCATTCTGACGAAGACAACAAAAGGTAATCAAACTTTTATAATAGTAAATATGATTATGGTGAGTGCTAAACTTGCCGGGTGTCTAAATAGCTAGCCCGTGATGCCTGGGCTATGTACTTAGAATATTGCAAAATGTGCTTTCACCAAAAAGCTATTTTAAAATCGGACATATCGAGTGCATAGAGGAGGTCTGTATCTATAATTCTTAAAATAATTGTTATGCTTTTTGTGAACGTTTATCGTGAGTAATTTAGTAAAATGTTAGCGAATTCCTCCGGAAGTTTGCGGGGGGTATGCTAGTTCTGAACGTCACATGCTAATGTAAAAAGCTGGTTTTTGATATAAATATGAACTTGATTGAACAAAACATGCATGTATTGTATAACATAATGTCCTAGGGTTGTCATCTGATGAAGATCATCAAAGGTTAGTACTGCATTTAGCTGTCTTCTGGGTTTTTGTGACATTATATGCTAGCTTGAAAAATGGGTGTCTGATTATTTCTGGCTTGGTACTCTGCTGACATAATCTAATGTTTTGCTTTCGTTGTAAAGCCTTTTTGAAATCGGACAGTGTGGTTAGATTAACGAGAGTCTTGTCTTTAAATAGCTGTAAAATAGTCATATGTTTGAGAAATTGAAGTAATAGGATTTTTAAGGTTTTGAAAATCGCGCCACAGGCTTCAAGTGGCTGTTACGTAGGTGGGACGAATTCGTCCCGCCTAGCCCATAGAGGTTAAAGGTCAAACATGCTCTAGCTTATTGAAAGTCAGAGGGAGTGATTTGTGGATACCGGGCCTTCAGGGATAATGATGTAGATGATGTCAGTAATGACAACAGAAGATGGAGTCGTGCCTACTGTTCTGATCTCATGCATCAGGTGGTTGACTGAAGAAGCATAACGGAGCATCACAGTGGGCTGGTAGTAGAGAAGCCTCCCACATCCAGGATCTGAAGACAGCAGAGACTCTGGATAGTTGATACCTCAGAACCTCCAGCTCTGTTTCCTCCTTTCACCAAGCAGACCTATCAAAGGCAGGCTGCAGCATCTGCCTTGCCAGGGAAGAGCAGGGAGTCTGTCCAGGGGAGAGCAGGGAGTCTGGCAAGGGAAGAGCAGGGAGTCTGGCAAGGGGAAAGCAGGAAGTCTGGCCAGGGAAGAACAGGGAGTCTGTCCAGGGGAGAGCAGGGAGTCTGGCAAGGTCAGAGCAGGGAGTCTGGCAAGGGAAAAGCAGGAAGTCTGGCCAGGGAAGAACAGGGAGTCTGGCCAGGGGAGAGCAGGGGGTCTGGCCAGGGGAGAGCAGGGAGTCTGGACAGGGGAGAGCAGGGGGTCTGGCCAGGGGAGAGCAGGGAGTCTGGACAGGGGAGAGCAGGGAGTCTGGCCAGGGGAGAGCAGGGAGTCTGGCCAGGGGAGAGCAGGGGGTCTGGCCAGGGGAGAGCAGGGAGTCTGGACATGGGAGAGTAGGGGGTCTGGCCAGGGGAGAGCAGGGAGTCTGGCCAGGGGAGAGCAGGGAGTCTGGACAGGGGAGAGCAGGGGGTCTGGCCAGGGGAGAGCAGGGAGTCTGGACTAGTGTTGGAGGGATATCCATTAGCACTATGGGGAAGCAATAAGAGAGTGACAGACGGGAACACAGACAGATGAGATCATATGGTGGAATAGACTGTGATAGTAGGAGTTGTTGGGTTGTCTCTGGTTTGACTGGAAAAGCTGAGGGAGGGAAAGCAGTGGAGAGAAGCCCAAAGAGGAAGAAAGGAAGAGAGAAAGAGAAGGAGAGAGGAACCACAGCTGAAGTGTGTGGGTGCTCTCTCTCTGTTTTCTGTCTCTGTCTGTCTCTGTCTCTCTGTCTCTGTCTCTGTCTCTCTCTCTCTCTTTTTTTCTATCTCTGTCTATCTCTTACACACACAAATACACATGCACAAACATGACAAACATGGTGGGACAGAGATACAGTGCCTTGCGAAAGTATTCGGCCCCCTTGAACTTTTCGACCCTTTGCCACATTTCAGGCTTCAAACATAAAGATATAAAACTGTAATTTTTTGTGAAGAATCAACAACAAGTGGGACACAATTATGAAGTGGAACGAAATTTATTGGATGTTTCAAACTTTTTTAACAAATAAAAAACTGAAAAATTGTCCGTGCAAATTTATTCAGCCCCTTTACTTTCAGTGCAGCAAACTCTCTCCAGAAGTTCAGTGAGGATCTCTGAATGATCCAATGTTGACCTAAATGACTAATGATGATAAATAGAATCCACCTGTGTGTCATCAAGTCTCCGTATAAATGCACCTGCTCTGTGATAGTCTCAGAGGTCCGTTTAAAGCGCAGAGAGCATCATGAAGAACAAGGAACACACCAGGCAGGTCCGAGATACTGTTGTGGAGAAGTTTAAAGCCGGATTTGGATACAAAAAGATTTCCCAAGCTTTAAACATCCCAAGGAGCACTGTGCAAGCGATAATATTGAAATGGAAGGAGTATCAGACCACTGCAAATCTACGAAGACCCGGCCGTCCCTCTAAACTTTCAGCTCATTCAAGGAGAAGACTGATCAGAGATGCAGCCAAGAGGCCCATGATCACTCTGGATGAACTGCAGAGATCTACAGCTGAGGTGGGAGACTCTGTCCATAGGACAACAATCAGTCGTATACTGCACAAATCTGGCCTTTATGGAAGAGTGGCAAGAAGAAAGCCATTTCTTAAAGATATCCATAAAAAGTGTCGTTTAAAGTTTGCCACTAGCCACCTGGGAGACACACCAAACATGTGGAAGAAGGTGCTCTGGTCAGATGAAACCAAAATCGAACTTTTTGGCAGCAATGCAAAACGTTATGTTTGGCGTAAAAGCAACACAGCTCATCACCCTGAACACACCATCCCCACTGTCAAACATGGTGGTGGCAGCATCATGGTTTGGGCCTGCTTTTCTTCAGCAGGGGCAGGGAAGATGGTTAAAATTGATGGGAAGATGGATGGAGCCAAATACAGGACCATTCTGGAAGAAAACCTGATGGAGTCTGCAAAAGACCTGAGACTGGGACGGAGATTTGTCTTCCAACAAGACAATGATCCAAAACATAAAGCAAAATCTATAATGGAATGGTTCACAAATAAACATATCCAGGTGTTAGAATGGCCAAGTCAAAGTCCAGACCTGAATCCAATCGAGAATCTGTGGAAAGAACTGAAAACTGCTGTTCACAAACGCTCTCCATCCAACCTCACTGAGCTCGAGCTGTTTTGCAAGGAGGAATGGGCAAAAATTTCAGTCTCTCGATGTGCAAAGCTGATAGAGACATACCCCAAGCGACTTACAGCTGTAATCGCAGCAAAAGGTGGCGCTACAAAGTATTAACTTAAGGGGGCTGAATAATTTTGCACGCCCAATTTTTCAGTTTTTATTTGTTAAAAAGTTTGAAATATCCAATAAATTTCATTCCACTTCATGATTGTGTCCCACTTGTTGTTGATTCTTCACAAAAAATTACAGTTTTATATCTTTATGTTTGAAGCCTGAAATGTGGCAAAAGGTCGAAAAGTTCAAGGGGGCCGAATACTTTCGCAAGGCACTGTATCAAGTGTCTTTCTGGATGTCCATGGATGGTGTAGCGTGGAAAATCCAACATGAAGCAAAATACCGTATGTGTCTGAAGTCTATATGCCCATATGATTACACTATGTTAGTCATAAACATCATGTAGTTTGATTCCTATAACAGATGTTAGTCATAAACATCATGTAGTTTGATTCCTATAACACTATGTTAGTCATAAACATCATGTAGTTTGATTCCTATAACAGATGTTAGTCATAAACATCATGCAGTTTGATTTCTATAACATATGCAGCTCGGCCTCCCGAGTGGCGCAGAGGTCTAAGGCACTGCATCGCAGTGTTGTGGCGTCACTACAGCCTGGGGTTCGATCATTACCGGCCGTGACCGGGAGTCCCATAGGGTGGCGCACAATTGGCCGAGCGTCGTCCAGGTTAGGGGAGGGTTTGGCCGGGGGGGGGGCTTTACTTGGCTCACCACGCTCTAGCGACTCCTTGTGGCGGGCCGGGCACCTGAAGGCTGACGGCGGTCGTCAGTTGAACTGTGTTTCCTCCATCACGTTGGTGCAGCTGGCTTCCGGGTTAAGTGAGCGGGGGTTATGAAGCGTGGTTTGGCGGGTCATGTTTCGGGGGACGCATGACTCGACCTTCGCCTCTCCCGAGCTCAGACACTACCATTCTGCTGTACTCTGAGGGGACACTACCATTCTGCTGTACTCTGAGGGGACACTACCATTCTGCTGTACTCTGAGGGGGACACTACCATTCTGCTGTACTCTGAGAGGGACACTACCATTCTGCTGTACTCTGAGGGGACACTACCATTCTGCTGTACTCTGAGGGGGACACTACCATTCTGCTGTACTCTGAGGGGACACTACCATTCTGCTTTACTCTGGGGGGGACACCGCCATTCTGCTGTACTCTGAGGGGACACTACCATTCTGCTGTACTCTGAGGGCGACACTACCATTCTGCTGTACTCTGAAGGGGGACACTACCATTCTGCTGTACTCTGAGGGGGGCACTACCATTCTGCTGTACTCTGAGAGGGACACTACCATTCTGCTGTACTCTGAGGGGACACTACCATTCTGCTGTACTCTGAGGGGACACTACCATTCTGCTATACTCTGAGGGGGACACTACCATTCTGCTGTACTCTGAGGGGACACTACCATTCTGCTGTACTCTGAGGGGGGACACCGCCATTCTGCTGTACTCTGAGGGCGACACAACCATTCTGCTGTACTCTGAGGGCGACACAACCATTCTGCTGTACTCTGAGAGGGACACTACCATTCTGCTGTTCTCTGAGGGGGACACTACCATTCTGCTGTTCTCTGAGGGGGACACTACCATTCTGCTGTTCTCTGAGGGGGACACTACCATTCTGCTGTTCTCTGAGGGCGACACAACCATTCTGCTGTTCTCTGAGGGCGACACTACCATTCTGCTGTTCTCTGAGGGGGACACTACCATTCTGCTGTTCTCTGAGGGGGACACTACCATTCTGCTGTTCTCTGAGGGGGACACTACCATTCTGCTGTTCTCTGAGGGGGACACTACCATTCTGCTGTTCTCTGAGGGGACACTACCATTCTGCTGCACTCTGAGGAGGGACACTACCATTCTGCTGTTCTCTGAGGGGACACTACCATTCTGCTGTTCTCTGAGGGCGACACAACCATTCTGCTGTTCTCTGAGTGGACACTACCATTCTGCTGTACTCTGAGGAGGGACACTACCATTCTGCTGTTCTCTGAGGGCGACACTACCATTCTGCTGTACTCTGAGGAGGGACTACCATTTTGCTGTCCCACATGTGTCAGTCCAAAATACAACCACTGGAGATCTTGGGCTGCCATGCTGGCTAAATCTGGAACAATTATTACCACCTGTACTTTGTGGGTTTTGGAGCCTGTAAGATGGATAGCACACTAAAATGGAAAGGACAGTTGGACTAAATGAAGCAGCGCTCATACAGTCATTTTGAGATCACTTCCTAGAGTTAAGAGTCTTGACGCCAAAGTGTTAAGGTTGAAGGTTTAACAGCCACTCTGTTTCTAATTGGTCTCCTGACGGTGTCCTGCTGTTAGTGATTCTGTCTGTGTTACACAGAGGCTCTTATGGTACCCTACTGCCTAACATAGACCCCTGTGGGCCCTGGTCAAAAGCAGTGCACTATGTTGGGAATAGGGTGTAATTTAGGACGCAGCCAGACTAAGTGATATAGAGGAGCAGCGTGTGGGTGCCAGTCTGTTGCTGCTGTCTTGCCAACTCCTTATGGAACACATGTTTGGCTTGACAATGACAGCAACGGAGTTGGAAAGAACACAAACAGGTCAGGATAAAACGGAGTACCATGTTGGTGGGGCACAGAACAGCAATTTGTCTCAGTAGTAACATGTTGGCCCACCCATGTCCTGGGGTATCTCAGTAGTAACATGTTGGCCCACCCACGTCCTGGGGTATCTCAGTAGTAACATGTTGGCCCACCCATGTCCTGGGGTATCTCAGTAGTAACATGTTGGCCCACCCATGTCCTGGGGTATCTCAGTAGTAACATGTTGGCCCACCCATGTCCTGGGGTATCTCAGTAGTAACATGTTGGCCCACCCATGTCCTGGGGTATCTCAGTAGTAACATGTTGGCCCACCCATGTCCTGGGGTATCTCAGTAATAACATGTTGGCCCACCCATGTCCTGGGGTATCTCAGTAGTAACATGTTGGCCCACCCATGTCCTGGGGTATCTCAGTAGTAACATGTTGGCCTACCCATGTCCTGGGGTATCTCAGTAGTAACATGTTGGCCCACCCATGTCCTGGGGTATCTCAGTAGTAACATGTTGGCCCACCCATGTCCTGGGGTATCTCAGTAGTAACATGTTGGCCCACCCATGTCCTGGGGTATCTCAGTAGTAACATGTTGGCCTACCCATGTCCTGGGGTATCTCAGTAGTAACATGTTGGCCCACCCATGTCCTGGGGTATCTCAGTAGTAACATGTTGGCCCACCCATGTCCTGGGGTATCTCAGTAGTAACATGTTGGCCTACCCATGTCCTGGGGTATCTCAGTAGTAACATGTTGGCCCACCCATGTCCTGGGGTATCTCAGTAGTAACATGTTGGCCCACCCATGTCCTGGGGTATCTCAGTAGTAACATGTTGGCCCACCCATGTCCTGGGGTATCTCAGTAGTCATAATGCCAGTGGTAATATAGTCATACTAATGGATTGACTTGATATATTTTCCGGGTGCTCAAAGCGCATGACATTGTACAGTGCCAAACCCCACTAGAATGAGTGCAGCAATATTGATGCAGTAGATAAGTACAGAAGATATTAACTAGAGGTCAGAACCAGGTCCACCTTCTTCTGACAGATATTTGATCCAGTCTAGGGACCTGGATGAGAATACATCTGTTCTGACAGATATTTGATCCAGTCTAGGGACATTGATGAGAATACATCTGTTCTGACAGATATTTGATCCAGTCTAGGGACATTGATGAGAATACATCTGTTCTGACAGATATTTGATCCAGTCTAGGGACATGGATGAGAATGCATCTATTCTGACAGCACACAGGCCATAGATGAAGTACACCCACAGCACAGTACATAACCATTTGGAGCCCAGTTTTCACAGATACAGTGTCAGGCACTGTGTTGTCCTGTCTACCACCCGTCTATGGTTGGAAAATGAACTAACGTGTACTCCTTAACATCTCTCCAGCAGACTGGACATTCATTAAGTCTTTCCAGTGACATGGCGATGGAAGTATTTATTTTCATTCGCCATCTCTCTATCAACACAATCGGTCGTCATGGAAACCGGTGTGTCATGGCGAACTTTGACTGATCAGCAGAGCTCCTGTGGTGTCATCAGTACAGCTCATTGGTACAGCTCATCGGTACAGCTCATCGGTACAGCTCATCGGTAAAGCTCACTAGTGCAGCTCACTAGTACAGCTCATCGGTACAGCTCATCGGTACAGCTCATTGGTACAGCTCACTAGTGCAGCTCACTAGTACAGCTCATCGGTACAGCTCATCAGTACAGCTCATCGGTACAGCTCATCGGTGCAGCTCGTCGGTGCAGCTCACTAGTGCAGCTCATTTGTACAGCTCATCGGTGCAGCTCACTCGTGCAGCTCACTAGTACAGCTCATCGGTGCAGCTTGTCGGTGCAGCTCACTAGTGCAGCTCACTTGATTCCTGCTCATCGGTACAGCTCATCGGTACAGCTCATCTGTGCAGCTCATCGGTACAGCTCATCTGCGCAGCTCATCGGTACAGCTCGTCGATATAGTTCATCGGTGCAGCTCACTAGTGCAGCTCATCGGTACAGCTCATCAGTAGAACTCATCGATGCAGCTCATCGGTGCAGCTCATCGGTACAGCTCATCGGTGCAGCTCATCGGTACAGCTCATCGGTACAGCTCATCGGTGCAGCTCATCAGTACAGCTCATCGGTACAGCTCATCAGTAGAACTCATCGATGCAGCTCATCGGTTCAGCTCATCAGTTGAACTCATCGATGCAGCGCATCAGTACAGCTCATCGGTGCAGCTCATCGGTACAGCTCATCGCTGCAGCTCATCGGTACAGCTCATCGGTGCAGCTCATCGGTACAGCTCATTGGTGCAGCTCATCAATAGAACTCATCGTTACAGCTCATCGGTACAGCTCATTGGTGCAGCTCATCAGTAGAACTTATCGGTACAGCTCATCGGTACAGCTCATTGGTGCAGCTCATCAGTAGAACTTATCGGTACAGCTCATCGGTACAGCTCATCGCTGCAGCTCACACACAAGTGGAGGTGAAGCAGAATGAAGCTATGGCCAATAGAACTTTGTGGGGTTTTCTCACTGACCTCAAGGCCCTTTTCCTTTTGTAAATCTCAGGAGATTTACAAATCCAAGACGTGTCCTGGATAGTTCTGTAATCAACCTACTTTCCATGTCACCTTTCTTAACGTTACTGAGAAGTTTTTAGGGCTTAATACTCCATTTAAAGAAAACAGATGCTGAATGTAGTTAGAAAGCCTGGTATTAGAGAAAAAGTGAGTGAGATACATTCATATATTATCCTCACTGACTTTAGGACCTCTGAAAGAGAGGAGTTATGATGACCCAAATACCTCATGGTCATTGACCATACCTCTCCCCTGTCTCTCCCTATCCCTCCCTTCCTCCATCTTTCTCCCCCACCAACATCCCCCACCAACATATTTTTCCCCCATCCTGCTCTTCCCCCCTCTCTTCCTCCTCTCAACAGAAGATGACATTCCACTGGTGAGCAGCAGAGTGAAGAGGTCTGGATTGGGGTGTAGGGGTGTAAGTCTGAGAGCCTGGTGAGTCAGTCAATCATATTTCAGAACAGACAGAGAACCACACCACTGGCGCCACATCAGTACAGAGCAGAGAGGCTAGAGAGGGGAGGGTTACACACAGACAGACAAACACACACACACACACACACACAGTACCCTGTCCGCATCACACTGGAGAGCAGATGTCAGAGTGAATGGTTTATGCTCCATGGTAAACTGCCTGGAGTCACACAGCAATCCTTTTCCATTCTTCAGTCTGTGTTTACTCTACACACAACATGTACCATCCTTCATACATCTAACAGACATCCAACCAGAAAAAGGGTTGGCAAAGAGACAAAGCAGAACGTTTCCTTTTAGCCAGCATGAAACAAAGAGAGAGGATGAATGGGTGTTAGATTAGATCCTCCATGTTTTGTGGAGATTCATAACTATCCTGGGGTTTGTTTATAGCTGGATCAGAGAGAGAGAGAGACAGAGAGAGAGAGGGGGAAAGAGAGAGAGAGGGGGAGAGAGAGAGAGGGGGAGAGCGAGCAAGAGAGGACAGAGAGAGAGGGAGCGAGAGAGAGGGGGGGAATGTCTGTGTGTTCTTTAGAGGTGTTTGGAACAATGGTACAGGATATTTATTTATGGAGTGAGGACACCAAGGTGGTCATGGGATAAGACAGATGTTCTAAAATAATAATTAAGATGACACATAATCCTTCTAACACTCTGATACCTGTGATCCCATTCCTCTTGTCTAAACCCTGGTTCTCTGCCAAAGAGGAAAGAGAAAGGGGGATTCCTAGTCAGTTGATACCTAGTCAGTTGCACAACTGAATGCATTCAATCAAAATGTGTCTTCCGGATTTAACCCAACCCCTCTGAATCAGACTGTCAGGCTCGGTAACAGAAGGGGTTCAAGCCCTGTGAGTCTTAAACATTTCATGATAATCTCTCCTGTTGACTGGTGAAGAGAAAGAGACAGGTGTGTTGTATCTCAATGATGACCCAGGCCCACACAGACACAGCCACTCACTGACAGACACACAGACGGCCCTACATTCCTGCTGGAGACTTAAAGTACATTGTGAATGACAGGGAATAACACAGGGATAACTAGCCTTCTGGTCCAGGCTGTGGAGAGGAGAGAATGAAATGGAATGTATTCCGTATGGGGGGGCTGGAAAGAGGGAATTCATTAGTTCCAGAATCTTCTAGGGGAGAGTGGGGTAGGATGAGCCAAAGGGGTAAGTTGAGCCACCCTTGTTTCTAGGAAACCATAGACAAAATTAATTATTTGAGCAAATATTTAGGAAATATATATATATATTTTTGGTAGTTTTTTATCCCCTTTTTCGTGATATCCAATTGCGATCTTGTCTCATCGCTGCAACTCCCCAATGGGCTCAGGAGAGTCATGAGGTCAAGTCATGAGTCCTCCGCCAAACCCAGTTTCTTAACACCTGCCCGCATAACCCAGGAGGGCAGCCGCACCGATGTGCTCGAGGACACACAGTTCAACCGACGACCGAAGTCAGCCTGCAGGCGCCCGGCCCGCCACAAGGAGTCGCTAGAGCGTGATGAGCCAAGTAAAGCCCCCCCCCCCCCCCCCCCCCGACCAAACCCTCCCCTAACCCGGACGACGCTCGGCCAATTGTGCGCCGCCCTATGGGACTCCAGGTCACGGCTGGTTGTGACACAGGATCGAACCCAGGTCTGTAGTGACGCCTCAAGCGTGGGCTAATATAGTCAAAATGTTTGCCTTGGGGTAGGTTGTGTCAATGGTTGAGCCAATGGCAAGTTGAGCAAGTGTTGTCTTCCCAGGCATAACGCAAGGCATTATCTCTAGGATATGAGGTAAAAACAAGGCCTGGCCTGTGTTAAAAGTGTAACAAAAAGTACAATGTGTTTGTTAGGTGTTAAGCCTGTGTTGAAAGATACTTAAAATAGGCCTCCCGAGTGGCGCAGCGGTCTAAGGCACTGCATCGCAGTGCTAGAGGCATCACTACAAATCCGGGTTTGATCCCGGGGTGTGTCGCGACCGGGAGACCCATGAGGCACTGCACAATTGGCCTAGCGTTGTACGGGTTAGGGGAGGGTTTGGCTTGCCTGGATGTCCTTGTCCTATCGTGCTCTAGCAACTCCTTGTGCCGGGTGCATGCACACTGACTTTGGTCGGCCGCTGTACAGTGTTTCCTCTGAAACACTGTGTTTGGGAAATAAAGATAGACAATATTCCATTCAGTTGTGCCGGGTAATGTCAGGAAAAGAGGTCCTTCTGCATTCCTTCGATATTTTCAGTAGAGGTTGTGCATCAATATTGAATTTTAAAAGCCTGTTATATTAAAATGACAAAATTCGATTTTTATTTGCTAAAGTGCCCAAATTCTTGATGTTGACATGTCGCTCTGTGCACCCTCTGTGACTTCTAGGAAGATTTTAACCCATTTAAACCCCGCATTTCTCCACATTCTCATCATCATTGTAAAGCCCTAGTTATTTTGTTGCTTTGACAAAGTCATTTTGGGGCAGCAGGTAGCCTGGTGGTTAGAGCATTGGGACAGTAACCAAAAGGTTGCTAGAGCGGATCCCCGAGCTGACAAGATAAAAATATGTCGTTCTGCCGCTGAACAAGGCAGTTAACCCACTGTTCCTAAGCCGTCATTGTAAATAAGAATTTGTTCTTAACTGACTTGCCTAGTTAAATGAAGGTTAACTAATTCTGAAGATTATTATTCATGTCATGTGATCAATGATTTATCTAATCACATGAAATGTCTGTCTCCCCGTTTCTTGAACTGAGCGGGTCGGGCATAACACGTCAACCCTGTTAGCCATAGATAGACAGGCTAGAAATGTTTTTACAATAAATAACAAATGTGAAGCATTCAATTGCCCCTCCCTGTTGTACACAACAAGCTTCAATTCCCTCTGTCACAAGGGGATTTGTGGCTGATTTAAGAAGAAATCATCAACCCTGTTAAGGTTAACCCTGTTACGGTCAACCCTGTTACGGTCAACCCTGTTAAGGTTAACCCTGTTACGGTCAACCCTGTTACGGTCAACCCTGTTACGGTCAACACTGTTAAGGTCAACCCTGTTACGGTCAACCCTGTCACGGTCAACCCTGTTAAGGTTAACCCTGTTACGGTCAACCCTGTTACGGTCAACCCTGTCACGGTCAACCCTGTTAAGGTTAACCCTGTTACGGTCAACCCTGTTACGGTCAACCCTGTTACGGTCAACACTGTTAAGGTCAACCCTGTTATGGTCAACCCTGTTAAGGTCAATCCTGTTACGGTCAACCCTGTTAAGGTCAACCCTGTTACGGTTAACCCTGTTACGGTCAACCCTGTTAAGGTCAACCCTGTTAAGGTCAACCCTGTTACGGTTAACCCTGTTACGGTCAACCCTGTTACAGTCAACCTTGTTCAGGTCAACCCTGTTACTGTCAACCCTATTACTTTATTTGGCACTTAATAGGCACTTACGTATTTTTTTTATTTAACCTTGAGATGGGAGAATGTGTTGCTCGTTATGAAATTTTTTGAAAATCAGGTGAAATAAAACTTTTTTTTAATGAAGTTACACTGTACCTTAATGTACTCATTTGGTGGAACGACCCAGCTCCCAGCCACTGATAGGCTGTGAGGCTAAAGACCACACCCAGCTCCCAGCCACTGATAGGCTGTGAGGCTAAAGACCACACCCAGCTCCCAGCCACTGATAGGCTGTTAGGCTAATGGAGTGTGTGAGGCTAAATATTAAGGGTTTTGTTTTTGTTTTCATTCAGGAAGAAGGGAAGATCCATTTCACTTTTCATCTCAAGTGCTAGTCATGAGTGGTGCCAAACTAGCAAATGTATAAACACTACCACGACTTATTATAGTATTATTCCACACACATGCTTGTGATACTGTAACAACATTATCCTAGGTTAGTAATACAACTTGAAGGAGTGTGTACTGGACTGTTGGAATGTCCCAAAGAGGAAGGTTGTGTGTGTGTGTGTGTGTGTGTGTGTGTGATGTGTGTGTGTGTGTGTGTGTGTGTGTGTGTGTGTGTGTGTGTGTGTGTGTGTGTGTGTGTGTGTGTGCGTGCGTGCGTGCGTGCGTGTGTGTGTGTGTGTGTGTGTGTGTGTGTGTGTGTGTGTGTGTGTGTGTGTGTGTGTGTGTGTGTGTGTGTGTGTGTGTGTGTGTGTGTGTGTGTGTGTGTGTGTGTGTGTGTGTGTGTGTGTGTGTGTGTGTGTGTGTGTGTGTGTGTGTGTGTGCGTGTGTGTGTGTGTGTGTGTGTGTGTGTGTGTGTGTGTGTGTGTGTGTGTGTGTGTTTCCATGATTCAGGGTGTGCTGTATACACTGAGCTACACAGTTAGAGTTAAACAATGCTTCTGTTTGATTTACAGTGACAGCACAAATACAACAAATCTCTCTCACACTGATCCCTCTACTTTGAGCTTTCCTTTTTCTCCCTCTCTCTCTCTCTGGGAGTAGAGTGGCTGTCTTTTTCCATGGTTGTGGTCAGAAAGCTCTCAGTGAAGTGTGGAGGAATGGCTACAATCACTTCCTTCACTCTTTCACAGCGTCTCTTGACTGTCTGTGAGTGTGACTGTCTGTGAATGTGTGTGTGTGTGTGTGTGTGTGTGTGTGTGTGTGTGTGTGTGTGTGTGTGTGTGTGTGTGTGTGTGTGTGTGTGTGTGTGTGTGTGTGTGTGTGTGTGTGTGTGACTGCACAGAGTCATAAACAGCTGACAACATTAATAAAGCCACTGTACAACGTGCCACGGTGCTACAACACTGTAATTCACCACAGACTTATTTCTTCTGATTTTTATTGAGCATTTATTTTTAAATAAGAGCTAAAACTCCATAAAATATACAATTAAAGAAACAAATAGTAAAAACTTAATTGACTTGTAACATCAGGGTCATGGCAACACTGAAAACGAATCATCAGGCAGTGAGGTCACCCTCCAATGATAGACAAGGGGGAGGTGTTGACAGTGTGGTCACCCTCCAATGATAGACAAGGGGGAGGTGTTGACAGTGAAGTCACCCTCCAATGATAGACAGGGGGAGGTGTTGACAGTGGGGTCACCCTCCAATGATAGACAAGGGGGAGATGTTGACAGTAGGGTCACCCTCCAATGATAGACAAGGGGGAGGTGTTGGTAGTTGGTCTTTTATGCTTTTGACATTAAAGTGAATGAATAGGTTTAGATTGTTTAATTAAAAGCTGAGCTTAAATGTCAACAGAGGTATGTCATTCAAGATTAAATCTGGGATATTTTATCAATGGAAAGATAACTAATAAAGTACATCTGAAGTGGTCCATTACATCTTTCTGTTTCAATCACGTTGAATGGTAGATCTATCCAATGGTGACTTCACTGTTTCATGTTTTCATGTTTTCAGGACATAAGAACAACCCATGCCTCTGAGGAGGACAACGACTTTCTCCCAGGAGCCTGTAGAACTGCAGTACACGCACAGACACAGACACACCATAACATACACACACAGTGCCATGCCATCTCAACACCAGAGAAACTAAGCAGCCATGTATCACATTCATGCAGACTGGGGCACATTAAGAGAGAGTTATTTGAAAGCCGGTAATAGGAACCAGATTGCTCCTTTAATTAGCGTGTCTCAGTGTGACACTATGCCCCATTATCCTGCTGCCTACAGCTACAACATGTGGAAACAAGCCCAGCAATAGGAAGTGATGTTGGAGGAACCGGTCTAGACGGACGGACATGGATGTCGAGAGGACCACGGGGGTCTAGGCTGGGCTGTGGAGGGAGGAGAATCAATAGCACCACTCACACAGTTCTCAACTTGTCACAGAAGGAGACAGAGACGTTTTGAACAGGTTTTCACCAGGATTAGGGCAAGATTTCCTCATCATGGAGAAAACTATCAGACTCCTACTGCGCCTTGCATGGCCAGTCAACAGATTGTCATAACTTGTTGTAATGGGATATATTATACTGTTGTTATGACAACGTTATGGATTGATGATGATGGTTGTTACAATGACCTACAGAATCTCTCACCACCAAAGGACCAAGCAGCGTGGAATGGACCAGTGGACTTGGGAGGAGATACTGGGCGGGAAAGGACCCTGAAGGCGGGCTGGGGAGTATCGCCATCCTAAAGAGGAGATTGAGGCAGCGAAAGCGGAGCGGCGATATTGCGAGGCACTATACCAACCATGAGGCAGGTGCGAGAGGCAGCTGCCAAAAATCTTTGGGGGGGGGGGCACACGGGGAGATTGGCAGAGTCAGGGTGGAGACCTGAGCCAACTCCCAGTGCTTACCGTGGGGAGCGAGTGACTAAGCAAGCACCGTGTTATGCGGTGATGCGCACTGTGTCACCAGTGAGCATTCACAGCCCGGTGCGATCTGTGCCCGCGCCCCGCATTTACCGAGCTAGGTTCAGCATTCAGCCAGGAAGGGTGGTGCCAGCTCAGCACTCCTGGTCTCCAGTTTGCCTTCTCGGTCCAGGATATCCTGCGCTGGCTCTGCGCACTGTGTCGCCAGTGCGTATTCACAGCCCAGTGCGTCCTGTGCCAGCGCCCCGCATTTGCCGGGCGAAAGTAAGCATCCAGCCAGGACGGGTTGTGCGAGCCCTACGCTCAAGACCTCCAGTGCGCCTCCATGGCCCAGTATATCCTGTGCCTGCTCTTCACACTTGCCCTGAGGTGCGTGTTACCAGTCTGGCGCCACCTGTGCCAGCCCCACGCATCAGGCCTCCAGTGCGCTTTCCCAGTCCAGAGCTTCCGGTGACAGTTCCCAGTCCAGAGCTTCCGGCGACAGTTCCCAGTCCAGAGCTTCCGGCGACAGTTCCCAGTCCAGAGCTTCCGGCGACAGTTCCCAGTCCAGAGCTTCCGGCGACGTTTTACAGTCCAGAGCTTCCGGCGACGTTTTACAGTCCGGAACCTCCTGAGACGGCCTACAGTCCAGAACCTCCTGAGACGGCCTACAGTCCGGAACCTCCTGAGACGGCCCACCATCCGGAACCTCCTGAGACGGCCCACAGTCCGGAACCTCCTGAGATGGCCCACAGTCCGGAATCTCCTGAGACAGCTCACAGTCCGGAACCTCCTGAGAAGGCCCACAGTCCGGAATCTCCTGAGACGGCCCACAGTCCGGAATTTCCTGAGACGGCCCACAGTCCCGAACCTCCTGAGACGGCCCACAGTCCGGAATCTCCTGAGACGGCCCACAGTCCGGAACCTCCTGAGAAGGCCCACAGTCCGGAATCTCCTGAGACGGCCCACAGTCCGGAATCTCCTGAGACGGCCCACAGTCCGGAACCTCCTGAGAGTGTCCACAGTCCGGAACCTCCTGAGAGGGCCCACCGTCCGGAACCTCCTGAGAGGGCCCACCGTCCGGAACCTCCTGAGAGGGCCCACCGTCCGGAACCTCCTGAGAGGGCCCACAGTCCGGAGCCTCCAGCGACGTCCTCCAGTCTGGAGCCTCCAGCGACGTCCTCCAGTCTGGAGCCTCCAGCGACGTCCTCCAGTCTGGAGCCCCCAGCGACGTCCTCCAGTCCGGAGCCCCCAGCGACGTCCTCCAGTCCGGAGTCTTCAGCGACGGTCTGCAGTCCGGAGTCTTCAGTGACGGTCTGCAGTCCGGAGTCTTCATCGGCGGTCTGCAGTCCGGAGTCTCCAGCAGTGGTCTGCAGTCCGGAGCCTCCAGCGGCGGTCTGCAGTCCAGAGTCTCCAGCGGCGGTCTGCAGTCCAGAACCTCCAGCTGCGGTCTGCAGTCCAGAACCTCCGGTGATGATCCACGGTCCAGGTCCTTCGGCGACGATCCATGGTCCGGTGACACAAAAGCGGAGGGATCAGCAGGCGGAGCGGGGGTTACGCCCCGAATCGGAGCCGCCTCCTCTGCTGGAGGATCCGCGGGATGAGAAGGTTTTTCATACTGCACCAGAGCCGCCATAGACATTAGTCACCCACCCTAACCCTAACCCTCCCTTTTTTTCTTTTTTTGTTGTTGTTGTTGTTTTAGGTGCATTCGGAGTCCGCACCTTTGGGGAGGGGGTACTGTCATGTCCTGACCATAGAAAGCTGTTATTTTCTATGGTAGAGTAGGTCAGGGCGTGACAGGGTTTTTTTCTAGTTTATGTTCTAGTTTTGTATTTCTATGTTGGGTTTTGTTTGGGATGATCTCCAATTAGAGGCAGCTGGTCATCGTTGTCTCTAATTGGAGATCATACTTAAGTAGGTGTTTTTCCCACCTGGGTTTGTGGGAGATTGATTTTGAGTAGGTGTATTTTGTAACTCTTCGTCACGGTTTGTTGTTTTGTTCTTTCAGTTTATATGTATGTATTGCATAGTTTCACAGTTTAATAAAGAAAATGTGGAACGATACACACGCTGCGCTTTGGTCCGCTCCTTCATCCTACGACTGTCACGTTTGTCGTATGGATTGGACCAAAATGCAGCGGGAATATGTATTCTCATCTTCTTTTTATTTTGAAGAAGGAGAAACAACTAAATACGTATACAAAAAAGAACAAACCGAAACAGTCCTGTCAGGTGCAACAAACACTAAACAAGGAACAACTACCCACAAAATGCCATAGAAAAACACCCCTCTTAAATAGGACCTTCAGTTAGAAGCAACGAGGAGCAGCTGCTTCCAATTGAAGGTCCACCCAATAAACATTACATAGAAATAGACATACTAGAACTAACATAGAAATAGACTAATAAAGAACATAGCCCAACAAATCCCGAAACACTCTAAACAAACACCCCTCTTAAATATGAACATAGCCCAACAAACCCCGAAACACTCTAAACAAACACCCCCTGCCACGTCCTGACCAAACTACAATAACAAATTACCCCTTAACAGGTCAGGACGTGACAACGACGACCGTGACAGCTGTAGGATACAGCCGATAAAATAGGAGTGTGTCTTTGTTTAAGCATGGCCCCATCTCATTGCTTTGGTGCATTTACACAAAGCTCATTTAGGACAATATTGACATCCTGACCCGTAGTACTAGACAGGGGAGGAAGTTAGCCTAGCGGTTAAGAGCATTGGGCTAGTAACCAGAAGGTTGAATTGTTATCCACGTCGGCACCAACGATGTTAGGATGAAACAGTCAGAGGTCACCAAGCGCAACATAGCTTCAGCGTGTAAATCAGCTAGAAAGATGTGTCGGCATCGATTAATTGTCTCTGGCCCCCTCCCAGTTAGGGGGAGTGATGAGCTCTACAGCAGAGTCTCACAACTCAATCGCTGGTTGAAAACTGTTTTCTGCCCCTCCCAAAAGATAGAATTTGTAGATAATTGGCCCTCTTGCTGGGACTCACCCACAAACAGGACAAAGCCTGGCCTGTTGAGGAGTGACGGACTCCATCCTAGCTGGAGGGGTGCTCTCATCTTATCTACGAACATAGACAGGGCTCTAACTCCTCTAGCTCCACAATGAAATAGGGTGCAGGCCAGGCAGCAGGCTGTTAGCCAGCCTGCCAGCTTAGTGGAGTCTGCCACTAGCACAGTGTCGTGTCTTTGGGGTACCATTAAACTGAAGACATGTTTATCAATTAACTCCCTGTAATTATTATCACGCGATTAAACTGATTAATCGTTTAATTGTAATTAACTAGGAGATCGGGGCACCAAGGAGAATATTCAGATTACAAAGCTATGATTTTCCTAATATAACTTTTCTATATTATAATATTATATTCTATTATAGTATAGGCCGATTATCTTCTGGTTTAAATGGTGTATTTTACCTCGAGTTCAGTCTCATTCCAAACGTCGTAAATTGTTGTATCCTCACGAACCCAGTCTTTACTAAAATCATCCATACATCAATTGTCTTAAAACCTGTTAGGGCTAGGGGGCAGTATTGACACGGCTGGATAAAAAACGTACCCGATTTAATCTGGTTACCACTCCTACCCAGTAACTAGAATATGCATATACTTATTACATATGGATAGAAAACACCCTAAAGTTTCTAAAACTGTTTGAATGGTGTCTGTGAGTATAACAGAACTCAAATGGCAGGTCAAAACCTGAGAGATTCCTTTACAGGAAGTGGCCTGTCTGACCATTTCTGGAACTTCTTTGCCATCTCTATCTTTTACTAAGGATCTCTGCTCTAACGTGACACTTCCTACGTCGTCCATAGGCGCTCAGAGCCCGAGAAAAACCTGAATGTCGTCATCCCAGCCCCAGGCTGAAACACATTATCGCCTTTCTCAAGTGGCCGATCAAGGGACTCTGGGCTTAGGCGCGTGACCTGACCGCCCCCGTCTTTGTGATTTTTTCCTCTGTTTGCCGAAAAGGAGATTCCCGGTCGGAATATTATCGCTTTTCTACGAGAAAAATGGCATAAAAATTGATTTTAAACAGCGGTTGACATGCTTCGAAGTACGGTAATGGAATATTTAGAATTTTTTTGTCACGAATTGCGCCATGCGCGCGACCCTTCTTTATCATTTCGGATAGTGTCTGGAACGCACGAACAAAACGCCGCCATTCGGATATAACGATGGATTATTTTGGACCAAACCAACATTTGTTATTGAAGTAGCAGTCCTGGGAGTGCATTCTGACGAAGACAACAAAAGGTAATCAAACTTTTATAATAGTAAATATCATTATGGTGAGTGCTAAACTTGCCGGGTGTCTAAATAGCTAGCCCGTGATGCCTGGGCGATGTACTTAGAATATTGCAAAATGTGCTTTCACCAAAAAGCTATTTTAAAATCGGACATATCGAGTGCATAGAGGAGGTCTGTATCTATAATTCTTAAAATAATTGTTATGCTTTTTGTGAACGTTTATCGTGAGTAATTTAGTAAAATGTTAGCGAATTCCCCGGAAGTTTGCGGGGGGTATGCTAGTTCTGAACGTCACATGCTAATGTAAAAAGCTGGTTTTTGATATAAATATGAACTTGATTGAACAAAACATGCATGTATTGTATAACATAATGTCCTAGGGTTGTCATCTGATGAAGATCATCAAAGGTTAGTGTTGCATTTAGCTGTCTTCTGGGTTTTTGTGACATTATATGCTAGCTTGAAAAATGGGTGTCTGATTATTTCTGGCTTGGTACTCTGCTGACATAATCTAATGTTTTGCTTTCGTTGTAAAGCCTTTTTGAAATCGGACAGTGTGGTTAGATTAACGAGAGTCTTGTCTTTAAATAGCTGTAAAATAGTCATATGTTTGAGAAATTGAAGTAATAGGATTTTTAAGGTTTTGAAAATCGCGCCACAGGCTTCAAGTGGCTGTTACGTAGGTGGGACGAATTCGTCCCGCCTAGCCCATAGAGGTTAAAATCATTTATTTACTACACTAAGTAATTAACAGAAAACATACAAACGGTAATTATCGTCACAAAGGATTTGTAGGGTAATGTGCCCTAATGGCTAACAGGCATGGCTGGTCTGTTAGACAATGGGTCATAAACGGTCAGCTGAGGAGGTACACAGAGTTCATTAATATTAACAATTGACAATTGAACGCTCACTCATTCGGGAACAATTGCAATCAATATATATTTACGCTCAGTGTGTCGTCGGGATCCTTGTTCGAGCGTCGTTCTGATGGAGAGTTCTCTCTCTCTCTCTCTCTTTTAGAATGGTACTTTCAAAGCGACATTCATTAATGTCGTTATAGAATGGATGTTTCGTTGGTCCTCGCGTTCAATGATATAATTTACTTAGCTGTAGACTAATAATTAATATCAAAGACTTGTTCTTATTCTGTCGCTATCAATAGTCTAAAAGTTAACCACGTGGTATAGTTCACTTTCAGTAGAGGAATTGGATGGTAAAACCTATTGGCCATGGAGTGGAGGCCTGGTCTGGAGAAATGTAGCTCAGGGTATAGTTTTATAGTGACCCTTGAACAGGCTTGTCAAATGACGCCTGGTCCTGTCTGTGTCCCTTGGGGGCGTGCCGATGGCTGAGTGAAGCTTGGTACAGAAATCCAATTCTATCACATTAACCTGTTAGGGCTAGGGGGCAGCATTGACACGGCTGGATAAAAAACATACCCGATTTAATCTGGTTACCACTCCTACCCAGTAACTAGAATATGCATATACTTATTACATATGGATAGAAAACACCCTACATTTTCTAAAACTGTTTGAATGGTGTCTGTGAGTATAACAGAACTCAAATGGCAGGTCAAAACCTGAGAGATTCCTTTACAGGAAGTGGCCTGTCTGACCATTTGTTGAACTTCTTTTCCATCTCTATCATTTACTAAGGATCTCTGCTCTAACGTGACACTTCCCACGTCGTCCATAGGCGCTCAGAGCCCGGGAAAAAACAGAATGTCGTCATTCCAGCCCCAGGCTGAAACACATTATCGCCTTTCTCAAGTGGCCGATCAAGGGACACTAGCTTATGCGCGTGACCCCGACCGCCCCCGCCTTTGGGATTTTTTCCTCTGTTTGCCGAAAAGGAGATTCCCTGTCGGAATATTATCGCTTTTCTATGAGAAAAATGTCGTAAAAATTGATTTTAAACAGCGGTTGACATGCTTAGAAGTACGGTAATGGAATACTTAGAATTTTATTGTCACGAATTGCGCCATGCGCGTGACACTTCTTTACTATTTCGGATAGTGTCTGGAACGCACGAACAAAACGCCGCTATTCGGATATAACGATGGATTATTTTGGACCAAACCAACATTTGTTATTGAAGTAGCAGTCCTGGGTGTGTATTCTGACGAAGACAACAAAAGGTAATGAAACTTTTATAATAGTAAATATGATTATGGTGAGTGCTAAACTTGCCGGGTGTCTAAATAGCGAGCCCGTGATGCCTGGGCTATGTACTTAGAATATTGCAAAATGTGCTTTCACCAAAAAGCTATTTTAAAATCGGACATATCGAGTGCATAGAGGAGGTCTGTATCTATAATTCTTAAAATAATTGTTATGCTTTTTGTGAACGTTTATCGTGAGTAATTTAGTAAAATGTTAGCGAATTCCCCGGAAGTTTGCGGGGGGTATGCTAGTTCTGAACGTCACATGCTAATGTAAAAAGCTGGTTTTTGATATAAATATGAACTTGATTGAACAAAACATGCATGTATTGTATAACATAATGTCCTAGGGTTGTCATCTGATGAAGATCATCAAAGGTGAGTGCTGCATTTAGCTGTCTTCTTGGTTTTGGTGACATTATATGCTGGCTTGAAAAATGGGTGTCTGATTATTTCTGGCTTGGTACTCTGCTGACATAATCTAATGTTTTGCTTTCGTTGTAAAGCCTTTTTGAAATCGGACAGTGTGGTTAGATTAACGAGAGTCTTGTCTTTAAATGGCTGTAAAATAGTCATATGTTTGAGAAATTGAAGTAATAGGATTTTTAAGGTTTTGAAAATCGCGCCACAGGATAGCAGTGGCTGTTACGTAGGTGGGACGAATTCGTCCCGCCTAGCCTAGAGAGGTTAACATCAGTACATAGCATCTCAATGTATTACAAATAGCTTTATCCTTATTAATACATTTTATACAACCATTATGATTCAAGTCTCAAGCTGAGGCTATTATATAAACAGTGTTATGGTAATATGGCTATATTGTCTCTTCTGAGTATCACAAAATTGTACCAAGCGGACCAGTTCGTAGCTGGATTCTTCACCAATCTTCCATACCTTCTCCAGAACACAAATGTCGCTTGGCTCCCCAATTCTGTGAGTTGGAAGAATTTCCTGTGTCTCTCTATGGGCCATGTGGCCAGAGACTTCTCCTGGAATTTTACCACTCCTTCACACAGGGACTGGGTGGGGGAAGGTAGGTTGGGGGATGGTGCAAAAGGGAGGGGGTCAACTGTCCTCCCTGTACCAAAAGAGGCCAACGTCATGACAACAGTCAGCGTAGTCAGCTCAGCTTTCCCCATTGAGACCGTGTCTGTGCCTCGATCTAGGTTGGGCAAAATTAAAAATGGCGGTGTTCGCTTTAGCAATCTCACTAGTATAAAGACCTCCTCCATTCCTGCCATTATTGAAAGAGATTGTGATACCTCACATCTCAAAATTGGGTTACTTAATGTTAGATACCTCACTTCCAAGGCAGTTATAGTCAATGAACTAATCACTGATCATAATCTTGATGTGATTGGCCTGACTGAAACATGGCTTAAGCCTGATGAATTTACTGTGTTAAATGAGGCCTCACCCCCTGGTTACACTAGTGACCATACCCCCCGTGCATCCGGCAAAGGCGGAGGTGTTGCTAACATTTACGATAGCAAATTTCAATTTACAAAAAAAAACACTGACGTTTTCGTCTTTTGAGCTTCTAGTCATGAAATCTATGCAGCCTACTCACTTTTTATAGCTACTGTTTACAGGCCTCCTGGGCCATATGCAGTGTTCCTCACTGAGTTCCCTGAATTCCTATCGGATCTTGTAGTCATAGCAGATAATATTCTAATTTTTGGTGACTTTAACATTCACATGGAAAAGTCCACAGACCCACTCCAAAAGGCTTTCGGAGCCATCATCGACTCAGTGGGTTTTGTCGAACATGTCTCTGGACCTACTCACTGCCACAGTCATACTCTGGACCTAGTTTTGTCCCATGGAATAAATGTTGTGGATCTTAATGTTTTTCCCCATAATCCTGGATTATCGGACCACCATTTTATTGTGTTTGCAATTGCAACAAATAATCTGCTCAGACCCCAACCAAGGAGCATTAAAAGTCGTGCTATAAATTCTCAGACAACCCAAAGATTCCTTGATGCCCTTCCAGACTCCCTCTGCCTACCCAAGGACGTCAGAGGACAAAAATCAGTTAACCACCTAACCGAGGAACTCAATTTAACCTTGCGCAATACCCTAGATGCAGTTGCACCCCTAAAAATGTAAAACATCTGTCATAAGAAACTAGCTCCCTGGTATACAGAAAATACAAGAGCTCTGAAGCAAGCTTCCAGAAAGTTGGAACGGAAATGGCGCCACACCAAACTGGAAGTCTTCCGACTAGCTTGGAAAGACAGTACCGTGCAGTATCGAAGAGCCCTCACTGCTGCTCGATCATCCTATTTTTCCAACTTAATTGAGGAAAATAAGAACAATCCGAAATTTCTTTTTGATACTGTCGCAAAGCTAACTAAAAAGCAGCATTCGCAAATGGAGGATGGCTTTCACTTCAGCAGTAATACATTTAGGAACTTCTTTGAGGAAAAGATCATGATCATTAGAAAGCAAATTACGTACTCCTCTTTAAATCTGGGTATTCCTCCAAAGCTCCATTGTCCTGAGTCTGCACAACTCTGCCAGGACCTAGGATCAAGGGAGATACTAAATTGTTTTAGTACTATATCTCTTGACCTCCAAACCCTCAAGCTGCATACTGGACCCTATTCCAACTAAACTACTGAAAGAGCTGCTTCCTGTGCTTGGCCCTCCTATGTTGAACATAATAAACGGCTCTCTATCCACCGGATGTGTACCAAGCTCACTAAAAGTGGCAGTAATAAAGCCTCTCTTGAAAAAGCCGAATCTTGACCCAGAAATTATAAAAAACTATCGGCCTATATCGAATCTTCCATTCCTCTCAAATATTTTAGAAAAAGCTGTTGCACAGCAACTCACTGCCTTCCTGAAGACAAACAATGTATACGAAACGCTTCAGTCTGGTTTTAGACCCCATCATAGCACTGAGACTGCACTTGTGAAGGTGGTAAATGACCTTTTAATGACGTCAGACCGAGGCTCTGCATCTGTCCTCGTGCTCCTAGATCTTAGTGCCGCTTTTGATACCATCGATCACCACATTCTTTTGGAGAGATTGGAAACCCAAATTGGTCTACATGGACAAGTTCTGGCCTGGTTTAGATCTTATCTGTCGGAAAGATATCAGTTTGTCTCTGTGAATGGTTTGTCCTCTGACAAATCAATTGTACATTTCGGTGTTCCTCAAGGTTCCGTTTTAGGACCACTATTGTTTTCACTATATATTTTACCTCTTGGGGATGTCATTCGAAAACATAATGTTAAATTTCACTGCTATGCGGACGACACACAGCTGTACATTTCAATGAAACATGGTGAAGCCCCAAAATTGCTCTCGCTAGAAGCCTGTGTTTCAAACATAAAGAAGTGGATGGCTGCAAACTTTCTACTTTTAAACTCGGACAAAACAGAGATGCTTGTTCTAGGTCCCAAGAAACAAAGAGATCTTCTGTTGAATCTGACAATTAATCTGGATGGTTGTACAGTCGTCTCAAATAAAACTGTGAAGGACCTCGGCGTTACTCTGGACCCTGATCTCTCTTTTGAAGAACATATCAAGACTGTTTCAAGGACAGCTTTTTTCCATCTACGTAACATTGCAAAAATCAGAAACTTTCTGTCCAAAAATGATGCAGAAAAATGAATCCATGCTTTTGTTACTTCTAGGCTGGACTACTGCAATGCTCTACTTTCTGGCTACCCGGATAAAGCACTAAACAAACTTCAGTTAGTGCTAAATACGGCTGCTAGAATCCTGACTAGAACCAAAAAAATGTATCATATTACTCCAGTGCTAGCCTCCCTACACTGGAGTCCTGTTAAGGCAAGGGCTGATTTCAAGGTTTTACTGCTAACCTACAAAGCATTACATGGGCTTGCTCCTACCTATCTTTCCAAGTTGGTCCTGCCGTACATACCTACACGTACGCTACGGTCACAAGACGCAGGCCTCCTAATTGTCCCTAGAATTTCTAAGCAAACGGCTGGAGGTAGGGCTTTCTCCTATAGAGCTCCATTTTTATGGAATGGTCTGCCTACCCATGTGAGAGACGCAGACTCAGTCTCAACCTTTAAGTCTTTACTGAAGACTTATCTCTTCAGTAGGTCCTATGATTAAGTATAGTCTGGCCCAGGAGTGTGAAGGTGAACGGAAAGGCTGGAGCAACGAACCGCCCTTGCTGTCTCTGCCTTGCCGGTTCCCCTCTTTCCACTGGGATTCTCTGCCTCTAACCCTGTTACAGGGGCTGAGTCACTGGCTTACTGGTGTTCTTCCATGCCGTCCATGGGAGGGGTGCGTCACTTGAGTGGGTTGAGTCACTGACGTGGTCTTCCTGTCTGGGTTGGCGCCCCCCCCTTGGGTTGTGCCATGGCGGAGATCTTTGTGGGCTATACTCGGCCTTGTCTTAGGACGGTAAGTTGGTGGTTGTAGACATCCCTCTAGTGGTGTGGGGGTTGTGCTTTGGCAAAGTGGGTGGGGTTATATCCTGCCTGTTTGGCCCTGTCCGGGGGTATCATCGGATGGGGCCACAGTGTCTTCTGATCCCTCCTGTCTCAGCCTCCAGTATTTATGCTGCAGTAGTTTATGTGTCGGGGGGCTAGGGTCAGTCTGTTACATCTGGAGTATTTATCTTGTCTTAACCGGTGTCCTGTGTGAATTTAAATATGCTCTCTCTAATTCTCTCTTTCTTTCTCTCTCTCGAAGGATCTGAGCCCTAGGACCATGCCTCAGGTCTACCTGGCATGGTGACTCCTTGCTGTCCCCAGTCCACCTGGCCGTGCTGCTGCTCCAGTTTCAACTGTTCTGCCTGCGGCTATGGAACCCTGACCTGTTCACCGGACGTGCTTGTTGCACCTTCGACAACTACTATGATTATTATTATTTGACCATGCTGGTCATTTATGAACATTTTAACATCTTGACCATGTTCTGTTATAATATCCACCCGGCACAGCCAGAAGAGGACTGGCCACCCCTCATAGCCTGGTTCCTCTCTTTTTCTTCCTAGGTTTTTGCCTTTCTAGGGAGTTTTTCCTAGGGAGTTTTTCCTAGCCACCGTGCTTCTTTCACATGCATTGCTTGCTGTTTGGGGTTTTAGGCTGGGTTTCTGTACAGCACTTTGAGATATCAGCTGATGTACGAAGGGCTATATAAATACATTTGATTTGATTTGATTTGATCAACGAGCTGGCAAAGTGGAAAAATCTACCGTTCTGCTCCATGGGCGCCGATGACGTGGATGTCCATTAAGGCAGTCCCCCCTCACCTCTCTGATTCAGAGGGGTTGGGTTAAATGAGGAAGACACATTTCAGTAGAATACATTCAGTTGTACAACTGACCTGGTATCCCCATTCCCTCCTTCAAGGGGGTTAGAATATGTAACATGAACATCCACATCATCCACCTCTCTCCACCAGTCAATGGTTTGGAATGTAATGAAATAGGGGTCGAGGTAAAGGGTTTGTCATGTCACATTGCTTCATCAACATCCTGGAGAGCACCACTCAAATCCCACACAGCTGTGTCAACACCACAGTAGAATAAGCATTCAGAAAGAGATACCTAAATGAATCATTAATGCAAGGCAGTAACATTTTTCCACACTGTGTGTCGTCATTGTATGGCTGTTTCGGGTTTGGGAATATTCGTGTCTAGCCGCCGTGGTAACAAACGTGATTTTCTTGTAACAGTGACACAAGCTAGAGTGGATTCTTTACCTTAAACACACACAGACAAAGACCTTGAAAAGTGCCTCCCGAGTGGGCAGTGGTCTAAGGAACTGTATCGCAGTGGTCTAAGGAACTGCATCACAGTGGTCTAAGGAACTGCATCACAGTGGTCTAAGGAACTGCATCCCAGTGGTCTAAGGAACTGCATCACAGTGGTCTAAGGAACTGCATCACAGTGGTCTAAGGAACTGCATCACAGTGGTCTAAGGAACTGCATCCCAGTGGTCTAAGGAACTGCATCACAGTGGTCTAAGGAACTGCATCGAGGTGGTCTAAGGAACTGCATCGAGGTGGTCTAAGGAACTGCATCACAGTGGTCTAAGGAACTGCATCGAGGTGGTCTAAGGAACTACATCGAGGTGGTCTAAGGAACTGGATCGAGGTGGTCTAAGGAACTGCTTCACAGTACTAGCGGCGTCACTACAGATCCGGGAGATCCATGAGGCGGCGCACACTTGGCCCAGCGTCGTCCGGGTTAGGGGAGGGTTTGGCCGGCTGGGATGTCCTTGTCCCATCGCGCTCTAATGACTCCTTGTGGCACGCTGACTTTGGTCGCCAGTCAGGATGAGGTGCGGCTTGGCGGGTTGTGTTTCGGAGGATGCATGGCTCTCGACCTTCGCCTCTCACAAGTCTGTACGGGAGTTGCAGCGATGGGACAAGACTGTAACTACCAATTGGGGAGAAAAAGGGGTAAAAAGTACAAACAAAAAATACAAAAAAATGTTTTCATTAAAACGATGTTTAAAATGTAGACTAGATTACCAGTTCAGACAGTTGGTTGTGTAGACCAGATTACCAGTTCAGACAGTTGGTTGTGTTGACTAGATTACCAGTTCAGACAGTTGGTTGTGTAGACTAGATTACCAGTTCAGACAGTTGGTTGTGTAGACTAGATTACCAGTTCAGACAGTTGGTTGTGTAGACTGGTTGGTTGTCTGACATCAGTGTTTGGAGAACGGTTTTCTTTGTTCCTCACAGGCATGTAATCTGAGAGAGACTTCCATCTGTCGAGAGCAGGCCAGGACACGCACATGCATGCCCACAACCTCCTGTATCTACCACCTCCTGTCTCTACAATCTCCTGTCTCTAAAACCTCCTGTCTCTACAACCTCCTGTCTCTACCACCTCCTGTCTCAACAACCTCCTGTATCTACCACCTCCTGTCTCAACAACCTCCTGTCTCTACAACCTCCTGTCTCAACAACCTCCTGTCTCTACAACCACCTGTCTCTACAACCTCCTGTCTCTACAACCTCCTGTCTCTACCACCTCCTCTCTTTACAACCTCCTGTCTCTACAACCTCCTGTCTCTACAACCACCTGTCTCTACAACCTCCTGTCTCAACAACCTCCTGTCTCTACAACCTCCTGTATCTACCACCTCCTGTATCTACCACCTCCTGTCTCTACAACCTCCTGTCTCTACAACCTCCTGTATCTACCACCTCCTGTCTCTACAATCTCCTGTCTCTAAAACCTCCTGTCTCTACAACCTCCTGTATCTACAACCTCCTCTCTCTACAACCTCCTGTCTCAACAACCTCCTGTCTCAACAACCTCCTGTCTCAACAACCACCTGTCTCAACAACCACCTGTCTCTACAACCTCCTCTCTCTACAACCACCTGTCTCTACAACCTCCTGTCTGTACAACCTCCTGTCTCTACAACCTCCTGTCTCTACAACCTCCTGTCTGTACAACCTCCTGTCTCTACAACCTCCTGTCTCTACAACCTCCTCTCTCTACAACCTCCTGTCTGTAAAACCTCCTGTCTCTACAACCTCCTGTCTCTACAACCTCCTGTCTCTACAACCTCCTGTCTCTACAACCTCCTGTCTCAACAACCACCTGTCTGTAAAACCTCCTGTCTCTACAACCTCCTGTCTCTAAATCCTCCTGTCTCTACAACCTCCTCTCTCTACAACCTCCTGTCTCTACAACCTCCTGTCTCTACAACCTCCTGTCTCTACAACCTCCTGTCTGTAAAACCTCCTGTCTGTAAAACCTCCTGTCTCTACAACCTCCTGTCTCTACAACCTCCTGTCTCTAAATCCTCCTGTCTCTACAACCTCCTCTCTCTACAACCTCCTGTCTCTACAACCTCCTGTCTCTACAACCTCCTGTCTCTACAACCTCCTGTCTGTAAAACCTCCTGTCTGTACAACCTCCTGTCTCTACAACATCCTTTCTCTACAACCTCCTGTCTCTACAACCTCCTGTCTGTACAATCTCCTGTCTCTACAACCACCTGTCTGTAAAACCTCCTGTCTGTAAAACCTCCTGTCTCTACAACCTCCTGTCTCTACAACCTCCTGTCTCAACAACCACCTGTCTGTACAACCTCCTGTCTGTACAACCTCCTGTCTCAACAACCACCTGTCTGTAAAACCTCCTGTCTCTACAACCTCCTGTCTCTAAATCCTCCTGTCTCTACAACCTCCTGTCTCTACAACCTCCTGTCTCTACAACCTCCTGTCTCTACAACCTCCTGTCTGTAAAACCTCCTGTCTGTAAAACCTCCTGTCTCTACAACCTCCTGTCTCTACAACCTCCTGTCTCAACAACCACCTGTCTGTAAAACCTCCTGTCTCTACAACCTCCTGTATCTACCACCTCCTGTATCTACCACCTCCTGTCTCTACAACCTCCTGTCTCTACAACCTCCTGTATCTACCACCTCCTGTCTCTACAATCTCCTGTCTCTAAAACCTCCTGTCTCTACAACCTCCTGTATCTACAACCTCCTCTCTCTACAACCTCCTGTCTCAACAACCTCCTGTCTCAACAACCTCCTGTCTCAACAACCACCTGTCTCAACAACCACCTGTCTCTACAACCTCCTCTCTCTACAACCACCTGTCTCTACAACCTCCTGTCTGTACAACCTCCTGCCTCTACAACCACCTGTCTGTACCACCTCCTGTCTCTACAACCTCCTGTCTCTACAACCTCCTGTCTCTACAACCTCCTGTCTCTACAACCTCCTCTCTCTACAACCTCCTGTCTGTAAAACCTCCTGTCTCTACAACCTCCTGTCTCTACAACCTCCTGTCTCTACAACCTCCTGTCTCTACAACCTCCTGTCTCTACAACCTCCTGTCTCAACAACCACCTGTCTGTAAAACCTCCTGTCTCTACAACCTCCTGTCTCTACAACCTCCTGTCTCAACAACCACCTGTCTGTAAAACCTCCTGTCTCTACAACCTCCTGTCTCTAAATCCTCCTGTCTCTACAACCTCCTGTCTGTAAAACCTCCTGTCTGTAAAACCTCCTGTCTCTACAACCTCCTGTCTCTACAACCTCCTGTCTCTACAACCACCTGTCTCTACAACCTCCTGTCTCTACAACCTCCTGTCTCTACAACCTCCTGTCTGTACAACCTCCTGTCTCTACAACCACCTGTCTGTAAAACCTCCTGTCTGTAAAACCTCCTGTCTCTACAACCTCCTGTCTCTACAACCTCCTGTCTCAACAACCACCTGTCTGTACAACCTCCTGTCTGTACAACCTCCTGTCTCAACAACCACCTGTCTGTAAAACCTCCTGTCTCTACAACCACCTGTCTCTAAATCCTCCTGTCTCTACAACCTCCTGTCTCTACAACCTCCTGTCTCTACAACCTCCTGTCTCTACAACCTCCTGTCTCTACAACCTCCTGTCTGTAAAACCTCCTGTCTGTAAAACCTCCTGTCTCTACAACCTCCTGTCTCTACAACCACCTGTCTCTACTCCTGTCTCAACAACCACCTGTCTGTAAACCTCCTGTCTCTACAACCTCCTGTCTCTACAACCTCCTGTCTCAACAACCACCTGTCTGTAAAACCTCCTGTCTCTACAACCTCCTGTCTCTAAATCCTCCTGTCTCTACAACCTCCTGTCTGTAAAACCTCCTGTCTGTAAAACCTCCTGTCTCTACAACCTCCTGTCTCTACAACCTCCTGTCTCTACAACCACCTGTCTCTACAACCTCCTGTCTCTACAACCTCCTGTCTCTACAACCTCCTGTCTGTAAAACCTCCTGTCTGTACAACCTCCTGTCTCTACAACATCCTTTCTCTACAACCTCCTGTCTCTACAACCTCCTGTCTGTACAATCTCCTGTCTCTACAACCACCTGTCTGTAAAACCTCCTGTCTGTAAAACCTCCTGTCTCTACAACCTCCTGTCTCTACAACCTCCTGTCTCAACAACCACCTGTCTGTACAACCTCCTGTCTGTACAACCTCCTGTCTCAACAACCACCTGTCTGTAAAACCTCCTGTCTCTACAACCTCCTGTCTCTAAATCCTCCTGTCTCTACAACCTCCTGTCTCTACAACCTCCTGTCTCTACAACCTCCTGTCTCTACAACCTCCTGTCTCTACAACCTCCTGTCTGTAAAACCTCCTGTCTGTAAAACCTCCTGTCTCTACAACCTCCTGTCTCTACAACCACCTGTCTCTACCTCCTGTCTCTACAACCACCTGTCTCTAAAATCCTCCTGTCTCTACAACCACCTGTCTCTACAACCTCCTGTCTCTACAACCTCCTGTGTCATTCCACATTAGTGCCTGCTGGTCTATCTGAAGAAACCAGAAGGTTTATGTCAAGTGTGGTTGTGCTCAGCCTTGGTCCTGAGGGCATCTTAAAAAAGTAAAAACAAGTTATGGGTAATAATAATAATAGCACCAGAAAGAGGCCCTGGTGGTTGTGAGTTAAATGAAAGACATTCTGTCTCTTGTGGGGCAAGATTTTCCTCACATCCATTATGACATCATCCCCCTGTCCCGTTGATGGCAGGGTGTTGTCTTGGTGATAGATTCCATGTTGGCCAAAAGGTTCTGCAGCCGCGAGAATTTGGGAGCAGAGTGGAACAGACAGAGTAGAATGGAACAGCCGTGGAATTTCTGATTTCTCCCTGGAAACAGTCTAACCTGGTACTGATTCCAGGCCTGTCTGAACGGCCATCTGACCTCAGAGGAAGAGACAGCTGTGATAGGTCTATGCCCTCCAGGAGGGCCCAAATACTGTTTGAATGCGTCTCCTAAACCACAGCAATATACACAGGGAGGGGGGCAATGATGTGAAGGAAACTGCAGCTAGAGACTTCAGCCAGGGAAAAGGAGGGAGATAAATTACATGCTACCCTTCTTTGGGTTCTTGTGTTTCTTCTCTGTTAGCAGTTTTGGATGTGATTTGCTTTGTAATGTAATTTTCTGTTTCTTTCGATTTATTTATCTAATGTTCTCATGTATTATACTGTAGTGTTACCAACAATATGGTACCATTTACTATATTGTAGTGTTACCAACAATATGGTACCATTTACTATACAGTAGTGTTACCAATAATATGGCAAAAAATAAATAACTAAATAAATACATTCTTTTTTTATTTTTTTTAGATGTATGAAATGTATGCATTCACTACTGTAAGTCGCTCTGGATAAGAGCGTCTGCTAAATGACTAAAATGTAATGTAAAACGTTACCATTTACTATACTGTAGTGTCATCAACAGGTAGAACCCAAAAAGGTTCTACCTGGAATCAAAAGAGTTCTACCTGGAACCAAAAAGTTTTCTTTAATTGGTTTTCCTATGGGGACAGCCAAGAACCCTTTAAGGTTCTAGATAGCACCTTTTTTTTCTATGAGTGTATGGCTCTTGTCAAAGGTAGTGCACTATAAAGGGAATAGGGTTCCATTTGGGACATAAGCCAAATGACTTTGATTGACTACTACTGACTGGGAATGTTGTTTTCTTTATGGGAGACATTCTATAACATGTCTTTGCTGTCATCTGTCTGTGTAAGGGGGGGAGGAATAGACAGACATGTGTAGGACAGTGAAATAACAGATGTTGCCTTGCTCTTTTTCCCAGAGGTCTGCGGTGCTGATAGAGGCAACTCTAGCCAGCACAGGCGGCTGGTGGCACCTTGATCATTTCATAAATGTATCTCCTCAGGATGTGACTGATGTAGTGGTGGAAGGTTGTCAAGGTTGTGCTGAACTCATCTTCAAGGGAGAAATGTGTCCGCCCAAGCAAGCTTCCATGATTACATCACCCCTCTCGACCTCCTCTTGAGATAAGAGAGAAATGTCATTGTTAATTAAAGGCTTCAAACCTGCCTGAACCCAGGAGTATCCTGTTGTAGTGGCAGAGTCAGCTATCATTGTATTAATTGTTTGTTTCATAGTCATATAACAGATGGTTATATAACACAGGCAGTTTGTCTGAGTTGATTGTGTCCCCATGTCAGTCCTGCATCTTTTCCAACATTACAGAAACAATGTATTTCCAATCCGCTGTATGTGGAAGAAAGCCAAGTGAAAAAGCCTGAGAAACTGGGAGGAAAGCTAACACAAAAAACATGTTTTGGCAAAAATACAGTCTAATATCCATATACTAACACAAAAGCATCATATCTCAAACAATGGACTGTTTAAGTGTTCTGGTAAGGACATATTTTTCTTAGGGAAAGCTGTGGAACCTGTGAGATGTGACATACTGCTAATTTAAACGCATATCTCTTATAGGTTGGGATTTTAAACGATCAAATCAATGTAAATTCCACTCAAGCAAAAAAACAACAGAGGATTGTAAAACTCAAGATAAACCATTAGGTTCTCATCTTGATCTTCTTAAATCAATGTCAAGACACCTTCCCTAAAAATAAAAGCTCTGACTCTGCTGACTTATTAAAGTAAAAATGTACTTACTGTGACTGAGATATGTGGTTGTTCCACCTAGCTATCTTAAGATGACTGCACTAACTAAGTAACTCTGGATAAGAGTGTCTGCTAAATGACTAAAATGTCAAATGTAAATGTCTTCTTTCCCAAACCTACAACAGATTCCACAAGACCTGTGTCCAAGGAATCTCAGTATATCTCAGCTTATACTTCCCCCTCTCCACCCTACATTACCTTGAAATGGTTTGAAGTGTTTAATGAGAGGCACATCCATTCACCCATGGCTAACCATGGCGATGTGCTCTAATCCACCAAGAGCTTTAGTATTGTTATCTGGGAGAGAGAGAGAGAGAGAGAGAGAGAGAGAGAGAGAGAGAGAGAGAGAGAGAGACAGAGAGAGAGAGACTATGCGCCGACAAGCTAAGCGTCAGTATAGAGACAAAGTGGAGTCGAAAACACGGACTACAAAAGATAAACCAGCCCCGTCGCGGATCACGATGCCTTGCTCCCAGACAGACTGAACAACTTCTTTACTCGCTTTGAGGACAATACAGTGCCACTGACACGGCCCGCTGCCAAAACCTGCGGGCTCTCCTTCACTGCAGCCAACGTGAGTAAAACATTTAAACGTGTTAACCCTCGCAAGGCTGCAGGCCCAGACGACATCCCCGGCTGCGTCCTCAGAGCATGCGCAGACCAGCTGAATGGTGTGTTTACGGACATATTCAATCAATCCTTATTCCAGTCTGCTGTGCCCACATGCCTCAAGAGGGCCACCATTGTTCCTGTTCCCAAGAAAGCTAAGGTAACTGAGCTAAATGACTACCGCCCTGTAGCACTCACTTCCGTCATCATGAAGTGCTTTGAGAAACTAGTCAAGGATCATTTCACCTCCACCCTACCTGTCACACTAGACCCACTCTATTTTGCTTACCGCCCCAATAGGTCCACAGACGATGCAATCACCATCACACTGCACACTGCACACTGCCCTAACCCATCTGGACAAGAGGAATACCTATGTAAGAATGCTGTTCATCGATTACAGCTCAGCATTCAACGCCATAGTACCCTCCAAACTCGTCATTAAGCTCGAGACCCTGGGTCTTGACCCCGCCCTGTGCAACTGGGTCCTAGACTTCCTGACGGGCCGCCCCCAGGTGGTGAGGGTAGGTAACAATATCTCCACCCCGCTGATCCTCAACACTGGGGCCCCACAAGGATGCGTTCTCAGCCCTCTCCTGTACTCCCTGTTCACCCACGACTGCGTGGCCATGCACGCCTCCAACTCAATCATCAAGTTTGCAGACGACACTACAGTGGTAGGCTTGATTACCAACAACGACGACGGCCTATAGGGAGGAGGTGAGGGCCCTCGGAGTGTGATGTCAGGAAAATAACTTCACACTCAATGTCAACAAAACAAAGGAGATGATCGTGGACTTCAGGAAATAGCAGAGGGAGCAGCTCCCTATCTACATTGACGGGACAGTAGTGGAGAGGGTGGAGAGTTTTAAGTTCCTCGGCGTACACATCACGGACAAACTGAAATGGTCCACCCACACAGACAGCGTGGTGAAGAAGGCGCAGCAGCGCCTCTTCAACCTCAGGAGGCTGAAGAAATTCGGCTTGTCACCAAAAACACTCACAAACTTGTACAGATGCACAATTGAGAGCATCCTGTCGGGCAGGTATCACCGCCTGGTACGGCAGCTGCTCCGCCCATAACCGGAAGGCTCTCCAGAGGGTAGTGAGGTCTGCACAACGCATCACCGGGGGAAAACTACCTGCCCTCCAGGACACCTACACCACCCGATGTCACAGCAAGTCCAAAAAGATCATCAAGGACAACAACCACCTGAGCCACTGCCTGTTCACCCCGCTATCATCCAGAAGGCGAGGTCAGTACAGGTGCATCAAAGCGGGGACCGAGAGACTGAAAAACAGTTTCTATCTCAAGGCCATCAGACTGTTAAACAGCCATCACTAACACAGAGAGGCTGCTGCCAACATACTGACTCAACTCCAGCCACTTTAATAATGGAAACATTTATGTAATCAATTTATCACTAGTCACTTTATATAATGTTTACATACCCTACATTACTCATCACATATGTATATACTGTACGCTATACCATCTACTGCATCTTGATGTAATGTATCACTAGCCACTTTAAACAATGCTGCTTTATATGTTTCATACCCTACATTACTCATCTCATATGTATATACTGTACTCCATACCATCTACTGCATCTTGCCTATGCCGTTCGGCCATCACTCATTTATATATTTTTATGTACATATTCGTATTCATTCCTTTACACTTGTGTGTATAAGGTAGTTGTTGTGGAATTGGTAGATTACTTGTTAGATATTACTGTATGGTCGGAACTAGAAGCACAAGCATTTCGCTACAATTGCATTGACATCTGCTAACCATGTGTATGTGACAAATAAATTTGATTTGATTTGCCTATCTCTGTGGTCTTACCAGGGGCAAAAATCTGATATCAACTTTGGAGGGGACAATTACATGAAATTTTCTCAAGAGCAATTCCTGAGGGGGACACCAAAAGTAGTGCTGTAACACATAGCCTACATTGTAATATGGTAAATGTATATTGAGGAAGCAAAGAAATAAGGTGTTTGCCGTACTCCTAACTACCGGTACCCAAAACTACACAACTAATCACAACAGCAATACCATTGCCTTTAACAAATCTTAGTTCAGTCACCAGTTTAAGTTGAGAGTGGGGGTATCCATGGCATTTTCCAATTATGTTCCTATTTTACAAGTAAAAAAAATTGAGAACCTTTCATAATGTTGCCAAACAAAGACTCAACAAACTTACCTGAGACTCCCTGTCTCTGCCAGTCTGTCCCTGCATATCTGTCCCCAACTCTGCTGTCTGTGTGCCATCTGTTGCCTGCTCTGCCTAATGACATCATTGTGAAACATTTCCATTAGAATTTCATTTCTTTCTTATGAACATTTTATCAAGTAGTCTTTGAGATATTAGGCTACTAGGGTTCTTACTTTGCGTTTTGGTGTACTGAAAAATACTCTGATGTCCGTCTTTTATTTTTCTGCCATTTTTCTACCTGGCTGGCTGGCTGGCTACACACACACATTGTGTAGGTTATTTACAGTAGGAGATGGGCTTCTATCATCTTATCTTCTATCATTCTATTTGGGCTTCGATCTAAAAGGTAGCTAGCAAATGTGAAACGGATTAAAATGACAAGAGTTGACAGCTGTATGAGTTCACCATTTACACAACATATGCTGCAACCTTTTGTAATTTTAATAGTTTGTTTCATATTGGCTGGCTTCCAACAATAGCTGAATTTGCAAAGCTAGCGAGTACCAATTCCATTTCAGTGGTGTTTGCTATAATCTTTGCTACCCAGGTTAAATAAAGGTGAAATAAAATAAATAAATAAAAGTTCCCTTGCGACAATTTAGCTTCTGCAACGAGACCATTAAATATATTTAAGACAATGGTAGAAGAGAGTGTAGTTCTGTTCAGTTTGGACTTCAGTTTATCGCTAACCTTATCACAGGGACTTTGAAGCACTAACTTACATCATCTGCATGCTGATCTTGGAATAAATTGACGATAGCATCTTTGACGATGCCACATAAATGGAATAGGTACTAGCTAGCTTAATACTTAATATTTGCGCGCTAGCTCTGCATATTCAGCTAGTGTGTGTGCGTGATTGACTGGATTAACCTCACGTCAGTTACGTTCATTGAGTGCCTTTCAGACAGTAGATACGACCTCTCTGTTACCCAGCAAGCTAAGGAACTGGCAGTGGATCAAACCATTGTGAGGCAAAGGGTGGGGGGGGGGTCGCAATCTTTTGAAACTTAAAAACGTGCTATTAAGTGTCTATAATCAGCACAATTGCTTTCATTGCGTATTATTAATATTATTTAAATTACATAGTTATGTTTCAGTGATATATTGGGGTGGACAAATCATATTTTTCCCAGGATGGGGGGGTCGTGTCCCCCCCGTCCCCCCCGGGATTTTCGCCTCTGGGTTTTACAGAACACTCCACAACAAATTTTAATGATGGCCGGTGTGTTTGTGTGTGTGTGTTTGTGTGTGTGTCATGTGTTCATTAGCAGCCGACTCATGTTATCCATAAAACTATACCTGAAGGAGACTGCCAGCCTCCTCTGTTTCTGTTTCGGGAGATATACATGTGGGCTTATACAGTCATACATTCCAACGATTTGATGCAGCCTGGTCTGAGTAATCATTAACATTCAGTAGTAATTACTATATCTGTTGTTTGTGAGCCTCTTCCTCCTCCTCCTCCTCTTCCTCCTCCTCCTCTTCCTCCTCCTCCTCCTCCTCCTGCTCTTCCTCCTCCTCCTCCTCCTCTTCCTCCTCCTCCTCCTCCTCTTCCTCCTCCTCCTCCAACAGCCTGACACTCTATGAGGACAGGACAGGCTAGGAGCTGGGCTGGAGGCGGGCCAGTTACTCAACACTGGAGAGACGGGTTTCTCCCCTCCTCGCCTGCCTGCCTGTCTGCACAGAACAGAGCAGAGGAACTGTGTCATGTGTAATTTAATACCAGACGCAGGCTGACTGAGCCTCACTGCACACAGAGAGCCCCCTCAAAGCCTGAGAGGCAGGCAGGAGAGGCAGGCAGGAGAGGCAGGCAGGCTAAGCAGGCAGACTTCCAGGGTCCGGCTCAGCCCTCCATGACAGGACAAAGAGCAGGGGATGAGGGACCGACCAGAGCCCTAGTGGAGGACCGACCAGAGCCCTAGTGGACCCATCAACCGCTCCCTCTCCCCTTGGCCAGGTACCAGAACCCCCCCCCCTCTCTCTCTCTCTGTTCTGTTTCCTCTGTTACAGTAGTACAGTCACAGTGTTGAAGGCAGCCAATAGTGTAATGGAGATTTACTGTACTAGAATGGGCAGTAGCAGCACTTTCCTAAAGTGAACAGAACAGCACAGAATTCTGCACTGTAAGAGGTTTTAGACATGCCACTGTAAGAGGTTTTAGACATGCCACTGTAAGATATTTTAGACATGCATGCTTGCACTCATTGCCTATTGATTATTTTGTCCAGGACATATTGCAATTTAAGCTGTTGCCTTTTTTTCTTAAGTGGAACATTTTCTCTTGTAAGAAGAGAAGTGTATGTGCTGTTTGTGCACTTGAGGTGTAAATGTCTCTGGCCGTGTTCCAACGCAATCCCCGTACCCTCTCCCTCTGGGAATGCTGTGAAGAACAGGGCTCTGGTAAACATCCCCTGTCACGGTTTCTTTCTCTAGATAACACTGGGTTCAAGGCTTCAGGGCACTTTCTGAAACACCAGCTTTCTGAAACAGGAGCAACTGAGAGGAAGTGTGTGGTAAAGGATCATACTGAAGGTTTTTAAGGATTAGTGCTCAGTGCTGTATGTTTCTGTTTGAGTGTTCTCTCTGGGAGTCGGAATGCCACCCTAAAGGCAAGAGGGGATACACCACATGAAGCACTGCAACCCTAAAGCCAAGAGGGGATACACCACATGAAGCACTGCCACCCTAAAGCCAAGAGGGGATACACCACATGAAGCACTGCAACCCTAAAGCCAAGAGGGGATACACCACATGAAGCACTGCAACCCTAAAGCCAAGAGGGGTTACACCACATGAAGCACTGTATCACTTCATCAGTGAGGGAATCAACTGGCTTGTCTTACTTCTTCTCGTCTATGTTTTTAAGCTCCTTCTCTCCCTATTTTTTCACTTATCTCTGGAAGAGCAAGAATAACATGGCGCTTTCAATGATCCCTGTGATAAATACAATTTCACATGTATTTATTTGATAAACTTTCCCCCTGCCTGCATGCCTGTGAGAGAGAGTTCAAGTGTTGTAATTAGTGCTCCGTGCTGTGTAAGCGTTCTCTGAGGATTGTGCTGTGGGGAACACATACAGACTCTGTCTGCCTCCCAAATGCCCATAGGGCTCTGGTCAGAAGTAGTGCACTACGTGGGGAATGGGGTGCCATTTTGGACACACTGACTGAACACCTCAGGCAACCTGAAAGGAAACTCAGTCAGATCAGGTCACGGTGGGGAATGAGCTTGGTTTGGGTGGCAGCATTGTCGACGGGGAAATGAAAATAAAAACTCCAGTACAGTACAGTCCTTGTGTTCTGCACCACTTCTTATGGACGTTCTTTCTTCTCTGTTTCCATCCCCAGTGCCCTATTCTGTGTTAGTGAAGCACTGAGAGACAGGCTGTGTAGGCAGCCACCCTGCGCTGTAGCTTTAAGGCTGGCTGCTGCTATAATGAGGCTGTTCACTGATCCGTCCAGGTCCTGCTAGGGGAACTACCTACACTGGTTTAGCATTAGAACACTCCCCTGGGGTGTTTCACTTGCACAACATCCATTGTCCAAGAATTACAGTCTAGAATAGACCAACAACTTGGAGTCAATGTTGAGACAACGTTGTGTGGTGGTTGTGTGTTTGCTGTTCTTTCACATCAACTGAGTTCCTCAGTTCAAGCACTTTGGTTGGACAGCGAGGAACCGACAGCGTACAGTATGCTTTCCTTTGCATTACTAAACAGCTCAGCACACACAGCCCAGTCTGCCTCCTATTGGTCAGTGCTGTGTGTGTTGTGTTGAAGCCTGTGTGACCCCAGCTGTCTCTGTTAAATCTATCAGCAGCATCACACTGGGTTCTCCCTCCCCCGCGAGCCCCCGCCGAGCCCTCGAGAGCCCCCGCCGAGCCCCCGCTCTCTAGCTGTACAGAGCATTAGTCTCACTCCCCACGGCCCTCAGATTGTGTCGGCCGGTTCATTCGCCCATTTGCACTTTGACCAGCATGCCTGATGCCTGGCTACTCCTCCAGCTAGAGGTATATAACATCTGTTATTACCACAGGGAGTTGGTCTGGGATGGAGGTTGGCCAGTGAATTACAGTGCAGGACATGACATTACTCAGTACCACTGCTGCGTGGTTTTACACAGATACTCCCGACACATGGGTATGTAAATGCATTGATTATTTACATTTTTCAGATTTCAAACTTTTACTGGTAATATAATTTTCCTGCAGAGCACATTCTAGTAGCATGATATTATTGTGTTAAAATACAGTTGGGTTTTTCCCAACAGCTTATCTTTGTAAACCCTGTGTGTGTTGTGCTGTATGTGTGTCTAGAGTGTTGTTAACCTTGTGTTAGTGTATGGAAGTTGTTTTGTCTGAAACTTTGTTCCCTCTGCTGCTATTGGACCAGGTCTCTCTTGGAAAAGAGATACTAATAAATAAAGGTTAAATAAGACATTTACAACAATTGAAGGACTCTTAAACAGAGAAATGTTTTATGAAAGAGAATTTATGCATAAATATTATAAAATGAATTGAAAAGGAACACAGTTCATCTGCATGATAAAACGTCTTCCAGTTGAACAGTACAGTGTATCACTGGTGCCTGAACAACAGATTAAACTATCACTATGGACTGTAAAGTGGTGATTCATCCAGAGAGAGAGAGAGAGAGAGACAGAGTGAGTGAGTGAGTGAGAGAGAGAGAGTGAGTGAGTGAGTGAGTGAGTGAGTGAGTGAGTGAGTGAGTGAGTGAGTGAGTGAGTGAGTGAGTGAGTGAGTGAGTGAGTGAAGTGAGTGAAGTGAGTGAGTGAGTGAGTGAGTGAGTGAGTGAGTGAGTGAGTGAGTGAGTGAGTGAGTGAGTGAGTGAGTGAGTGAGTGAGTGAGTGAGTGAGTGAGTGAGTGAGTGAGTGAGTGAGTGAGTGAGTGAGTGAGGCTATGCCAGCCTGGTCTGACATAGCTGAATGGGCCTGGAGCTAGATGGCCTGGGCATTGGGCTGGGCCGAGTATGGACCGAAGTTGGGCCGGAACTGGGCCAGAGCTGGGCAGACCAGAGGGGGGGTTAGAGGCCCAAAGCTTTGCCATGTGCACTCCATATGGGAGAGTGTGTGTTTACACTGGCAGAGGCCCGGCCGGGCGCTAACAGTGCTTACGTGGAGAGAGACTGTCTGAATGGCCCTAGATGGCAGTCATCTTTTGTGTTATAATGGTTTATTTTCGGGGAGCCCACAGCTCTCTTGTTTTCATATTGTCCCTAAGGGAGTGGCTACAGTGGACTGTAGGATTGAGATCTCACTAGTGCAGCTTTGCTGCGTGTTAGCTTGCTAGGATACTATAGGGCAAAGTGTTCTCAGACTGAAGAATTCTCTAACTCATTGTGTCTATAAACTCAATGTTTACACCACCTCTTCTCCATCTCTCCCTGTGACTGGACTGTTCCACTGTGGAAGGCTGTGGGGGGACACACACACACACACACACACACACACACACACACACACACACACACACACACACACACACACACACACACACACACACACACACACACACACACACACACACACACACAGCAAGCAGAGCCAGACACACTGCTACATAGCGTTGAGCTAGATTTGTCATCATTGCTAAACCATAAAAGTGGATTAATATTTCCTCTGGGGAAGTTCCGATGCTGCCTTATGTTTGCCCGTACTGTAACCTGGGTTTGACCTTATCAATATAGTTTAACATGAGGAATGACTGTTGTCATGACTAAGATATTATTGTTTTCCTGGTAGAAAAGCATATTTCCTGGGAACCATATTTGAATGGCATACATATAACTCATAAATATATACATGATCATTAAGAGCATTCAAGGTACATCATCAACACTAACCTTTAACACCAGTGATAATAATAAACTCAGGGTAATTCCATTCAGCTACACATAGCCTTCCCTCAGGGTAAGGTAGTTAGGGAGGTCTTTACAGCCGTCATGTTTATCAGAGTATGTTTACAGGAGTGGACGTACACATACATGTAAACTTCCTCCTCTTTGATGAATGTTCGTGAGGCTTTCAGCCTGGTGTACAGATGAATTACTGACTAAAGAGAGAGAGAGAGAGAGAGAGAGAGAGAGAGAAAGTAAAACAAAGACTGTATAAAGAGCAGACCGCCACCAGGTTTTGTGTTAGGAAGAAAGGAACAGAGAGATAGAAGAAGAGTGGAGAGAAACAGAGAGACAGGAGAAGAGAGGAGAGAAACAGAGAGACAGGAGAAGAGAGGAGAGAAACAGAGAGATAGGAGAAGAGAGGAGAGGAACAGAGATAAGAGAAGAGAGGAGAGGAACAGAGAGATAGGAGAAGAGAGGAGAGAAACAGAGATAAGAGAAGAGAGGAGAGGAACAGAGAGATAGGAGAAGAGAGGAGAGGAACAGAGAGACAGGAGAAGGGAGGAGAGAAACAGAGAGATAGGAGAAGGGAGGAGAGGAACAGAGAGATAGGAGAAGAGAGGAGAGGAACAGAGATAAGAGAAGAGAGGAGAGGAACAGAGAGATAGGAGAAGAGAGGAGAGAAACAGAGATAAGAGAAGAGAGGAGAGGAACAGAGAGATAGGAGAAGGGAGGAGAGGAACGGAGAGATAGGAGAAGGGAGGAGAGGGACGGAGAGATAGGAGAAGGGGGCAGAGAAACAGAGAGATAGGAGAAGGGAGGAGAGGAACAGAGAGATAGGAGAAGGGAGGAGAGGAACTGAGAGAGAAGACTGAGGAACAAAGGAAATGGGTCACTGTTCCATGACCGTGTTTTAACTATCTCTCTGTTTGATAGACTATCATATAACATGCTTTATGTCTGTTTCTCTCCACCATTCTTCCTCTCCCTCCCTTTCTTCCTCTCTATCCCTTCCTATCTCTCTCCCCCCGAACAATGAACTCTCCACTTAACTCTCTCTCTCTCTCTCTCTCTCTCACACAGCTGTAACCAGCCTTCCCTGGCACCAGCAGAAACCCAAGGCCATCTCTGATTGCACAAGGCCATCCCTCTCCCCCTCCCTCCCTCCCTCTTCTTCCAGTCTTGCCGCTCCCACGTCTCCCAGTGGTGGCGTTGGGGCTCCCAGGATGCGGCTGATCAGCGCTCTGCTGCTCCTCCTGATCCTCAGGTCCGCTGAGCCCAGGAAGGGTGGATGGAACAGAGAACGGGGCAGGGCCCGGGGTAAAGGCAGGGCCAATGCTGTCAAACGCCAAACCTCTGAATGCAAGGAATACATGGAGGCCGGAGAGAAATACCTGGACTGTCAGGACCGCCAGCTGACCGGGGTGCAACAGCACTGGCCTGAAGACATCCACCACCTCCTGCTGGCCCGCAACAAGATCCAGGTGCTCAGAGACAACACCTTCTCCCAGTTCAAGAACCTAAAGAGTCTGGATCTACAACAGAATGAGCTCTACATGGTGGAGGAGGAGGCGTTCGCAGGGCTGGGACAGCTCACTACTCTGCTTCTTCAGCACAACAAGATGAAGACAGCTTCTGAGGAGCACCTGCTGCCCTTGCCAAGCCTCCGCTACCTGCGTCTCTATGACAACCCCTGGGACTGCCGGTGCTCGCTGGATAGCCTGGTCAGGACCCTGCACGTGCCCAGCAACCGTAACCTAGGGAACTACGCCAAGTGTTCGGAGCCGGACTCGCTGAGAGGTCAGAAGCTGAAGAAGATGAGGCCGGAGCTGCTGTGTCCTGAGGATGGGGAGGGCCAGCAGCCAGGGAAGACACCTCAGGAGGGGCAGGGTAGTCTGCCCAAACCACCTCCCATCAAGAAGTACCCTGATGCCAACTCCTTGTGCCACACCTACATGTTCCCCAAACCCATGCTGGACTGCAAGAGCAAAGGTAAGCTATGAGCCAACCAAGCTTGTCTCCCTTTCATTTGTTTGTGTAACCTGTGTGAATAATTCCCTCCTTGGAGGACAATGAAGTGGTGTATTCTGGTCTTTCAGAGTACTGGAGTGAGTTATTAGGGTTTTCAGGGCCATGGGTTCATGGACCCAGATGAATCTCTACTGAAACAGCTTTTTAGTCCAGGATTATGGGTCAGGGAAACCGGCCCTCCATGTATGAGTCACATGTCCATCTGAAATATCTGGCCATTGTTCACTACACATGATTGTTGTGAGGCCTTTTGCAACCGTGTGGAGGAGAGGCTGGCTGCTGGATACTCCAGAGCTGTGGTTGATAATCACTACTTTCTAAATGTGTTCTCTATAATTTCCCTGAATCAGAATGTGGTAGGAGACGACTGTAAACCGAGAGGCCTTAGAGTGACGGCTTGCAGTGTGGAAACCGTGGAAACCATCATGTAACAATAGACACAAAGGGACCAAGGGAAAATATGGAGTCTCATTTCTGTCTCCCGTCCAGACTCTCACATCTGGTGCCGTTTCTGTGCAACTATGTATAACTGCCACATTAAAACTGCTATCAGGACTATAACTTCTAGAAAGATTAGGTTTCAATATCGTATTTCAAATAGTCATTAGGCCCAGACCCATGGGACTGACTACAAACCCTGCATTGAGTCCATGCTGTGTGGGGACTGCTTTTGTTTGAGCTCCAAAATACAACATGAATAGTCCCTTCATATTGATTTAGTATAGATGTGGCAGTATAGTCATGAATATTCCCTTCATATTGATTTAGTATAGACGTGGCAGTAGAGTCATGAATAGTCCCTTCATATTGATTTAGTATAGATGTGGCAGTATAGTCATGAATAGTCCCTTCATATTGATTTAGTATAGACGTGGCAGTATAGTCATGAATAGTCCCTTCATATTGATTTAGTATAGACGTGGCAGTATAGTCATGAATAGTCCCTTCATATTGATTTAGTATAGACGTGGCAGTATAGTCATGAATATTCCCTTCATATTGATTTAGTGTAGACGTGGCAGTATAGTCATGAATAGTCCCTTCATATTGATTTAGTATAGACGTGGCAGTAGAGTCATGAATAGTCCCTTCATATTGATTTAGTATAGATGTGGCAGTATAGTCATGAATAGTCCCTTCATACTTATTTAGTGTAGACGTGGCAGTATAGTCATGAATAGTCCCTTCATATTGATTTAGTATAGACGTGGCAGTATAGTCATGAATAGTCCCTTCATATTGATTTAGTGTAGACGTGGCAGTATAGTCATGAATATTCCCTTCATATTGATTTAGTATAGATGTGGCAGTATAGTCATGAATAGTCCCTTCATATTGATTTAGTATAGATGTGGCAGTATAGTCATGAATATTCCCTTCATATTGATTTAGTATAGACGTGGCAGTATAGTCATGAATATTCCCTTCATATTGATTTAGTATAGATGTGGCAGTATAGTCATGAATAGTCCCTTCATACTTATTTAGTGTAGACGTGGCAGTATAGTCATGAATATTCCCTTCATATTGATTTAGTATAGACGTGGCAGTATAGTCATGAATAGTCCCTTCATATTGATTTAGTGTAGACGTGGCAGTATAGTCATGAATAGTCCCTTCATATTGATTTAGTGTAGACGTGGCAGTATAGTCATGAATATTCCCTTCATATTGATTTAGTATAGATGTGGCAGTATAGTCATGAATAGTCCCTTCATATTGATTTAGTATAGATGTGGCAGTATAGTCATGAATATTCCCTTCATATTGATTTAGTATAGACGTGGCAGTATAGTCATGAATAGTCCCTTCATATTGATAGTATAGACGTGGCAGTATAGTCATGAATATTCCCTTCATATTGATTTAGTATAGACGTGGCAGTATAGTCATGAATAGTCCCTTCATATTGATAGTATAGACGTGGCAGTATAGTCATGAATAGTCCCTTCATATTGATTTAGTATAGACGTGGCAGTATAGTCATGAATAGTCCCTTCATATTGATTTAGTGTAGACGTGGCAGTAGAGTCATGAATAGTCCCTTCATATTGATTTAGTATAGACGTGGCAGTATAGTCATGAATAGTCCCTTCATATTGATTTAGTATAGACGTGGCAGTATAGTCATGAATATTCCCTTCATATTGATTTAGTATAGACGTGGCAGTATAGTCATGAATAGTCCCTTCATATTGATTTAGTGTAGACGTGGCAGTATAGTCATGAATAGTCCCTTCATATTGATTTAGTATAGACGTGGCAGTATAGTCATGCATAGTCCCTTCATATTGATTTAGTGTAGACGTGGCAGTATAGTCATGAATATTCCCTTCATATTGATTTAGTATAGACGTGGCAGTATAGTCATGAATAGTCCCTTCATATTGATTTAGTGTAGACGTGGCAGTATAGTCATGAATAGTCCCTTCATATTGATTTAGTGTAGACGTGGCAGTATAGTCATGAATAGTCCCTTCATATTGATTTAGTATAGACGTGGCAGTATAGTCATGAATAGTCCCTTCATATTGATTTAGTGTAGACGTGGCAGTATAGTCATGAATATTCCCTTCATATTGATTTAGTATAGACGTGGCAGTATAGTCATGAATAGTCCCTTCATATTGATTTAGTATAGACGTGGCAGTATAGTCATGAATAGTCCCTTCATATTGATTTAGTGTAGACGTGGCAGTATAGTCATGAATATTCCCTTCATATTGATTTAGTATAGATGTGGCAGTATAGTCATGAATAGTCCCTTCATATTGATTTAGTATAGATGTGGCAGTATAGTCATGAATATTCCCTTCATATTGATTTAGTATAGACGTGGCAGTATAGTCATGAATATTCCCTTCATATTGATTTAGTATAGATGTGGCAGTATAGTCATGAATAGTCCCTTCATACTTATTTAGTGTAGACGTGGCAGTATAGTCATGAATATTCCCTTCATATTGATTTACTATAGACGTGGCAGTATAGTCATGAATAGTCCCTTCATATTGATTTAGTGTAGACGTGGCAGTATAGTCATGAATAGTCCCTTCATATTGATTTAGTGTAGACGTGGCAGTATAGTCATGAATATTCCCTTCATATTGATTTAGTATAGATGTGGCAGTATAGTCATGAATAGTCCCTTCATATTGATTTAGTATAGATGTGGCAGTATAGTCATGAATATTCCCTTCATATTGATTTAGTATAGACGTGGCAGTATAGTCATGAATATTCCCTTCATATTGATTTAGTATAGACGTGGCAGTATAGTCATGAATAGTCCCTTCATATTGATAGTATAGACGTGGCAGTATAGTCATGAATAGTCCCTTCATATTGATAGTATAGACGTGGCAGTATAGTCATGAATATTCCCTTCATATTGATTTAGTATAGACGTGGCAGTATAGTCATGAATAGTCCCTTCATATTGATAGTATAGACGTGGCAGTATAGTCATGAATAGTCCCTTCATATTGATTTAGTATAGACGTGGCAGTATAGTCATGAATAGTCCCTTCATATTGATTTAGTGTAGACGTGGCAGTAGAGTCATGAATAGTCCCTTCATATTGATTTAGTATAGACGTGGCAGTATAGTCATGAATATTCCCTTCATATTGATTTAGTATAGACGTGGCAGTAGAGTCATGAATAGTCCCTTCATATTGATTTAGTATAGACGTGGCAGTATAGTCATGAATAGTCCCTTCATATTGATTTAGTATAGACGTGGCAGTATAGTCATGAATATTCCCTTCATATTGATTTAGTATAGACGTGGCAGTATAGTCATGAATAGTCCCTTCATATTGATTTAGTGTAGACGTGGCAGTATAGTCATGAATATTCCCTTCATATTGATTTAGTATAGACGTGGCAGTATAGTCATGAATAGTCCCTTCATATTGATTTAGTATAGACGTGGCAGTATAGTCATGAATAGTCCCTTCATATTGATTTAGTATAGATGTGGCAGTATAGTCATGAATAGTCCCTTCATATTGATTTAGTATAGACGTGGCAGTATAGTCATGAATAGTCCCTTCATATTGATTTAGTATAGACGTGGCAGTATAGTCATGCATAGTCCCTTCATATTGATTTAGTATAGACGTGGCAGTATAGTCATGAATAGTCCCTTCATACTTACTTAGTGTAGACGTGGCAGTATAGTCATGAATAGTCCCTTCATACTTACTTAGTGTAGACGTGGCAGTATAGTCATGAATAGTCCCTTCATACTTACTTAGTGTAGACGTGGCAGTATAGTCATGAATAGTCCCTTCATACTTACTTAGTGTAGACGTGGCAGTATAGTCATGAATAGTCCCTTCATACTTACTTAGTGTCGAAGTGGCAGCACTCTGATATATTATTCTACTGTATATTTATGAAATGTCACCGTGAGCGGGCCCTTTGATCAAGATGATGAATGACAGTCATATAATGATATACTGTCCCTATCTTGTCCCCAGAAAGCCATCTGTCAGAGTGCAGTTAAACGTGCAAGAAGCAGCAACACTGGTCTCTCTATTCTACTGTCGCTATATAAAAGATCCCCATGTTCAGCTGGGGGAAACTATTTCCCTTCCCCTCTGGAAAGGTTTTCAATCAGTCCTTTATCTGAACCTCACTAGATCATCTCACTGGTCATAGTCTGTCCCCCTCCATACCTCCCTCCCTCCCTCATCTCTCTCTCTCTCTCTCTTTCTCTCCTCTCTCTCTCTCCCGCTCTCGCTCTCTTTCGTCACTACTCTCTCTCTCCCGTTCTCGCTCTCTCTCTCTGTCGCTACTCTCGCTCTCTCTCTACCTATCTCCCTCATCTCTCTCAATCTCTCTCTCGCTCTCTCTCTGTCCCTCATCTCTTTGTCTCTTGCTCTCCCTCTCTCCTCTCCCTCTCTCCCTCATCTCTCTCTCTGCCGCTCTTGATCTCCCTCCCTCTCTCCTCTCTCTCTCTCTCTCTCTCTCTCTCTCTCTCTCTCTCTCCCCCTCATCTCTCTCTACCGTTCCCACTCTCATCTATCTATCTCTCTCTCTCTCATCTCTCTCTCTAGCCTCTCTCCCCCATCTCTCTCTCTCTCCCTCTCTCTTTCTCTGTTTCTCTCACTCTCTCTCCATCCCTCTCTCATCTGTGAGTTCCAGTGAATTCAGAGCCTTAATATACTGTATCACTAATAACTGACCAGAGGTCGTTACACTGGAAACAAAGTCTCATTTGTAAACACTGGATATGTCCCTACAATACACTACAGAACTGTGTGGGAGCAAGACAGAATGTATCCAATCACAAATAAATCATCTGTGTGGTACATACATTATATATGGGAGAATATGTCAGAGTGTATGTACTTTTTAGATAAATGTCGTCCAGACCTCATAGTCAGATACTGAGAGAAACCTTTTCAAACAAGTCATAAGCCTGAAAGATGACGCCTGGTTTAGTCCTGCTCTATCGCTAGCAGAACAGTTGAGTCAGCATATGGAGAGTTGGCCTGCTTGTCATCTCTGTAAAGCCTAACCTCCTCTTCTGACATTATATCCTGGTTTCTTGGAGTTCCTGTAACCGATGGTTGGGTGTTTTGTCAGCTGACACATTCTGGGGGAGTCATGATGTGTAGCAGAGAGGGAGTAATAGTCTGTTGGTAGTCTCCTCTCCTCCACAAAATTGAAAAGGTTTCTCTCAGTATCTGACTATGAGGTCTGGACAACATTTATCTATAAAGTTGATGCTGTCTGACATATATGTGTAACGACCTCTGGTCAGTAATTAGTGAGACAGTATATTATTATCAGATCCCTGGAGCCACGATGAGAAAAGACTCTGAATTCACCGGAACTCACAGATGAGAGAGGGATGGAGAGAGAGTGGGAGAAAGAGAAAGAGAGAGAGAGGGAGAGAGAGAGAGCGAGATAGATTGGGGAGGCAGGTAGCTTAGTGGTTATAGCGTTGGCCCAAAAACCGAAAGGTTGCTGGATTGAATCCCTGAGCTGACAAGGTAAAAATCTGTCTTTCTGCCCCTGAACAAGGCAGTTAATCCACTGCTCCTAGGCTGTCATTGTAAATTAGAGTTAAAGAAAAGTTAAAAAAAATAAATAATTAAAAACAGCATGATATTCTGCTGGTAGTCTCCTCTCCTCCACAGCATAATGAGTCAAATTCTGCTGGTAGTCTCCTCTACTCCACAGCATGATGATTAATATTCTGCTGGTGGTCTCCTCTCCTCCTCAGCATGATGATTAATATTCTGCTGGTAGTCTCCTCTCCTCCACAGCATGATGATTAATATTCTGCTGGTAGTCTCCTCTCCTCCACAGCATGATGATTAATATTCTGCTGGTAGTCTCCTCTCCTCCACAGCATGATGATTAATATTCTGCTGGTAGTCTCCTCTCCTCCACAGCATGATGATTAATATTCTGCTGGTAGTCTCCTCTCCTCCACAGCATGATGATTAATATTCTGCTGGTAGTCTCCTCTCCTCCACAGCATGATGATTAATATTCTGCTGGTAGTCTCCTCTACTCCACAGCATGATGATTAATATTCTGCTGGTGGTCTCCTCTCCTCCACAGCATGATGATTAATATTCTGCTGGTGGTCTCCTCTCCTCCACAGCATGGTCAAGGTATTCTGCTGGTAGTCTCCTCTCCTCCACGGCATGATGATTAATATTCTGCTGGTAGTCTCCTCGCCTCCACAGCATGATGATTACTATTCTGCTGGTGGTCTCCTCTCCTCCTCAGCATGATGATTAATATTCTGCTGGTAGTCCCCTCTCCTCCACAGCATGGTCTAGGTATTCTGCTGGTAGTCTCCTCTCCTCCCCAGCATGATGATTAATATTCTGCTGGTAGTCTCCTCTCCTCCACAGCATGATGATTAATATTCTGCTGGTGGTCTCCTCTACTCCACAGCATGATGATTAATATTCTGCTGGTAGTCTCCTCTCCTCCACAGCATGATGATTAATATTCTGCTGGTGGTCTCCTCTACTCCACAGCATGATGATTAATATTCTGCTGGTAGTCTCCTCTACTCCACAGCATGATGATTAATATTCTGCTGGTAGTCTCCTCGCCTCCACAGCATGATGATTAATATTCTGCTGGTAGTCTCCTCTCCTCCACAGCATGATGATTAATATTCTGCTGGTAGTCTCCTCTCCTCCACAGCATGATGATTCATATTCTGCTGGTAGTCTCCTCTCCTCCACAGCAGCGTTGGTTTTCCTTGATATACTGGCATGTTTGGCACCTGACTCTGTAAAAGCAGCACTGTGCATTTACAATCTAAATGAATGGCTGTATAGGTTTAGTTTCCTGCTGTCTGTAAACGACATGTGATTTTAATAAACTATATCAGGGATGGGCAACTGGCCGCCACCCCTCTTTTGTTGGCCCGCGGAAACATTTCTAAAAACATTTCAAATCAACTTCCTGTTGAGGGTTAGAATAGTGGTTGTGCATCAGCAGTTGTTCTGTTGTTACGTCAGTCACTGACAGCTTCAGTTTTCAGATTGGCAAGTAAGTCTAGCAGCCAGCTATCTAAACTTCTAGGAAGCATGGTCAAATTGCAGATCGGAGGGCCCCCATTGATTTTGTTAGTCTCTCTCACTCAGATATCATCTTAAAAACTGCAAACATTTCTCTACACCCCATGGCAAAATGAGTAGAATTGCATGGAATCTGTTATATAATTGCTAAATCTTCTCTCCGCCCCATGACAAAATGTTGCTTAGGGCCCCCAAAAGGCTAGGGCCAGCTCTGACTGCATGAGTGGGTATGGATATAGGGCCAGCTCTGACTGCATGAGTGGGTATGGATATAGGGCCGGCTCTGACTGCATGAGTGGGTATGGATATAGGGCCGGCTCTGACTGCATGAGTGGGTATGGATATAGGGCCGGCTCTGACTGCATGAGTGGGTATGGATATAGGGCCGGCTCTGACTGCATGAGTGGGTATGGGTATAAGGCCAGCTCTGACTGCATGAGTGGGTATGGATATAGGGCCGGCTCTGACTGCATGAGTGGGTATGGATATAGGGCCGGCTCTGACTGCATGAGTGGGTATGGATATAGGACCGGCTCTGACTGCATGAGTGGGTATGGATATAAGGCCGGCTCTGACTGCATGAGTGGGTATGGATATAGGACCGGCTCTGACTGCATGAGTGGGTATGGATATAAGGCCGGCTCTGACTGCATGAGTGGGTATGGATATAGGGCCGGCTCTGACTGCATGAGTGGGTATGGATATAGGGCCGGCTCTGACTGCATGAGTGGGTATGGATATAGGGCCGGCTCTGACTGCATGAGTGGGTATGGATATAGGGCCGGCTCTGACTGCATGAGTGGGTATGGGTATAAGGCCGGCTCTGACTGCATGAGTGGGTATGGATATAGGGCCGGCTCTGACTGCATGAGTGGGTATGGATATAGGGCCGGCTCTGACTGCATGAGTGGGTATGGATATAGGACCGGCTCTGACTGCATGAGTGGGTATGGATATAGGGCCGGCTCTGACTGCATGAGTGGGTATGGATATAGGGCCGGCTCTGACTGCATGAGTGGGTATGGATATAGGGCCGGCTCTGACTGCATGAGTGGGTATGGATATAAGGCCAGCTCTGACTGCATGAGTGGGTATGGATATAGGGCCGGCTCTGACTGCATGAGTGGGTATGGATATAGGGCCGGCTCTGACTGTGGCCCCTCATGATGAGTTCAGATTGTTTCTGAAAACTGTTATGTCTGAACGACCTTGACTTCTCCCAACATCCCAACCATCTTACATGTTTCCCCACTCACTGCTGTAGTCTGAACTGAAGCATATCACAGGTGTTGTGAGGCAGGGGTTTGATAGATAGGGGAAAGAGAGAACATCTCTGGATGCGTCCCAAATGGCACCCTATTCCCTATATAGTGCACCACTTTTAACCAGAGCCCTACCGTGGCCCATAGGGATATGGACGAAAGTAGTGTACTATATAGGGAATAGGGTGTCATTGAGAACGCCAACTTCTGTCTCTGTTGTTGTGAATGCTCCAGCAGCAGCACCCTCATCTACAAGCCATGGAGCGCTAATCTCATTTCCTTACAGTGGAGGATGATGGATGTCCTATGCTGTTCTGATATTAGAGCAGCTGTCTGTCGTTAAGGTCTGTGATAGTTCCTTCAGCTGCATGATGAATAAACCGTGCTCAGGATGTGGCCTACTGGAAGCAGTCCAAGATTGTACATGGACTTTGACAAACACAGAAAGGTCCTGTGTCATTCATGAAATAAAAAATGAAGTTTTTCCACCCCACCACAGCTAGGTTAATTCTCAGCTAAGCGTTTTAGTTTTAGAGCTAACTCCTTTCATTGTGAACGTGACTTAGAAAACCGGTTCCAAAGACATCATTCAATATGAATTGTAAATAGAAGTTGTATGCATTTTAGGGACCACCTACTTAGTCTTCATGTCTCAGTCTTTATTTTAAACTCTAGATTGAGAACAATGGCTCTTGCAGAAGTTTTCCTTCTATGGTAAAGGCTGCTGGTGATCACAAAAAAAGACAGAAGCTCTCTCAGAGGCCTTTTAAGCCTGTGGGAAACCCTGTTTCATACGTTAACCTTCATGTTTCATACCCTTCAAAGGCTAAGGGAACCCAGAGTGATGTGAATAACAGTCCCTCTTGGCACAGACATTCAACATGGCTACAGAGTGACTATAGAAAGGGGAGGCCATCTTGATATTCTCAGGGCACACTCGGAATTCACATATGTAGGAATCCAAATTTCAGTCACTCTGGCAATCGACAAGTATGCATTGGGTTGAAATAATCACATATGTCCCAGAGTTCCTTGTGTGTCCGCTTATGTTTTTGTTCATGTTTTCATGCAGTATGATAGCCAGCTGATTTGGCCAATGTAAACATGTCTGGTTAAGCCATTAACCTCTCACTGACCTCCATATTCTCTCTCTCTTTCTCCCCCCCCCCCCCCCCCCCCTCCAGAACTGAAGAACATCCCCTCAAGTCTCCCGTCAGACATTGTGAGGATGGACTTGTCCAGTAACAGCATCACTCAGCTCCGGCCCAAGGAGTTTGTTGCTGCCAGGGACCTGAAGCTTCTCAACCTCAGCAGTAACAATCTGGATCAGATCGACACTGGTGAGGAGAGACCATACACTTCCTTCAAACAGCACAATCATTATGGATGTGTGCCAAGTCATGCTGCACAGAGGATCAGATCTCACAACACCTGAAGAAGTATTTAATAAGATAAAGCAATCTGAGACAGATATGCTTTTTCTTTTTTTTTGTTGCTTTGTGACTTACAGTAGTGAGTGCATAGATTTTCTTACTGGTCCCCCATTGTAATCGAGCCCACATTGGACCTTCAAAGAAAGAGGTCAAAAGAGGAATCAGAGGAGAACCTTGACCTTGAGTCCATTCATCACAAAATGGAGGCATGGCTTTATTTCCTCCTGAAATAGAATTGTTAGAATCCCTGGGGTAATGTGAAAAAAGAGGCAGAAGAAAGACAAATAAAAAACTCACATACTTTATATACCATACCAGGCAGCGTTGAGTTTGGATCAATTCCACACATAGATAAAAACCCTTAACGCTCATTAGCTTCTCACACGGTTAAATCTGACTTAAAGGAGCCTACGATGCCATAAACATGCTCCACCTCGTTTGTAGAACTAACAAGGTTCTCTATTTGCCGAGGAATCACTACACTACCTTCTAGTTCTGTTATGTTTGAGAACTGGGAAAAAATGCTGTCTCGTTATTCCTAGGCTCACAAGAACTGGTCACATAGCCAGGAAGCTTTGCCACGGAAGGAAAATAGTTCCATTATCATTAATTATTGCAGAACATATGTAAACAATTGACATTAGAGCATTTCCCTGAGTTGTTAACAACTAATTAATGGTGGTTAATTCCGACCATCTATGACAACCAGTACTGTCCACACACAGTCATTAACTACTATGATCGAGGAGAAAGAAATTAAATAGCATGTTATGGATAAAAAGCCAATCCGTTCTGGACAGAGAAAGCAACTGCAAATTGAACACAATTCTCATGAAGTATTCACAAAATGCTGCCTCAGTTTTCTCAGGGACTGTGAGAAGCTAAGCTCTGTAGCTAGCGCAAACTGGTTTAAAAAATAGACCAGAATTGTTGTATCATTGTGCTGCACAAACAAACCAGTAGAAACCGGACAGTAATTCTCATGAGTATGATAAGCACATAATCTGAGGGGGTTTGTGGGAGTGGTAACAGGAGGGTCACTCTGGTGCTAAATACAGTAGGCCTATCTATCTTTATGGTGCTAGCTTGCACTGCCACAATTACTCAGGGCAACACTGCAGGACACACATCTTAAAGATGTCTGCTAGCCATTAGGCACATCGTAGGCACATCAACAGGCCAACTTCAGCTTGAATTAGAGCTGAGACTAGGTGATGGGGAGAGCACTGGTCAAGTTAATATCAGCATGTGTTTGAAGACGAGGTGCTGAAAAGGCAGTCGGAAATTAGTTATGGAAGCTGTTACTCTTTCTCATGTTACAGTGGAACATTAGTTCCTGGTAATAATTCAGTATTCATGTCCATTAGTGGACATTACTTCCATTGAAACTTTCCACTGAGTGCTACTGTATAAGATGAATTGAAGTAACCCCAACGTCCTCTCTCCTTGTCCCCCTCTTCAGCTGCATCCACTGGGCTCCTGTACCTGTCCAGTAGGAATTTCTTCCAACGTCCTCTCTCCTTGTCCCCCTCTTCAGCTGCATCCACTGGGCTCCTGTACCTGTCCAGTAGGAATTTCTTCCACTGAGACTTGTGCTGTAAGATTCATTGAAATGTCCTGTCCCTCTAACTAACCCTTAACATCCTGCATTTCTCCCCCTCTCCATAGCTGCGTTTGCGGGGCTCCTGTACCTGCGAGAGCTGGACCTGTCCAACAACAGCCTGCACTACTTCAAGTACGGAGTGTTGGAGGACCTGTACTTCCTCAGGATGCTGAATCTGGGGGATAACCCCTGGGTCTGTGACTACAACATCCACTACCTGATCTACTGGCTGAAGCATCACCCCGGGGTGGCCTACTCTGGCCTAATCTGCACCGAGCCTCAGGAGTTCAGGGGCTGGCCCGTGGAGAATTATGTCAAGACCTACAATGGAGAGTGTCCCAAGGATAAGGATCCACAACCAGGGAAGGGTGATACAGGACAGGGACAGACGGCTCAGGAGCTCGTGGCCGAGACAGAGGAGGCGGAGATGGAGCTGCTGCCGAAGCCTCTGAGAGACCCCAGACCAAAGAAATATGAGGTCACCAGGTTGACTTAATAGGACAGAGTTGGAAATTAGAAGAGAACTGTTGTTGTTGTTTTATATTATCGCAGAACATTCCAATTCAGTCTGTATCAGATTTTTTTTTAACTTTCGAATTCCCAACAGCATAACCAATGCAGGACAGTTGGATTCCCACCAGCATAACCAATGCAGGACAGTTGGATTCCCACCAGCATAACCAATGCAGAACAGTTGGATTCCCACCAGCATAACCAATGCAGGACAGTTGGATTCCCACCAGCATAACCAATGCAGGACAGTTGGATTCCCACCAGCATAACCAATGCAGAACAGTTGGATTCCCACCAGCATAACCAATGCAGAACAGTTGGATTCCCACCAGCATAACCAATGCAGGACAGTTGGATTCCCACCAGCATAACCAATGCAGGACAGTTGGATTCCCACCAGCATAACCAATGCAGGACAGTTGTTGCTGTTTTCGTTACAAGAATATTTCGTTGTGGATATACTTTTTTGAAAAAGTAGAGGTTGATATATTTTTTACGATATCCAATTGGTAGTTACAGTGTTGTCCCATCGTTGCAACTCCCGTACGGACTAGGGAGAGGCGAAGGTCGAGAGCCATGCGTCCTCCAAAGCACCAATATGTCAGAGGAAACATCATACAGCTGGTGACCGAAGTCAACATGCATGCGCGCAGCCACCACAAGGAGTCACTAGAGCACAATGGGACAAGGACATCCCAGCCGGCCAAACCCTCCCTAACCCAGACAATTGTGCGCCGCCTCATTGTCGCGGCCGGCTGCGACACAGCCCGGGATCAAACCCAGATCTGTATTGACTCCTCTAGCACTGCAATGCAGTGCCTTAGACCGCTGCGCCACTCGGGAGGCCCGAGGTAGATTTTTTCTAAATGTATGATTTAGACAATCTGGTCATGAAATAAAAGCCGTTTTTTTCTGAAATTAATTAGGTTTACATTATTAACACACACACACACACACTTCACTAATCCTAAAGGGATTTAGGCACATCCTTCCACTAACCCCTTCAACTATCTGTTTGATCTGTGATGCTTCACCATAAAACATGGAACGTCTTCGGGTCCGTTCAAACAGCTGTTCCACGGCTTTACTACCTCTTCCTCTCCGCACTACCTCTTCCTCTCTGCACCTCAACACATGAAGCTGAGGAGATAGGCCTGGACCCGCTGAAGACCTAAAGTACATTAAGTCAGTCTATACGATCCTGAACAGAAACCGATATCTTGGTTCATAAACACCATGAGTAATTCACACATGCAGGGATTGTGGGCCATCTTATGTATGTGGTGGGTTTCTATAGTGGCGTGTGTCCTGAATGATCCTGAAGGTCCCATGTTAGCCAGCGGAGCCCTGTGACATCACAGGAGTCAGACATGACTCTGATGTTCTACGCAGCACTGTAAGCATCTCAGTGAGCCAGGATGCATCTAACACAAGTATGCACAGCTGTTACTCTCAGAGCTTTCTCACATTTGGGAAACATGTTGTTTGGTATGTCAGAAAAAGAGGGGGAATTTCTTCAGTCAAGCTGTCCAATTATCTGATGTTTTGCTATCTGAGGAGAGAGTCTGAAGATTACTGCCTGTGAATGTCAATTTAAAAACATTTGAAAATCAAATCACATTTTTTGGGTCACATACACATGGTTAGCAGATGTTATTGCGAGTGTAGCGAAATGCTTATGCTTCTAGTTCTGACAGTGCAGTAATATCTAACAAGTAATCTAACAATTCCACAACAACTACCTAATACACACACATCTAAGTAAAGGAATGGAATAGGAATATATAAATATATGGATGAGCAATGACTGAGCGGCATAGGCAAGATGCAATAGATAGTATAGAATACAGTATATACATATGAGATGAGTAATGCAAGATATGTAAACATTATTAAATTGGCATTATTAAAGTGACTAGTGATCCATTTATTAAAGTGGCCAATGATTTCAAGTCTGTATGTAGGCAGCAGCCTCACTGTGTTAGTGATGGCTGTTTAACAGTCTGATAGCCTTGAGATAGAAGCAATTTTTCAGTCTCTCGGTCCCAGCTTTGATGCACCTGTACCGACCTCGCCTTCTGGATGGTAGCGGGGTGAACAGGCAGTGGCTCAGGTGGTTGTTGTCCTTGATGATATTTTTGGCCTTCCTGTGACATCGGGTGCTGTTGGTGTCCTGGAGGGCAGGGAGTTTGCCCCCGGTGATGCGTTGTGCAGACCGAACCACCCTCTGGAGAGCCCTGTGGCTATGGGCGGTGCAGTTGCCATACCAGGCGGTGATACAGCCCGACAAGATGCTCTCAATTGTGCATCTGTAAAAGTTTGCGAGGGTTTTACATTTCTTCAGCCTCCTGAGGTTGAAGAGGCACTGTTGCGCCTTCTTCACCACACTGCCTGTGTGGGTGGACCATTTCAGTTTGGCCATGATGTGTATGCCGAGGAATTTAAAACGTTCCACCTTCTCCACTGCTGTCTCGTCGATGTGGGTAGGGAGATGCTCCCTCTGCTGTTTCCTGAAGTCCACAATCATCTCCTTTGTTTTGTTGACCTTGAGTGAGAGGTTGTTTTCCTGACACCACACTCCGAGGGCCCTCACCTCCTCCCTATAGGCCGTCTTCATTGTTGATAATCAAGCCTACTACTGTTATGTCATCTACAAACTTGATGATTGAGTTGGAGGCATGCATGGCCACGCAGTCATGGGTGAACAGGGAGTACAGGAGAGGGCTGAGCACACACCCTTGTGGGGCCCCAGTGTTGAGGATCAGCGAAGTGGAGATGCTGTTTCCTACCTTCACCAGCTGGGGGCGGCCCGTCAGGAAGTCCAGGACCCAGTTGCACAGGGCGGGGTTGAGACCCAGGGCCTCAAGCTTAATGATGAGCTTGGAAGGTACTATGGTGTTGAATGCTGATCTGTAGTCAATGAACAGTATTCTTACATAGGTATTCCTCTTGTCCAGGTGGATTAGGGCAGTGGCGATTGCATCGTCTGTGGACCTATTGGGGTGATACGCAAATGAAGTGAATAACTACACTGTTTGTATTCGGCCATATTCCCAGTCAACTTTCCATGATTAAATGTGGTGGTTCGTGCTTTCAGTTTTGAGCGAATGCCGCCATCTATCCACGGTTTCTGGTTAGGGTAGGTTTTAGTAGTCACAGTGGGCACAACATCTCCTATGCACTTCCTTATAAACTCACTCACCGAATCAGTGTATAAACCAATATTATTCTCTGAAGCTACCCGGAACATGTTCCAGTCCACGTGATCAAAACAATCTTGAAGTGTGGATTCCGATTGGTCAGACCAGCATTGAATAGTCCTTGTTATGGGTACATCCTGTTTGAGTTTCTGCCTAAAGGAAGGGAGAAGAAAAATTGAGTCGTGGTCAGATTTGCCGAAGGGAGGGCAGGGGAGGGCCTTGAATGCATCGCGGAAGTTAGAGTAGCAGTGATCCAGAGTTTTGCCGGCGCAAGTACTGTAGTCAATATGCTGATAGAATTTAGGTAGCCTTGTTCTCAAATTAGCTTTGTAAAAATCCCCAGCTACAATAAATGCAGCCTCAGGATATATGGTTTCCAGTTTGCATAAATGCCAGTGAAGTTCCTTGAGGGCCGTCGTGGTATCGGCTTGAGGGGGGATATACACGGCAGTGACAATAACCGACGAGAATTCTCTTGGGAGATAATACGGTCGGCATTTGATTGCGTGGAATTCTAGGTCAGATGAACAAAAGGACTAGAGTTCCTACATGTTGTTACAATTACACCATGAGTCGTTAATCATGAAACGTACACCCTCGCCCTTCTTCCCGGAGAGATGTTTATTTCTGTCGGTGTGACGCACAAAGAATCCCGGTGGCTGTTTTCCATTTCAAATTCAATTTCTGTCCTTTGTTCAGCAACACTTTGATGCGAGCAAGACAATGTGTTATAGAGTAACTATTAAAAAGAGTTTAATAAAAACCTCTCGAAAAGCTTTACTGATTGTATTAAGTATCTGCAATTTTCGTCAGTTGGAACGGAACCTTCTACGGTGACTGTGCAGAATACGTGCCTGGAAGAAAACCCAACTTGGATTAATTGGGATATTGAAAACAGAACACTGCCTAACTTGAAAGAGCCTGCAGAAGGATCATAAAATGACCCCCAATTTGTTTCTGCTTTTGTTATGACTATAATACACATGTACAAAAGAAAAGTAGTGTATAGGATACAGTAACTTTTTCCTCTGATTATTTCATTCAGCAATAGTGATTCATGGGATGATAAGCTTTATGAAACACACCACCCAGGGTGATCATATAAATGAAACAGGCTTCACATAACCAAGGAACAGCTGTAAGAGACTGTCACTCGACCAGCGTATGGTTAAGCACAGCTGCAACCAGATCACTTAAAATAAGATTTTGGGTTGTTTTCTTTCCAAGATACAGATGCCGTATCTTAATTTCATCGTCATGTTGATGCACGAATGTTACTGCACAGCAGGAAATGCAAACTTGTAGTGTATTGAAGGTTTAAAAAGGCTTCTAATGTTTGTAATTTCCAGTTTAACAAACTGTCCTAACGAAAAATGTATCAACCACTACAAAATAAATCATAAATTATAATCCACATTTCCTGTTGCTGCAAGGTTATTTTGCTGCTGTAGCGAACTGGCTCAAATTAAGATCCTACATCTGTACAGCAATGAGAACACATCATACAATCAGAATTCATGAGTTGTTCTGCATCTGGTTAGGGAAAGGAAATACCTAGTCAGTTGCACAACTGAATGCATTCAACCAAAATGCCTTTAACATTTAACCCAAACCCTCTGAATAAGAGGTGCGAGGGGCTGCCTTCATCGACACCCAGTTGTTGTGGGTTAACTGTGGTCCATGTAGCTCAGTTGGTAAAGCATGGTGCTTGCAATGCCAGGGTTGTGGGTTTGATTCCCATTGGGGACCAGTATCAAATTGTATGCACTCACTGATGTAAATTGCTCTGGATAACAGCATCTATAAAAAGGTACAGTAACTTCCTTGCTCAAGGGCAGAACAGCAGATGTTTCCGGGTCAGGGATTCAAACCAGCAACCATTCAGTTACTGGCCCAACGCTCTTACACTTTGTGGACCAGCGCTCGCTTGTACAGAGAGTCTTACATTTTCTACTGTTTGAGTGCCTGCACCTCTTTAGAGAATACCGGCTCAAAAATACAAACCCTGGTACATAAATATGATGTACTTTAATCCACTTCAGGCCCTGTTCAGCACTATTCTAAGAACAAGCACTGTTCAGCACTATTCTAAGAACAAGCCCTGTTCAGCACTATTCTAAGAACAAGCCCTGTTCAGCACTATTCTAAGAACAAGTCCTGTTCAGCACTATTCTAAGAACAAGCACTGTTCAGCACTATTCTAAGAACAAGCCCTGTTCAGCACTATTCTAAGAACAAGCACCATTCAGCACTATTCTAAGAACAAGCCCTGTTCAGCACTATTCTAAGAACAAACACCATTCAGCACTATTCTAAGAACAAGCCCTGTTCAGCACTATTCTAAGAACAACCACCATTCAGCACTATTCTAAGAACAAGCCCTGTTCAGCACTATTCTAAGAACAAGCCCTGTTCAGCACTATTCTAAGAACAAGCACCATTCAGCACTATTCTAAGAACAAGCCCTGTTCAGCACTATTCTAAGAACAAACACCATTCAGCACTATTCTAAGAACAAGCCCTGTTCAGCACTATTCTAAGAACAACCACCATTCAGCACTATTCTAAGAACAAGCCCTGTTCAGCACTATTCTAAGAACAAGCCCTGTTCAGCACTATTCTAAGAACAAGCACCATTCAGCACTATTCTAAGAACAAGCCCTGTTCAGCACTATTCTAAGAACAAACACCATTCAGCACTATTCTAAGAACAAGCCCTGTTCAGCACTATTCTAAGAACAAGCCCTGTTCAGCACTATTCTAAGAACAAGCCCTGTTCAGCACTATTCTAAGAACAAGCACCATTCAGCACTATTCTAAGAACAAGCCCTGTTCAATGTCAGCACTCAATGTCAACAAAACAAAAGAGATGATCGTGGACTTCAGGAAACAGCAGAGGGAGCAGACCCCTATCCGCATCGACAGGACAGTAGTGGAGAAGGTGGAGAGTTTTAAGTTCCTCGGCGTACACATCACGGACAAACTGAAATGGTCCACCCACACAGACAGCGTGGTGAAGAAGGCGCAGCAGCGCCTCTTCAACCTCAGGAGGCTGAAGAAATTCGGCTTGTCACCAAAAACACTCACAAACTTTTACAGATGCACAATCGAGAGCATCCTGTCGGGCTGTATCACAGCCTGGTACGGCAGCTGCTCCGCCCATAACCAGAAGGCTCTCCAGAGGGTAGTGAGGTCTGCACAACGCATCACCGGGGGCAAACTACCTGCCCTCCAGGACACCTACACCACCCGATGTCACAGGAAGGCCAAAAAGATCATCAAGGACAACAACCACCCGAGCCACTGCCTGTTCACCCCGCTATCATCCAGAAGGCGAGGTCAGTACAGGTGCATCAAAGCAGGGACCGAGAGACTGAAAAACAGTTTCTATCTCAAGGCCATCAGACTGTTAAACAGCCATCACTAACATTGAGTGGCTGCTGATAACATACTGACTCGACTCAACTCAAGCCACTTTAATAATGGGAAAATTGATGTAATCAATTTATCACTTGCCACTTTATATTATTTATATTAGATAATGTTTACATAACCTACATTATTCATCTCATATGTATATACTGTACGCCATACCATCTACTGCATCTTGACATCTTGATGTAATTAGATGTATCGCTAGCCACTTTAAACAATGCCACTTTATATAATGTTTTCATAACCTACATTACTCATCTCATATGTATATACTGTACTCTATACCATCTACTGCATCTTGCCATCCTGATGTAATGTATCACTAGCCACCTTAAACAATGCTGCTTTATATGTTTTCATACCCTACAATACTCATCTCATATGTATATACTGTACTCTATACCATCTACTGCATCTTGCCTATGCCGTTCGGCCGTCACTCATTTATATATTTATATGTACATATTCGTATTCATTCCTTTACACTTGTGTGTATAAGGTAGTTGTTGTGGAATTGGTAGATTACTTGTTAGATATTACTGTATGGTCGGAACTATAAGCACAAGCATTTCGCTACACTTGCATTTACACCTGCTAACCATGTGTATGTGACAAATACATTTGATTTGATTTGATTTGTTCAGCACTATTCTAAGAACAAGCCCTGTTCAGCACTATTCTAAGAACAAGCCCTGTTCAGCACTATTCTAAGAACAAGCCCTGTTCAGCACTATTCTAAGAACAAGCCCTGTTCAGCACTATTCTAAGAACAAGCCCTGTTCAGCACTATTCTAAGAACAAGCCCTGTTCAACACTATTCTAAGAACAAATATTAGACCTACTAGAAATAGAGTGCTCTCTGGAAGTCATGAGAAGAAAACACACTTTACTATGACACTCAGAAGGAACAAGTGTGTATGACTTCACTGACTACTCAGGAGGACACTAAACAACTAAAGAGCCCTAAAGACAGGCTGGATGGTCAGAACAGGTCGAGACACATCCTATGCACAAAGTTAGACTGAAAACCTACTCAGAGAATGAAGCTAAATATGTCTGTATGGAATGGTGCACATTCCCTCATCTTTAATGGCTATTGTTTACCACCACCTGTTGTGTTTACTGAATACAACACAGAACATTGTTTTCCTGTGTGGCTACATTATTAGGAGTTAGTAACAAACAGAACTCAATGAAGTGGTATTGTTGACAGTTTACCATGATGGAATATGAATTGATAAGAAAAACAAACCTTGTTAATTGTGAACAGTTAGCTAAATCTACTGTCCTAACTTAGCTGCATGGCCTCAAGCATGTGAAATTCTGAGTTATACACAAATCTAAAAATACTTTCTGAGAAGTGCAAGAACTTGTTTTACTTGCCAAAATTATAATTCACTTGAAGGGCATATTGTTATAGAAAACAAAAACATGGGCAGGTTCCAGAAATCAGTCCAGAAATATGAGGTTCATGGTTAATGCTGTTAAACCCTCTACTGGACCAAAAACTACCAGATCAGTGATTAATGAGATACAATGTTCTTACGAACTATAAATGGATCATGAAAAACCTCAGTCAACATCTGAGCCAAAGGCCAACCATTTGATACTGTCTCAAAGAACCTACTACAGTAGTCACAGGACAGAGGATCAAGTCTATCTACGAACATTTATGTTCAGTTCAGGGCCACTATAAAAGTCTCTCCCAAAATGAGAATCCTGCTTCACGGGACCTGCCAAATCCTACTACCCCTTTAACACACACACACACACACACACACACACACACACACACACACACACACACACACACACACACACACACACACACACACACACACACACACACACACACACACACACCACCATCTGGAGTGTTTCACAAACATTTTGATGTGTTGAACCAGAAGGCTGTTATGAATATTTTCTATGTGATTTAAGATTGAAGAACAATGAATGGACCCAGATTAATTTGCATAGAGGACCTATAAAACAAGGAGAGGAATCAAGACTACATTTGGATCCAGGAGAAAGCACAATGATCTTAAATGTTTTTCCACAGTTTCTCCTGAGCTGAGAGGGTGATGTCACCATGTGACAATGGAGAGAAGGGAACTCTTCAGCTGTTCTGGGCCCGTCTTCATAAAGAGTCACAGTGTAGGAGTACTGATCCAGGATAAATGTTGCCTTTTAGATCATAATGAATATGATTATATAGACAGTGGGACCTGATCCAAGATCAAGAGTCCTATCCTGAGATGTTTTATGAAAACAGGCCCTGGTCTCAACTCCAGGGTGTTCAAATTCAATTGCTTCAGAGTAAATACACTTCTTTATATAGATATATATATCACAAAAACCCATTGTCTGGACCAAAACTCTCCAAACTCAACAGTTCTTGGTGCAATCCATAACAATCTTTAGAGTTATTTCCTGTGTATGTATATGCCTCCTACAGAGGATGCCTCCAGGACAGGGGTTGGTTGGCTTGGTTCAAATGACGAGCAGACCTTGATGATGCCCTGCTCTGCGGACTGCAGGAGACAAGGGTTACCACAGCTCAGCTTGTGGAGAAAATTCTCTGTACTCATGACAATGAATACTTGGCGCCCTCTGCTGGAATTTAGCTGTCTGTTTGCCCCTGCATGCATGCGATTCAATATGATCAATACATTTTTCTAAACGACAAATAAACACAGTGCATGCACAGTTTTAATTCAACAATTCAAATATAGCTAGTATTTTACCTGTCTTATTGCCTCTTTGCTGTTTTAAAAGTTTAAAAAACTGTTTTTTCAGTCTTGCTGAAAAGGATGTTGGGGCGTCGTTGTTATGGCAACGTTTTCAAGGCATTCAACAGAACAGAGAGGCTGAGATTTACTGAAGCATTTTGTTGTTTAGCTAGCTAGCTACCAATAACATTTACAAATAGCTCTACTTCCCAGACCTAACTTTTATGGCATAATGCTGGATCATTATTTTGACAAAGTTGAAGTCACAGGTGAATAAAGGGACTGTTACAGGTAAGAATAACATAGTGTAGCTGTAAGAGTTAACGTTAGCTACCTATAGCTATGTCTTATTTCCCTAGCTGGCTAACACGAGTCTGGTCAGTTGTAACTAGTAGTTAGCAGTTTTGAGTAGAAAGCGAATTTATCGGTTCTGTTTGGCTAAAATGATTCATTCGTATCATCTAAATCCAATGCTCTCTAGCTAGTAACGGTTTATTACAGATAGAACAGTGATCATTGACATTGCACCTTGCAAATGAACACAGACAGTGGTGCGCTTCTAGAAAAATGAGTTAGGAGTGGAAAAGGTTCATTTGGAGCCCTGAACACAGGCCCAGTCTCCAGTTGAAACGGGTTCAATAGTCTTTCTATCAGTATTTATTGTATACTTCTTAGGCCTAACAATTCGGGAAAAATCTGTTGATTTCACGTTGAATTCACGTTAGTTGACACTCAACCAAATGTGAATCAAAACTAGACATTGAACTGACGCCTGTGCTCAGTGGGAAGTAAGTCTGAAGAGGATAGGGACTTTACTTACTGTAAGTTACTGGGCCAGCAGCCATGGTTTAGAGGGGTCCAGCCACTGGGCCAGCAGTCATGGTTTAGAGGGGTCCAGTCACTGGGCCAGCAGCCATGGTTTAGAGGGGTCCAGCCACTGGGCCAGCAGTCATGGTTTAGAGGGGTCCAGCCACTGGGCCAGCAGCCATGGTTTAGAGGGGTCCAGCCACTGGGCCAGCAGCCATGGTTTAGAGGGGTCCAGCCACTGGGCCAGCAGCCATGGTTTAGAGGGGTCCAGCCACTGGGCCAGCAGCCATGGTTTAGAGGGATCCAGCCACTGGGCCAGCAGCCATGGTTTAGAGGGGTCCAGTCACTGGGCCAGCAGCCATGGTTTAGAGGGGTCCAGCCACTGGGCCAGCAGCCATGGTTTAGAGGGGTCCAGCCACTGGGCCAGCAGCCATGGTTTAGAGGGGTCCAGCCACTGGGCCAGCAGCCATGGTTTAGAGGGATCCAGCCACTGGGCCAGCAGCCATGGTTTAGAGGGGTCCAGCCACTGGGCCAGCAGCCATGGTTTAGAGGGGTCCAGCCACTGGGCCAGCAGCCATGGTTTAGAGGGGTCCAGCCACTGGGCCAGCAGCCATGGTTTAGAGGGGTCCAGCCACTGGGCCAGCAGCCATGGTTTAGAGGGATCCAGCCACTGGGCCAGCAGCCATGGTTTAGAGGGGTCCAGCCACTGGGCCAGCAGCCATGGTTTAGAGGGGTCCAGCCACTGGGCCAGCAGCCATGGTTTAGAGGGGTCCAGCAAAGCAGCTGGGTTTAGTATTTTCTGTAGGTTCCAGAACACTGAGCTGTGTCCCAAATGGCAGCCTATTCCCTATAGTGGACTGCGTTTGACCAGGGCCCATGTGTCCCATATGGGGCCTGATCAAATGTACTACACTATAGAGAATAGGGTGCCATTTGGGACACATCCTAGGTCAAAGACTGGAGCTGGAGGCTATGAGGGTTGCAGCAGTCTGTCTTTCATCAGTGTAATGTAGAGTGGATAGAATACACAAGGCTAAGATTTTGTATATTCCTGTAAATACTTTGCAAAGCCAGTAAATGTAAAATGTAAATGACTAGTAGTTACGGAATTGTCTAGTGCTCTTCTTCTTTAGAAGATCATGAAAATGCTGACTAATCCTGTCTGTCTGCTGTCTGTCTGCTGTCTCTGTCTGTCTGTCTGCTGTCTCTGGCTGTCTGTCTGCTGTCTCTGGCTGTCTATCTGCTGTTTCTGGCTGTCTGTCTGCTGTCTCCTGTCTGCTGCCTGCTGTCTCTGCCTGTCTGCTATCTCTGGCCGTCTGTCTGCTGTCTCTGGCTGTCTGTCTGCTGTCTCTGGCTGTCTGTCTCCTGTCTGCTGCCTGCTGTCTCTGTCTGTCTGCTATCTCTGGCTGTCTGTCTGCTGTCTCTGGCTGTCTGTCTGCTGTCTCTGGCTGTCTGTCTGCTGTCTCTGGCTGTCTGTCTGCTGTCTGCTGCCTGCTGTCTCTGTCTGTCTGCTGTCTCTGTCTGTCTGCTGTCTCTGGCTGTCTGCTGCCTGCTGTCTCTGTCTGTCTGCTGTCTTTGTTTGTCTGCTGTCTCTGTCTGTCTGCTGTCTCTTGCTGTCTGTCGGCTGTCTCTGTCTGTCGGCTGTCTCTGTCTGTCTGCTGTCTGTCTGTCTGCTGTCTCTGTCTGTCTGCTTCCTGCTGTCTCTGTCTGTCTGCTGTCTCTGGCTGTCTGTCTGCTGTCTCTGTCTGTCTGCTGCCTGCTGTCTCTGTCTGTCTGTCTGCTGTCTCTGTCTGTCTGCTGTCTCTGTCTGTCTGTCTGTCTGTCTGTCTGTCTGTCTGTCTGTCTGTCTGTCTGTCTGTCTGTCTGTCTGTCTGTCTGTCTGTCTGTCTGCTGTCTCTATCTGCGTGTCTGTCTGTGTGCGTGTCTGTCTGTGTGCGTGTGTGTCTGCGTGTCTGTCTGCGTGTCTGTCTGCGTGTGTGTCTGCGTGTGTGTGACAGGGCCACTATGAGCCAAGCTGGGGAGCAGACCAACCCTCCCAGTGGAGGAGGAGGAGGAGGAGGTGAGGAGGAGACTACTCCTCTATTAGCCCTGGCTCCTGATGCTGACCTACAGGAGGAGAGCCTGGCCCTGGGCCCCACTCACGTCTCTGCCAGCCCAGCCTTCCAGTGCTTAGACCAGGTAACACATACTCTTTTCACGCTACTGAGACAAGCCGAGCCGAGCTGACCCCTACTGGGCTGACCTAGTTATTCATCCACCATAGTTGCTAGAACTCTGTCACCATGACCAGTTGAAACCAGAGGTCTCTTCACAGTCCCCAGGTCCAGAACAGAGGCTGGGAAACACACAATATTAAATAGAGCCATGACTACATGGAACTCTCTGCCACACCAGGTAACTCACACTTTACGTCATGACGCGGACTGTGAAGAAACACAAAGATATTTTGATGCATTTTGCATTGTAATATGCATTATATTATGTATTGTATTGTAATTTGTATTGTATTATGTATTGTAATATGTATTGTATTGTAATATGCATTGTATTATAATATGTATTGTATTGTGTATTGTAATATGTAATGTATTATGTATTGTATTGTAATATGTATTGTATTATTTATTGTATTGTAATATGTATTGTAGTATGTATTGTATTATGCATTGTATTATATATTGTATTATGCATTGTATTATCTATTGTATTTTGTATTGTATATTGTATTTTGTATTGCATTGTATTATATATTGAATTTTGCATTGTATTATATTATGTATTGTATTTTGTATTGTATTGTATTTTGCATTGTATTTTGTATTGTATTATGTATTTGTCAAACGGTGGGTGTAGCTGGTGCATGGAAGTCAGGCGCAGGAGAGCAGAGATGAGTGGACAAAGCACTTTACTGAGGCAATTATTAGAACAGAACGCAACCGCATCACAAAAACAAATGCCCAAAGAACATGCGAGGCAGCACAAAGTACAACAACCAAGTACAAAGTACCGGCTGCCACAAAGCACGGGTACAAAACAAGACCCGGCGCAAACCAGCCGGAAGCGTGCCAACCTTGACAATAAACAATACCCCACACAGACATGGAGGGAACAGAGGGCTAAATACACATAGTAATTATGAGGAGATGTAAACCAGGTGTGCAGGAAAACAAGACAAAACAAATGGAAAATGAAAGGTGGAGCGGCGATGGCTAGAAGACCGGTGACGTCGACCGCCGAACGCCGCCCGAACAAGGAGAGGGACCGACTTCGGCGGAAGTCGTGACAGTACCACACCCTTGACGCGCGGCTCCAGCAGCGCTCCGACACCGGCCTCGGGGACGACCCAGAGGGCGAGGCGCAGTGCGATCCGGATGGAGACGGTGGAACTCCCGCAGCATTGAAGGGTCCAATACGTCCTCCACCGGGACCCAGCATCTCTCCTCTGGACCATACCCCTCCCAGTCCACGAGGTACTGAAGGCCCCTCGCCCGACACCTCGAATCCAGTATGGAGCGAACGGAGTACGCCGGGACCCCCTCGATGTCCAGAGGGGGCGAAGGAACCTCCCGCACCTCAGACTCCTGGAGTGGGCCTGCCACCACCGGCCTGAGGAGAGACACATGGAACGAGGGGTTAAAACGGTAATCGGGGAAAGCTGTAACCTGTAACTCACCTCGTTCAGTCTCCTCAGGACTTTAAATGGCCCCACAAACCACGGTCCCAGCTTCCGGCAGGGCAGGCGGAGGGGCAGGTTTCGGGTCGAGAGCCAGATCCGGTCCGCCTCACTGCGGTGACGGTCTGCGCTGGCTTTCTGGCGCAGCACGGCCCGCTGGAGGTGAACATGGGCGGTGTCCCATGTCTCCTCCGCGCGCCTGAACCAGTCGTCCACTGCAGGAGCCTCAGTCTGACTCTAACCGGCTGATACCTCAGTACGCACTGGAAGGGGGAGAGGTTAGTGGAGGAGTGGCGAAACGAGTTCTGAGCCATCTCGGCCCAGGGCACGAAGGCCGCCCGCCGCCCACCCCCCTGGCCGGTCCTGGCAATAAGGCCGCAGAAACCTACCCATATCCTGGTTCACTCTCTCCACCTGCCCATTACTCTCGGGGTGCAAACCCAAGGTAAGGCTGATCGAGACCCCCAGACGTTCCATGAACGCCCTCCAGAACCTCGAAGTGAACTGGGAACCCCGATCAGACACTATATCCTCAGGCACCCCGTAGTGCCGGAAGACGTGCGTAAACAAGGCCTCTGCAGTCTGTAGGGCCGTAGGGAGACCGGGCAGAGGAAGGAGACGGCAGGACTTAGAGAAACGATCCACAACAACCAGGATCGTAGTGTTTCCCTGTGATGGGGGGAGATCGGTAAGGAAATTGATCGACAGGTGCGACCATGGCCGTTGTGGAACGGGTAAGGGGTGTAGCTTACCTCTGGGCAGGTGCCTCGGAGCCTTACACTGAGCGCACACCAAGCAGGAGGAAACATAAACCCTCACGTCCTTAGCCAAAGTGGGCCACCAGTACTTCCCACTCAGACAGCGCACCGTCCGACCAATGCCTGGATGACCAGAGGAAGGGGACGTGTGGGCCCAATAGATCAGCTGGTCACGGACAGCAGACGGAACGTACAGACGCCCAGCGGGACACTGGAGGGGAGCGGGCTCTGCACGTAACGCCTGCTCAATGTCCGCGTCCAGCTCTCACACTACCAGCGCCACCAGGCAGGAGGCCGGGAGTATGGGAGTGGGATCTATGGGCCACTCCTCTGTGTCATATAGCCGGGACAGTGCGTCTTCCTTCACATTCTGGGAGCCTGGTCTGTAAGAAAGGGTGAAAACAAAACGGGTGAAAAACATGGCCCACCTTGCCTGATGAGGATTCAGTCTCCTTGCTGCCTGGATGTACTCCAGATTGCGGTGGTCAGTCCAGATGAGAAAAGGGTGTTTAGCCCCCTCAAGCCAATGTCTCCACGCCTTCAAAGCCTTGACGACAGCCAACAGCTCCCGGTCCCCCACCCTAGAAACCGCTGCACCTCCTTTACCGTGGTGGGAGTCGGCCAATTACGCACGGCTGAAATTCGGTCACTCTCCATCTCCAACCCGAGGTGGACATGCGGTACCCTAGGAAGGAGACGGGCTGCTGGAAGAATAGGCATTTCTTATCCTTGACGTACAGGTCATGCTCCAGCAGTCGACCAAGCACCCTGCGCACCAGGGACACATGCTCGGCGCGTGCAGCGGAGTATATCAGAATGTCATCAATATACACCACTACACCCTGCCCGTGCAGGTCCCTGAAAATCTTGTCTACAAAGGCTTGGAAGACTGATGGAGCATTCATCAACCCGTACAGCATGACAAGGTACTCATAATGCCCTGAAGTAGTACTGAACGCCGTCTTCCACTCGTCTACATCCCGGATACGCACCAGGTTGTAAGCACTCCTGAGATCTAGTTTGGTGAAGAAGCGCGCCCCGTGCATTGACTCAATCGCTGTGGCTATGAGAGGTAGCGGGTAACTGTACTTCACAGTGATCTGGTTTAGGGATCGATAGTCAATACACGGGCGCAGACCTCCCTCCTTCTTCTTCACAAAAAAATATTCTCGAGGAGGCGAGTGAAGTAGAGGACCGAATGTACCCCTGACGCAGGGATTCGGAAACATATGTTTCCATAGCCGCCGTCTCCGCCAGTGACAGGGGATACACGTGAATCCTGGGAAGTGCGGCATCTACCAGGAGATTTATTGCACAATCCCCCCGTCGATGGGGTGGTAATTGAGTCGCCTTCTTTTTGGAGAAGGCGAGAGCCAAATCGGCATATTCGTGGGAATGCGCACGGTGGAGATCTGGTCTGGACTTTCCACCGTAGTAGCACCAACGGAAACCCCTAAACACCTCACCAAGCACTCTCGCGACCACCCCGTGAGAGCCCTCCGTTGCCATGAAACAGTGGGGTCATGACAGGCTAACCAGGGTAGGCCTAACACCACGGGAAACGCAGGAGAGTCAATGAAGAAGAGACTGATTCTCTCCTTGTGACTCCCCTGCGTCACCATGCCCAGGCGAGACAACTGCGCCAGCTGCGCAAGCTGCAGCGATAGTGGTCGATCAGTGCCCTGTCGTTCCATCCCGCTCCGGCGGCCAGGGTCCGTAAGTCCAGAGCGAACTCCTGGGCGCTCCTCGTCCCCTGCCGCAGGTGGAAGAGACGTTCACCCGCCGCTCTACCCTCGGGCAGGTGGTCGAAGACTGCCCGGAAACGATGGGTGAACTCCTCGAAGTGGTCCAGCCCCGCATCTCCATCCACCTACACGGCGTTTGCCCAGTCCAGGGCTTTCCCGGAGAGGCATGAGACGAGGGCGGACACACCCTCTCACGGCCCGAAGGAGCCGGGTGGACGGTCGCCAGGTATAACTCCAATTGCAGCAGGAAACCCTGGCAGCGGGCAGCACATCATACTGCCTGGGGAGGGCGAGACGAATCCCACTGGAACCAGGTGCAGGGGGGGCGAGTAGTGGAGGCCCCTGTTGTGCTGGTGGATGTGCTGGAGGGACTCCCTGTCTCTCCCAACGGTCCATTGTTTGGATGACGCGGTCCAGAGCGGCGCCGAGATGGTGGAGCATCGCTGCGTGTTCCTGGACGCGCTCCTCTACCCCTATAACAGGGGCACCTGCTCCTGCTGACTTCATAGGACGGGTGGGATATTCTGTCAAACGGTGGGTGTAGCTGGTGCATGGAAGTCAGGCGCAGAAGAGCAGAGATGAGTGGACAAAGCACTTTACTGAGGCAATTATTAGAACAGAACGCAACCGCGTCACAAAAACAAATGCCCAAAGAACAAGTGAGGCAGCACAAAGTACAACAACCAAGTACAAAGTACCGGCTGCCACAAAGCACGGGTACAAAACAAGACCCGGCGCAAACCAGCCGGAAGCGTGCAAACTTTGACAATAAACAATACCCCACACAGACATGGAGGGAACAGAGGGCTAAATACACATAGTAATTATGAGGAGATGTAAACCAGGTGTGCAGGAAAACAAGACAAAACAAATGGAAAATGAAAGGTGGAGCAGCGATGGCTAGAAGACCGGTGACGTCGACCGCCGAACGCCGCCCGAACAAGGAGAGGGACCGACTTCGGCGGAAGTCGTGACAGTACCACACCCTTGACGCGCGGCTCCAGCAGTGCGCCGACACCGGCCTCGGGGACGACCCAGAGGGCGAGGCGCAGTGCGATCCGGATGGAGACGGTGGAACTCCCGCAGCATTGAAGGGTCCAATACGTCCTCCACCGGGACCCAGCATCTCTCCTCTGGACCGTACCCCTCCCAGTCCACGAGGTACTGAAGGCCCCTCGCCCGACACCTCGAATCCAATATGGAGCGAACGGAGTACGCCGGGACCCCCTCGATGTCCAGAGGGGGCGAAGGAACCTCCTGCACCTCAGACTCCTGGAGTGGGCCTGCCACCACCGGCCTGAGGAGAGACACATGGAACGAGGGGTTAATACGGTAATCGGGGGAAGCTGTAACCTGTAACTCACCTCGTTCAGTCTCCTCAGGACTTTAAATGGCCCCACAAACCACGGTCCCAGCTTCCGGCAGGGCAGGCGGAGGGGCAGGTTTCGGGTCGAGAGCCAGATCCGGTCCGCCTCACTGCGGTGACGGTCTGCGCTGGCTTTCTGGTGCAGCACGGCCCGCTGGAGGTGAACATGGGCGGTGTCCCATGTCTCCTCCGCGCGCCTGAACCAGTCGTCCACTGCAGGAGCCTCAGTTCGACTCTGATGGAAAGGCGCCAGAACCGGCTGATACCCCAGTACACACTGGAAGGGGGAGAGGTTAGTGGAGGAGTGGCGAAACGAGTTCTGAGCCATCTCGGCCCAGGGCACGAAGGCCGCCCACCCCCCTGGCCGGTCCTGGCAATAAGGCCGCAGAAACCTACCCATATCCTGGTTCACTCTCTCCACCTGCCTATTACTCTCGGGGTGCAAACCCGAGGTAAGGCTGATCGAGACCCCCAGACGTTCCATGAATGCCCTCCAGAACCTCGAAGTGAACTGGGAACCCCGATCAGACACTATATCCTCAGGCACCCCGTAGTGCCGGAAGACGTGCGTAAACAAGGCCTCTGCAGTCTGTAGGGCCGTAGGGAGACCGGGCAGAGGAAGGAGACGGCAGGACTTAGAGAAACGATCCACAACAACCAGGATCGTAGTGTTTCCCTGTGATGGGGGGAGATCGGTAAGGAAATTGATCGACAGGTGCGACCATGGCCGTTGTGGAACGGGTACGGGGTGTAGCTTACCTCTGGGCAGGTGCCTCGGAGCCTTACACTGAGCGCACACCAAGCAGGAGGAAGCATAAACCCTCACGTCCTTAGCCAAAGTGGGCCACCAGTACTTCCCACTCAGACAGCGCACCGTCCGACCGATGCCTGGATGACCAGAGGAAGGGGACGTGTGGGTCCAGTAGATCAGCTGGTCACGGACAGCAGACGGAACGTACAGACGCCCAGCGGGACACTGGAGGGGAGCGGGCTCTGCACGTAACGCCTGCTCAATGTCCGCGTCCAGCTCCCACACTACCAGCGCCACCAGGCAGGAGGCCGGGAGTATGGGAGTGGGATCTATGGGCCACTCCTCTGTGTCATATAGCCGGGACAGTGCGTCTTCCTTCACATTCTGGGAGCCTGGTTTGTAAGAAAGGGTGAAAACAAAACGGGTGAAAAACATGGCCCACCTTGCCTGATGAGGATTCAGTCTCCTTGCTGCCTGGATGTACTCCAGATTGCGGTGGTCAGTCCAGATGAGAAAAGGGTGTTTAGCCTCCTCAAGCCAATGTCTCCACGCCTTCAAAGCCTTGACGACAGCCAACAGCTCCCGGTCCCCCACCCTAGAAACCGCTGCACCTCCTTTACCGTGGTGGGAGTCGGCCAATTACGCACGGCTGAAATTCGGTCACTCTCCATCTCCACCCCCGAGGTGGAAATGCGGTACCCTAGGAAGGAGACGGGCTGCTGGAAGAATAGGCATTTCTTATCCTTGACGTACAGGTCATGCTCCAGCAGTCGACCAAGCACCCTGCGCACCAGGGACACATGCTCGGCGCGTGCAGCGGAGTATATCAGAATGTCATCAATATACACCACTACACCCTGCCCGTGCAGGTCCCTGAAAATCTTGTCTACAAAGGCTTGGAAGACTGATGGAGCATTCATCAACCCGTACAGCATGACAAGGTACTCATAATGCCCTGAAGTAGTACTGAACGCCGTCTTCCACTCATCTACATCCCGGATACGCACCAGGTTGTAAGCACTCCTGAGATCTAGTTTGGTGAAGAAGCGCGCCCCGTGCATTGACTCAATCGCTGTGGCTATGAGAGGTAGTGGGTAACTGTACTTCACAGTGATCTGGTTTAGGGATCGATAGTCAATACACGGGCGCAGACCTCCCTCCTTCTTCTTCACAAAAAATAATCTCGAGGAGGCGAGTGAAGTAGAGGACCGAATGTACCCCTGACGCAGGGATTCGGAAACATATGTTTCCATAGCCGCCGTCTCCGCCAGTGACAGGGGATACACGTGACTCCTGGGAAGTGCGGCATCTACCAGGAGATTTATTGCACAATCCCCCCGTCGATGGGGTGGTAATTGAGTCGCCTTCTTTTTGGAGAAGGCGAGAGCCAAATCGGCATATTCATGGGAATGCGCACGGTGGAGATCTGGTCTGGACTTTCCACCGTAGTAGCACCAACGGAAACCCCTAAACACCTCACCAAGCACTCTCGCGACCACCCCGTGAGAGCCCTCCGTTGCCATGAAACAGTGGGGTCATGACAGGCTAACCAGGGTAGGCCTAACACCACGGGAAACGCAGGAGAGTCAATGAAGAAGAGACTGATTCTCTCCTTGTGACCCCCCTGCGTCACCATGCCCAGGCGAGACAACTGCGCAAGCTGCAGCGATAGTGGTCGATCAGGGCCCTGTCGTTCCATCCCGCTCCGGCGGCCAGGGTCCGAAAGTCCAGAGCGAACTCCTGGGCGCTCCTCGTCCCCTGCCGCAGGTGGAAGAGACGTTCACCCGCCGCTCTACCCTCGGGCAGGTGGTCGAAGACTGCCCGGAAATGATGGGTGAACTCCTCGAAGTGGTCCAGCCCCGCATCTCCATCCACCTACACGGCGTTTGCCCAGTCCATGGCTTTCCCGGAGAGGCATGAGACGAAGGCGGACACACCCTCTCACGGCCCGAAGGAGCCGGGTGGACGGTCGCCAGGTATAACTCCAATTGCAGCAGGAAACCCTGGCAGCGGGCAGCACATCATACTGCCTGGGGAGGGCGAGACGAATCCCACTGAAACCGGGTGCAGGGGGGGGCGAGTAGTGGAGGCCCCTGTTGTGCTGGTGGATGTGCTGGAGGGACTCCCTGTCTCTCCCAACGGTCCATTGTTTGGATGACGCGGTCCAGGGCGGCACCGAGATGGTGGAGCATCGCTGCGTGTTCCTGGACGCGCTCCTCTACCCCTATAACAGGGGCACCTGCTCCTGCTGACTTCATAGGACGGGTGGGATATTCTGTCAAACGGTGGGTGTAGCTGGTGCATGGAAGTCAGGCGCAGGAGAGCAGAGATGAGTGGACAAAGCACTTTACTGAGGCAATTATTAGAACAGAACGCAACCGCGTCACAAAAACAAATGCCCAAAGAACAAGTGAGGCAGCACAAAGTACAACAACCAAGTACAAAGTACCGGCTGCCACAAAGCACGGGTACAAAACAAGACCCGGAGCAAACCAGCCGGAAGCGTGCAAACTTTGACAATAAACAATACCCCACACAGACATGGAGGGAACAGAGGGCTAAATACACATAGTAATTATGAGGAGATGTGAACCAGGTGTGCAGGAAAACAAGACAAAACAAATGGAAAATGAAAGGTGGAGCAGCGATGGCTAGAAGACCGGTGACGTCGACCGCTGAACGCTGCCCGAACAAGGAGAGGGACTGACTTCGGCAGAAGTCATGAAAGGTGGAGCAGCGATGGCTAGAAGACTGGTGACGTCGACCGCCAAACGCCGCCCGAACAAGGAGAGGGACTTACTTCGGCGGAAATCGTGACAGTATTGTATTTTGTATTGTATTATGTATTGTATAATGTATTATGTATGTGATAGGTGGTTGGGATACCACTGTGATACAGTTTGTGGTTGTCTCGGCTGGCTATCTCCAGGTAAATGCACTAGCTGTGGGTTTCTCTGGATGGGAGTGTCTGCTGATTGGCTAAATTGTAATGTAAATGTTGTGCTATGTATATTTATGTATATTATGGCTTTTATTTGTTGTGTTGTTTCCTGTTTGGACCCCAGGAAGAGTAGCCGTTGCCTCGGCAATAACTAATTGGGGATCCTAATAAATAGTAAATACTAAAAAAACATTAGCCAATCCTGAACCCTTATGAAGGGAAATGAATAAAACATCAGCCAATCCTGAACCCTTCTGTAGGGAAAATGTATAAAACATCAGCCAATTCTGAAGACTTATGAAGGAAAAATGAATAAAACATCAGCCAATCCTGAACCCTTATGAAGAACAAATGTATAAAACATCAGCCAATCCTGAACCCTTATGAAGGGAAAATGAATAAAACATCAGCCAATCCTGAACCCTTATGAAGAAAAAATGTATAAAACATCAGCCAATCCTGAACCCTTTTGAAGGAAAAATGAATAAAACATCAGCCAATCCTGAACCCTTATGAAGGAAAAATGAATAAAACATCAGCCAATCCTGAACCCTTTTGAAGGAAAAATGAATAAAACATCAGCCAATCCTGAACCCTTATGAAGGAAAAATGAATAAAACATCAGCCAATCCTGAACCCTTATGAAGGAAAAATGTATAAAACATCAGCCAATCCTGAACCCTTATGAAGGAAAAATTAATAGAAATGCCAGTACACTGGTGTATACTCCAATGTAAGCTGTATGAGTATGCAAGAGTGTGTGGCTATTTCTATTGCTGTGCACTACAGCACCCAGACAATTGTTTGATTTACATACACTACCTTTAAACACAATATTATAAGCTAACAAATAGAGTCCTGCTGATGGTTGACAGATATAGGCTAGGTCAGTGCTATTTGCCTGCTGATGGTTGGCAGATATAGACTAGGTCAGGGCTATTTGCCTGCTGATGGTTGACAGATATAGGCTAGGTCAGGGCTATTTGCCTGCTGATGGTTGACAGATATAGGCTAGGTCAGGGCTATTTGCCTGCTGATGGTTGGCAGATATAGGCTAGGTCAGGGCTATTTGCCTGCTGATGGTTGGCAGATATAGGCTAGGTCAGGGCTATTTGCCTGCTGATGGTTGGCAGATATAGGCTAGGTCAGGGCTATTTGCCTGCTGGTGGTTGACAGATATAGACTAGGTCAGGGCTATTTGCCTGCTGGTGGTTGACAGATATAGGCTAGGTCAGGGCTATTTGCCTGCTGATGGTTGACAGATATAGGCTAGGTCAGGGCTATTTGCCTGCTGATGGTTGGCAGATATAGGCTAGGTCAGGGCTATTTGCCTGCTGATGGTTGGCAGATGTAGGCTAGGTCAGGGCTATTTGCCTGCTGATGGTTGGCAGATGTAGGCTAGGTCAGGGCTATTTGCCTGCTGATGGTTGACAGCTATAGGCTAGGTCAGGGCTATTTGCCTGCTGATGGTTGACAGCTATAGGCTAGGTCAGGGCTATTTGCCTGCTGTGTTTCAGGATATGGATAACAAAACATTCAGTACTCAGTGCAAATCTGTAAAAAGTTTATTCATGTTTTTATATAAAAAGTAAATACTTTTTTGAATAGGACAATAGAAGGTGAATAAAAAACTTCTAGTGTACATACAGTTCTATACGTCAAGCTACATAATCAATTATTCTATTCAAATAGACCTACACTTTAAACCTTTTCATACAAATCGAAATACTCCATGTTTTAGTTTTAAACTTCTCTGTGGTCAACTTCTCAACCCCAATACAATGCTTTTTATTCCGAATACAATACTTTTTGGGGTACTCATCTTAGGGTATCACTGTGTACTGCATGAAAATACAGTCCATATATTAGTTATATAAAAGCTATCATACTTTCAAAAATAAATACTGTACATTTCCTCCTTGAACTTGCGGCCTTTAGTTTCCATGCTGCTTAGCCTGTCTAGATGAGGATGCAATGTGATGACATAAAGCTAGGTGGCAGTATTATACAGAAAACGCTTTGGACGTACAGATGTCTGGAAACAGTTGCAGTGCCTGCAGTCAACCACTGTAATTATTCTGCAGAAAGCAAACCTATCTGACTCCATTTTGTTGCTGTTATTAGTTCAGTAGCACATGGTCCATAGTATGTTGTTTGACCGATAGCCAGACATTTACTATGACTGTGATATCATACATTTGTCTTCGGTGGAGACTTTTCCAACCTTTTTGAAGGTTTTATTAACGTAAACTCAGGTGTCTCAGACTGTCTATGAACCATGTGGTTAAACTTGACAGTGGGAGGCAGAAAGGTCAAAGGAGCAGAAAGTTAAGAAGAAAAAAGTATTTTTGATCTTTCCGGTCGTTTCCGTTCTCATGCCGCTTTCCTTTACGGAGCGTAGTTCTTTGGCCGTATCATCATTCTGACCGTCTTGAAGGCCTGCCTGTAGTTGGTGGGGTATGCTTCACTGGACATGTTGTGCCATGTTCCCCAGAAGATGCCGTTCCTCACGCCCTTGTATCTCTTGTGGTAGTATTTCCCATTGAGATTAGCTGACATGCAGGCGTCGAACCACCACCCAGAGCTGTAGTACGCGCCGCAGTTCCCTGACGGGTACATGTCGTTGTCCCTATCTGGCGTGGTGAAGAACTTCTGGTCGTGGTTGAAGTGCGTGTTCATATGCAGCGCGTTGCCGGCCGTGCCACTGTACCCGCTGATGGATAAGCGATACCTCAGGAACTCGTTGGCTACGTAGAACTGGTCGAACTTGGCATACTCCCGCACCCCTTGGAAGTCTTCCAGTTCGATGCGCAGCACCATGTCCTTGGCCTTGGTCAGGAGGTGGATGCGGTCGTTGCCCAACCAGAACTCTCCCCGGGGGTCACCAAAGCCCCTCTAGAGAGAGAGAGAGGTCAAGGGCAGGGGGAGAGAGAGAAAAAAAGGTAAAGGTCTGTGTCAGAGGAGTCAAATCTGTCCCTAATGGCACCCTATTCCCTACATAGTGCCTGGTCAAAGGTAGTGCACTATATAGGGAATAGGGTGCCATTTGGGACACAACCCCTGTTTTCCCTGATTCTCACTGGCCAGCAGGCCATTGCATGGAATGTTATTGACCACGGTCTGTCAAAGAGTTTTGTCAAATGGGTTTATTAACCTTGTACTCAGCCCAGGAGCGGTTGAAGCTGACGGTGCCATTGAGGCGCTGCTGCACCAGGGTCCAGCCGCCGCCGAACGACTCCATGTCGCAGTAGACCTCGAACGTGCCGTTCCTGGGGTCTGGCGTGACCCGGTAGATGCCGTTCCTCCTCTCCTTTAGCATGTTGTAGTCAGAACAGTCCTTGGGAGCGATGATGACTGTTGTGAGAGAGAGACAGAGAGAGACAGGGCAGGGGGAGGGAGAGAGAGGCAACGGTCAGTGTCAGAGGGGTAAAGAAAACACTGTTTCCCTCAAAGCACAAGACTCTCACAACCCAGCAGGCCATTGCATGGAATGTTACTGACTTTCAGCCCCAGAGCTGACCGAGCGAGTTGAGCCACGGCCGTCAGAGTGTTTTCATATAAGGGGAGGACAGACTTGTCAAAACGTGGGAAAGTGTAAAATGGGATTAACCAAGGCTGCTGGAGAGCCTGCCAGTCCCCACTCTGTGTTTGTGATGATAATGCATCCTGACACCCACTTTTGGAGCGTAGAGCCCCTGAGTTTTGGAAAGTGACGCCAGTCAGCTGCTCAGGATAGGAGCCTAGGAAGCATGAGAGAGGAGTTGAGTTAGCAGAGCACAGAAGAGGACAGAGCGGAGCGCAGAAGAGGACAGAGCGGAGCGCAGAGAGGACAGAGCGGAGCGCAGAGAGGACAGAGCGGAGCACAGAGAGGACAGAGCGGAGCGCAGAAGAGGACAGAGCGGAGCACAGAAGGGGACAGAGCGGAGCGCAGAAGAGGACAGAGCGGAGCACAGAAGAGGACAGAACAGAGCCAGAAGAGGGCAGAGCAGAGTACAGAAGAGCAGGCTGTTTGTGCGTGTGTGTGTGTGTGTGTGTGTGTGTACGCGTGTATGTGAGTGTGTGTGTGTCTCTGTATCTCCCCCCTGTGGGCAGTACTCCTATCAAAGTCTGCCCATATGTGATAGTAATAGTGGTTCTCAGAATCTGGGGGCCAGGCTGTGACTGACCCAAATATAACAGTCCGTCAGACAGATGGACAGACAGCCATGCAGACTGATAAAGGGGATTGACAGCAACAGAAGAGCAGCTGTATTATCAAGGAAGTATGCAGAGACATAAAACCCTCATCTGGAAGTAACATCCTCCCAATGAAAAGCTTGTGCATTCTCACATTACAGGCAAACAGTTCCTTTAATTCCTACAGAAAAAGGCTTGGGACATTAAAGGAAGCTTAAAAGTGTTTATAAATGAATAGAGAACATGATTCAGTTAAATGATCCAAAGGTAGACTCCCTCGATGTATGTCCGCAAACACCTTCAAATCCAATCAGAGATAGAAAGCACACTGTTTAGTTTAACTGTGAATTGGGGCTTAATGATCCGTTACAGAGCTGAGATTGAGAGATGTCTGACTGCTGACATTCTGTTGTCGTTGAGCCGACAGTAGAGTTTCCCATATCAAGATAGAAACATGGCCAGTAGAAAGAAGGCTGTGTCAACAACAGAACACACAAGCACTACTGCACTTTGATACTGGATGCTCCCGACTCTGGAAACACTTTATATTGCCTGTTTCTCCATAATCTTTACATGAATCACTTTTGACATTATCTTGTCAAGCTATCCAGAGTAATTTGCAGAGCTCTTATACAAAACATGACATATTAATCTAAGACAAGTACTTCTACATAGTGTTCTGATCTCACCATGACCAACTGTCGGAAGGCAACACATTGCATCATCCAGTTGGCAAGTGTAATAAAGGAGTTATTACACTGAAATGATCGCACGTTAACACTGTCCCAATGTTCACACTGAAATGACCGCACGTTAACACTGTCCCAATGTTCACACTGAAATGACCGCACGTTAACACTGTCCCAATGTTCACACTGAAATGACCGCACGTTAACACTATCCCAATGTTCACACTGAAATGACCGCACGTTAACACTGTCCCAATGTTTACACTGAAATGACCGCACGTTAACACTGTCCCAATGTTCACACTGAAATGACCGCACATTAACACTGTCCCAATGTTCATACTGAAATGACCGCACGTTAACACTGTCCCAATGTTCACACTGAAATGACCGCACGTTAACACTGTCCCAATGTTCACACTGAAATGACCGCACGTTAACACTGTCCCAATGTTCACACTGAAATGACCGCACGTTAACACTGTCCCAATGTTTACACTGAAATGACCGCACGTTAACACTGTCCCAATGTTCACACTGAAATGACCGCACATTAACACTGTCCCAATGTTCATACTGAAATGACCGCACGTTAACACTGTCCCAATGTTCACACTGAAATGACCGCACGTAACACTGTCCCAATGTTCATACTGAAATGACCGCACGTTAACACTGTCCCAATGTTCACACTGAAATGACCGCACGTTAACACTGTCCCAATGTTCACACTGAAATGACCGCACGTTAACACTGTCCCAATGTTCACACTGAAATGACCGCACGTTAACACTGTCCCAATGTTCACACTGAAATGACCGCACGTTAACACTGTCCCAATGTTTACACTGAAATGACCGCACGTTAACACTGTCCCAATGTTCACACTGAAATGACCGCACGTTAACACTGTCCCAATGTTCATACTGAAATGACCGCACGTTAACACTGTCCCAATGTTCACACTGAAATGACCGCACGTTAACACTGTCCCAATGTTCACACTGAAATGACCGCACGTTAACACTGTCCCAATGTTCACACTGAAATGACCGCACGTTAACACTGTCCCAATGTTTACACTGAAATGACCGCACGTTAACACTGTCCCAATGTTCACACTGAAATGACCGCACATTAACACTGTCCCAATGTTCACACTGAAATGACCGCACATTAACACTGTCCCAATGTTCATACTGAAATGACTGCACATTAACACTGTCCCAATGTTCATACTGAAATGACCGCACGTTAACACTGTCCCAAATACACTGGCTGGAGAAATCACACTGCTGTCGGGAGTCGATCCATTTCAAAAGGACCTCACATGTGTTTTTCAGATAATAGCCAATGGAGGAGATGGTTGTGACATGCTTTAGGAATGGTTCCAAATCCATTTGGATGGATGGAAATATGTTTTATGATTACTACTGAAATATGTCCCCTGGAGTTACCTCTAGATGGAAATGGAACTTTGATAAGACTAGTTTGCATTCCATTGATCATTGGACATGGGGTTTTCAGTTCAGATCTCCAGAATGAAGTACCTTACAGTGGTCTACAGTATTGAAACTGACAGGAAAATTATTAGTTTCAAATTGGTTCCTATTAAGCCCATATGAAAATATGCATATCTCTTTCCATCGGAAGGACCACTGAAAATATCAGAATATCTCACACTCAAAATATCAGACTATCCCAATGAGTTTTGAAAGATAAAGTGTGAGGAAATAATGTAATTCCCTTGTACAGTAGCAGTGTTAGTTTAGGACCATGCATAAATAAAGGGTGATGATCTGGAGTTAAACCTGCGATTCTCCTTTTGATACGGCAGAGTACTCACGCTCAGTACAGAGGGCTGGCATACTGTACAATACTGCATGCAGTGCATGAAAGCCTGGTTTTATAATAAGTCTGTCTGACTGAAGCTTAGAGGAGAACAATAGGTTAGCAATAACAAGAGACTAGAGGAGCTTCTATAAGAGAACAGAGGGGCTATTTTCAATAACACTTACACTGAGGGGAGTTCTGCAGTTTACAGAATAATGATAGTTTAGTAATAACAGAGGGTTTTGTAAACCAGTTAAAGGTTATACAGAATTTTACTGTCAAATACTCAATAACCTGTTTGGTTAATTAAATAAAGAGAATAAGTAAATAGACGTACACTGAGGAGAGGGCTGGACGGCACACTGGTGGTTACAGTTGTTGCTGAGCTTGTTGATCACTCCAGTGATGTTCTCCACCTTGCTGTCCACGATGGCCTCCACGTTCCTCATGTTGATGAGGCTTAGTTCCTCTAGACGGCCCTGCAGAGCCGTGATCTGGCCCCGTGCGTTACGCAGGCTGCTGGACATCTTGTTCATCTTCACCTGCATCTCAAACACAGAACCGCCGGTTGAGCCAGTGCCTTTGCCTTTGCCAGAACCGGTGCTAGTGCCAATGCCATCCCCATCAGGTCCTGTGTTGGTTCCCCCGTCTCCTCGTTCCTCCTTACTGGTGCTAGACTGTATTTCCAGAAACCCTGGTCCCATCCCCGTACCGGGACCCCCTGCTGCCTCCCCGCTGTCCCTCTGCAGGCTCTGGTCAGCCTGCTGCCGGCACTCCAGACAGTCCCTCTTCAGCCGGTTCACCGTCTCCTTCAGGCTCTGCAGCTCCTTCATGGTCTTCTCCAGCATCCTGAACTGCTTGGGCAGCTGGATGGTCAGTGGAGGCAGGGTGATCTGGTAGGGGCAGTCGTCCTCTTCTCCACACTGGCCAGAAGGCTTCATCCTCACAGGGCAGCCCCCTGAAACCCCTCCTGTAGCAGGCTTATCCTGGACCTTATCCCATCTCTGGTCTCCGTCTCCTGGGTCTGCTGCGGAGCTCCATGGGACTGCCAGCAGAAGAGTGGTGAAGGCCACAACACACAGCACGACCAACCTCATGGTGTGTGTTTGACTGAGTGTGTGTGTGTGTGTGTGTGAGTGAGTGTGTGTTTCTCAGCTACGCAGTCAGAGAGAGTGAGAGCAGCATGAGAGAGCAGCCTGCAGGAGAGTGAGCGCAGGAGACTGCCTCCTGCCTGAGATAGTTGTGTCATTAATATCAGGGGAGAGAGAGAGAGAGGGAGGGGTGGGTGGGAGGGGCTGTGTTGTGTAATTCCACCACTCCATACCAGCAGCAAAGTCAACCATTTAAAGAGAGAGTAGGAAGGCAGAGTTCTGACTGAGCTGCAGTCCTTTTAAAAGTCAGCCCATTTCCCTGAACAAACAAGTGAGTCAGTACAAAGGAATTAAGATACTCTCCTGTAGGTTTTCCCCATCTTGTTGTTTTGCTGTTTTGTGTTCTTGCATATTTAGCCTGAACTAGGACACTAAGCCCTTTATGAAGTGGTAGAAGTGGTCGGTTTGAGGGCCTTAGAGGGATGATACTGTCACGCCCTGACCATAGAGAGCCGTCAGGGTTCTCTATGGTGTTTTAGGTCAGGGCGTGACAAGGGGGGTTATCTAGTATTTTGTATTTCTATGTTTGTTGGTGAGTATGGTTCCCAATTAGAGGCAGCTGTTTATCGTTGTCTCTAATTGGGGATCATACTTAAGTTGTCATTTGTTCCCACCTACTTTGTGGGATATTGTTTTGTGCATGTGCATGTTGCACCACTGATGTCACGTTTCCTTCTTGGTTTATTGTTTTTTTGGAAGTTTCACTGCAAATAAAGATGTGGAACTCTCATCACGCTGCGCCTTGGTCCGTCCATTATCACCACCGTGACAGAATATCCCACCATTCAAGGACCAAGCAGCGTGCTCGGGAGGATAAAGTGAGTTGGACCTGGGAGGAAATCCGGGGAGGATGCGAGTCCCTTCCTTGGAGAGAATCGCAGAAAGATCAGGAAGGACAGTGACGACGCCGGGGACCACGGCCACACGGTCGCTCAGTTGGGGACTACGGTCCCGTGGTGGCTCAGTTGGTAGAGCATAGTGTTTGCAACGCCAGGGTTGTGGGTTCGATTCCCACGGGGGACCGTTACGGAGAAAAAAATGTATGAAATGTATGCACTGCTAAATGACTAAAATGTAAATGTACATTTCTTTGGGGGGGCACATGGGGTGGTCGACTGAGCAGCGGGGAGTGCCAGAGCCTGTTTGGGAGTCGGAGGAGGAATTCAAGGAAAGAGAAAGAGGTGGTAGCGAGGAGTATGCTGCAGCGCAGGCGTGCTGAAGAGCGTGACACCAGTCTGGTGCCATCTGCGCCGGCTCCACGCACCAGGCCTCCAGTGAGCATTCGCAGCCCAGTACGTCCTGTGCCGGTTCCTCGCACTCGCCCTGAAGAGCGGGTCATCAGTCCAGTGCTGTCTTTGCCAGCTCCCCGCACTCGTCCTGAAGAGCCAGAGACTGCCAGGGAGGTGATGGAAAAGTTGGGAGAGAGGTGTTGTCCAGGTGTGTTCTGCACAACATTCGACCTGAAGAGCCTGTCAGCAGTCTGGTGAGTCCTGTGCCGGCTCCCCGCACTCGCCCTGAAATACGTGTCATCAGTCCGGTGCCACCTGTGCCGGCTCCATGCATCAGGCCTCCAGTGCGCCTCCCCAGTCCGGTGCGTCCTGTGCCGGCTCCCTGCACTCACCCTGAAGAGCGTGTCATCAGTCCGGTGCCACCTGTGCCGGCTCCACGCACCAGGCCTCCAGTGACGGTTCACAGTCCGGAGCCTCCAGTGACGGTTCACAGTCCGGAGCCTCCAGTGACGGTCATCGGCCCGGAGCTTCCAGTGACGGTCCACGGCCCGGAGCTTCCTGCGCCGGTGCCATGGCAGGAGCCTTCCTCTGTGCCGGTGCCCAGTCCAGGCCCGGCGTCCAGTCCCGCTCCATGGCAGGAGCCTTCCTCTGCGCCGGTGCCCAGTCCCGTTCCAAGGCCGGAGCCTGCCGGTGCCCAGTCCAGGCACGGCGTCCAACCCAGTTCCATGGCCGGAGCCCTCCTCTGCACCGGTGCCCAGTCCAGGCACGGCATCCAGTACCGCTCCAAGGCCGGAGCCTTCCTCTGCGCCGGTGCCCAGTCCAGGCACGGCGTCCAACCCAGCTCCATGGCCGGAGCCCTCCTCTGTGCCGATGCCCAGTCCAGGCACGGCATTCAGCCCAGCGCCATGGCCGGATCCGGGGTCTGATCCGCACCGGAGCTGCCACCGACACTAGTCACCCCCCCTACCCTCCCCATTTGGTTTCAGGTTTTGCGGCCGGAGTCCACACCTTTGGGGGGGGGGTACTGTCACGCCCTGACCATAGAGAGCCCTTGGTTCTCTATGTTGTTGTAGGTCAGGGCGTGACTAGGGAGTGTTCTAGTCGATTTATTTCTATGTTTGGGATTGAGTATGGTTCCCAATTAGAGGCAGCTGATGATCGTTGTCTCTAATTGGGGATCATACTTAAGGTGTCCCTGTTCCACCTGCTTTTGTGGGATATTGTTTTGTGTGAGTGCATTCAGCACCACGTAGTTCACGTTCGTTGTATGTTTATTGTTTTTTGTTTAAGTCTTCACTGCAAATAAAGATGTGGAACTCAACACACGCTGCGCCTTGGTCCGTCCGTTATCACGACCGTGGCAGATACTAGATCACCTGAACAGAGAGAAAGGCTATGGTCCTGCAGTGCACTTGTTTTATCTCCAAGCTCCAATCTCAGTGTTACTGTGGATCAACGGCAATGTTTCTCTTTCCTTCTTAACTCTGGTCTCGTTGCCATGCCAGTTTTAGATTCAATGTATGAATATGACATCACCACAACTCTAATGTCTGAGAAAGGCTCGTTTGTATACAGAGCATCTTCTCTCTGCCACGACGAGTTGTTCGCTTTTCCTACTGACAGATTCAGTTTGTGGTGGGTTGTGGGATTCCTGTAAAGTGGGCTATAGCTTTTCACAAGCCGGAAGTCATTCACGCTATATTATTCCACAGTAGGGTGTTTCATTCAGGATTATTCATATTGAAAGTGATGCAATATTTGCAATTCAAACCCTCTATTGAAACTCACGTTATACACCTTAGTTTTGGGTCAAAGGTGAGATGACAGTAGAGCCGTGAAAGATAAACATAACAGCTCAAATCCTGTAGCAGGCTGAAACTGGCAGTGTCACAGGGCTCTGTGTGGTGGCGGTCATGGGTCAACGTCAGCCATCTGGTGATCAGGAAGTATTGTCCCTCTGAGCCAGACGGGCTACACATTAACGAGTCCTCCTCACCTGCAGGAAAAGCACTTGACTTTACGAATAAAGTGACTGTTATTGTTATTTCTACGATATCTATGGAATAGTCTACTGACTCATCCTTATGAATATTGTAACTGTCTGGAACTCTAAATAGCTGATAGGGTAACTGTTTTGTTGAGAATTGAAACTTTTCAACTATCCATTCCTCTAAGTGGCTCCCAGCCACTGAACAAGAAACTGTCTTTAATTTTTACAGAGGAATTGAAAACCATAGACCTTAAAATTGACCTATTCCATGTTGGTTGAGCAGAACGGACAGAGTTACAGTATCAACCAGGCCTGGATCTCATCTCTAACAGACAGAACTGTCAGGGTTACAGTACCAATCAGGCCTGGATCTCATCTCTAACAGACAGAACTGTCAGGGTTACAGTACCAATCAGGCCTGGATCTCATCTCTAACAGACAGAACTGTCAGGGTTACAGTACCAACCAGGCCTGGTTCTCATCTCTAACAGACAGAACGGACAGAGTTACAGTACCAACCAGGCCTGGTTCTCATCTCTAACAGACAGAACTGTCAGGGTTACAGTACCAACCAGGCCTGGATCTCATCTCTAACAGACAGAACTGTCAGGGTTACAGTACCAACCAGGCCTGGTTCTCATCTCTAACAGACAGAACGGACAGAGTTACAGTACCAATCTATACCTGTAGTCCTATGTGTGTCTATACCTGTAGTCCTATGTGTGTCTCTATACCTGTAGTCCTATGTGTCTCTATACCTGTAGTCCTATGTGTCTCTATACCTGTAGTCCTATGTGTGTCTCTATACCTGTAGTCCTATGTGTGTCTCTATACCTGTAGTCCTATGTGTCTCTATACCTGTAGTCCTGTGTGTCTCTATACCTGTAGTCCTATGTGTCTGTCTATACCTGTAGTCCTATGTGTGTCTCTATACCTGTAGTCCTATGTGTCTGTCTATACCTGTAGTCCTATGTGTGTCTCTATACCTGTAGTCCTATGTGTCTCTATACCTGTAATCCTATGTGTCTCTATACCTGTAGTCCTATGTGTGTCTCTATACCTGTAGTCCTATGTGTCTGTCTATACCTGTAGTCCTATGTGTGTCTATACCTGTAATCCTATGTGTGTCTCTATACCTGTAGTCCTATGTGTGTCTCTATACCTGTAGTCCTATGTGTCTCTATACCTGTAGTCCTATGTGTCTCTATACCTGTAGTCCTGTGTGTCTCTATACCTGTAGTCCTGTGTGTCTCTATACCTGTAATCCTATGTGTGTCTCTATACCTGTAATCCTATGTGTGTCTCTATACCTGTAGTCCTATGTGTCTCTATACCTGTAGTCCTATGTGTCTCTATACCTGTAGTCCTGTGTGTCTCTATACCTGTAGTCCTGTGTGTCTCTATACCTGTAATCCTATGTGTCTCTATACCTGTAGTCCTATGTGTCTCTATACCTGTAGTCCTATGTGTGTCTCTATACCTGTAGTCCTATGTGTCTCTATACCTGTAGTCCTATGTGTGTCTCTATACCTGTAGTCCTATGTGTCTCTATACCTGTAGTCCTATGTGTGTCTCTATACCTGTAGTCCTATGTGTCTCTATACCTGTAGTCCTGTGTGTGTCTCTATACCTGTAGTCCTATGTGTGTCTATACCTGTAATCCTATGTGTCTCTATACCTGTAGTCCTGTGTGTGTCTCTATACCTGTAGTCCTATGTGTGTCTCTATACCTGTAATCCTATGTGTCTATATACCTGTAGTCCTATGTGTGTCTATACCTGTAGTCCTATGTGTGTCTCTATACCTGTAGTCCTGTGTGTCTCTATACCTGTAGTCCTATGTGTGTCTCTATACCTGTAGTCCTGTGTGTCTCTATACCTGTAGTCCTATGTGTCTCTATACCTGTAGTCCTATGTGTCTCTATACCTGTAGTCCTATGTGTCTCTATACCTGTAGTCCTATGTGTGTCTCTATACCTGTAGTCCTATGTGTCTCTCTATACCTGTAGTCCTATGTGTGTCTATACCTGTAGTCCTATGTGTCTCTATACCTGTAGTCCTATGTGTCTCTATACCTGTAGTCCTATGTGTGTCTCTATACCTGTAGTCCTATGTGTCTCTCTATACCTGTAGTCCTATGTGTCTCTATACCTGTAGTCCTATGTGTGTCTCTATACCTGTAGTCCTGTGTGTCTCTATACCTGTAATCCTATATGTGTCTCTATACCTGTAGTCCTATGTGTCTCTATACCTGTAGTCCTATGTGTGTCTCTATACCTGTAGTCCTATGTGTGTCTCTATAGCTGTAGTCCTATGTGTGTCTCTATACCTGTAGTCCTATGTGTGTCTCTATACCTGTAGTCCTATGTGTCTCTATACCTGTAGTCCTGTGTGTGTCTCTATACCTGTAGTCCTGTGTGTGTCTCTATACCTGTAATCCTATGTGTCTCTATACCTGTAGTCCTATGTGTGTCTATACCTGTAGTCCTGTGTGTGTCTCTATACCTGTAGTCCTGTGTGTGTCTCTATACCTGTAATCCTATGTGTGTCTCTATACCTGTAGTCCTATGTGTGTCTATACCTGTAGTCCTATGTGTCTCTATACCTGTAGTCCTATGTGTGTCTATACCTGTAGTCCTATGTGTGTCTCTATACCTGTAGTCCTATGTGTGTCTCTATACCTGTAGTCCTATGTGTCTCTATACCTGTAGTCCTATGTGTCTCTATACCTGTAATCCTATGTGTCTCTATACCTGTAGTCCTGTGTGTGTCTCTATACCTGTAATCCTATGTGTCTCTATACCTGTAGTCCTATGTGTGTCTCTATACCTGTAGTCCTATGTGTCTCTATACCTGTAGTCCTATGTGTCTCTATACCTGTAGTCCTATGTGTGTCTTTATACCTGTAGTCCTATGTGTGTCTCTATACCTGTAGTCCTATATGTGTCTCTATACCTGTAATCCTATGTGTCTCTATACCTGTAGTCCTGTGTGTGTCTCTATACCTGTAGTCCTGTGTGTGTCTCTATACCTGTAGTCCTATGTGTCTCTATACCTGTAGTCCTATGTGTGTCTTTATACCTGTAGTCCTATGTGTGTCTCTATACCTGTAATCCTATGTGTCTCTATACCTGTAGTCCTATGTGTCTCTATACCTGTAGTCCTATGTGTCTCTATACCTGTAGTCCTATGTGTGTCTCTATACCTGTAGTCCTATATGTGTCTCTATACCTGTAGTCCTATGTGTGTCTCTATACCTGTAGTCCTATGTGTGTCTCTATACCTGTAGTCCTATGTGTCTCTATACCTGTAGTCCTATGTGTCTCTATACCTGTAATCCTATGTGTCTCTATACCTGTAGTCCTATGTGTGTCTCTATACCTGTAGTCCTATGTGTCTCTATACCTGTAGTCCTATGTGTCTCTATACCTGTAGTCCTGTGTGTCTCTATACCTGTAGTCCTGTGTGTCTCTATACCTGTAATCCTATGTGTGTCTCTATACCTGTAATCCTATGTGTGTCTCTATACCTGTAGTCCTATGTGTCTCTATACCTGTAGTCCTATGTGTCTCTATACCTGTAGTCCTGTGTGTCTCTATACCTGTAGTCCTGTGTGTCTCTATACCTGTAATCCTATGTGTCTCTATACCTGTAGTCCTATGTGTCTCTATACCTGTAGTCCTATGTGTGTCTCTATACCTGTAGTCCTATGTGTCTCTATACCTGTAGTCCTATGTGTGTCTCTATACCTGTAGTCCTATGTGTCTCTATACCTGTAGTCCTATGTGTGTCTCTATACCTGTAGTCCTATGTGTCTCTATACCTGTAGTCCTGTGTGTGTCTCTATACCTGTAGTCCTATGTGTGTCTATACCTGTAATCCTATGTGTCTCTATACCTGTAGTCCTGTGTGTGTCTCTATACCTGTAGTCCTATGTGTGTCTCTATACCTGTAATCCTATGTGTCTATATACCTGTAGTCCTATGTGTGTCTATACCTGTAGTCCTATGTGTGTCTCTATACCTGTAGTCCTGTGTGTCTCTATACCTGTAGTCCTATGTGTGTCTCTATACCTGTAGTCCTGTGTGTCTCTATACCTGTAGTCCTATGTGTCTCTATACCTGTAGTCCTATGTGTCTCTATACCTGTAGTCCTATGTGTCTCTATACCTGTAGTCCTATGTGTGTCTCTATACCTGTAGTCCTATGTGTCTCTCTATACCTGTAGTCCTATGTGTGTCTATACCTGTAGTCCTATGTGTCTCTATACCTGTAGTCCTATGTGTCTCTATACCTGTAGTCCTATGTGTGTCTCTATACCTGTAGTCCTATGTGTCTCTCTATACCTGTAGTCCTATGTGTCTCTATACCTGTAGTCCTATGTGTGTCTCTATACCTGTAGTCCTGTGTGTCTCTATACCTGTAATCCTATATGTGTCTCTATACCTGTAGTCCTATGTGTCTCTATACCTGTAGTCCTATGTGTGTCTCTATACCTGTAGTCCTATGTGTGTCTCTATAGCTGTAGTCCTATGTGTGTCTCTATACCTGTAGTCCTATGTGTGTCTCTATACCTGTAGTCCTATGTGTCTCTATACCTGTAGTCCTGTGTGTGTCTCTATACCTGTAGTCCTGTGTGTGTCTCTATACCTGTAATCCTATGTGTCTCTATACCTGTAGTCCTATGTGTGTCTATACCTGTAGTCCTGTGTGTGTCTCTATACCTGTAGTCCTGTGTGTGTCTCTATACCTGTAATCCTATGTGTGTCTCTATACCTGTAGTCCTATGTGTGTCTATACCTGTAGTCCTATGTGTCTCTATACCTGTAGTCCTATGTGTGTCTATACCTGTAGTCCTATGTGTGTCTCTATACCTGTAGTCCTATGTGTGTCTCTATACCTGTAGTCCTATGTGTCTCTATACCTGTAGTCCTATGTGTCTCTATACCTGTAATCCTATGTGTCTCTATACCTGTAGTCCTGTGTGTGTCTCTATACCTGTAATCCTATGTGTCTCTATACCTGTAGTCCTATGTGTGTCTCTATACCTGTAGTCCTATGTGTCTCTATACCTGTAGTCCTATGTGTCTCTATACCTGTAGTCCTATGTGTGTCTTTATACCTGTAGTCCTATGTGTGTCTCTATACCTGTAGTCCTATATGTGTCTCTATACCTGTAATCCTATGTGTCTCTATACCTGTAGTCCTGTGTGTGTCTCTATACCTGTAGTCCTGTGTGTGTCTCTATACCTGTAGTCCTATGTGTCTCTATACCTGTAGTCCTATGTGTGTCTTTATACCTGTAGTCCTATGTGTGTCTCTATACCTGTAATCCTATGTGTCTCTATACCTGTAGTCCTATGTGTCTCTATACCTGTAGTCCTATGTGTCTCTATACCTGTAGTCCTATGTGTGTCTCTATACCTGTAGTCCTATATGTGTCTCTATACCTGTAGTCCTATGTGTGTCTCTATACCTGTAGTCCTATGTGTGTCTCTATACCTGTAGTCCTATGTGTCTCTATACCTGTAGTCCTATGTGTCTCTATACCTGTAATCCTATGTGTCTCTATACCTGTAGTCCTATGTGTGTCTCTATACCTGTAATCCTATGTGTCTCTATACCTGTAGTCCTGTGTGTCTCTATACCTGTAGTCCTATGTGTCTCTATACCTGTAGTCCTATGTGTCTCTATACCTGTAATCCTATGTGTCTCTATACCTGTAGTCCTATGTGTGTCTCTATACCTGTAATCCTATGTGTCTCTATACCTGTAGTCCTATGTGTCTCTATACCTGTAGTCCTATATGTGTCTCTATACCTGTAGTCCTGTGTGTCTCTATACCTGTAGTCCTGTGTGTGTCTCTATACCTGTAATCCTATGTGTCTCTATACCTGTAATCCTATGTGTCTCTATACCTGTAGTCCTATGTGTCTCTATACCTGTAGTCCTATGTGTCTCTATACCTGTAGTCCTATGTGTCTCTATACCTGTAGTCCTATGTGTCTCTCTATACCTGTATGACTCATTAACCTCTTGATGCAGGGTGTGCAACCAGCCCCAGGTAAATAATACATTATTCTATTCCTTCGTTATTCTCCATTTTCCTTTTAAGACATGGGGTTTCCAGTAAACTTGCAGCACTCTGATAAACTGTGAAGAGATGAATCCAAAGTATCAGTTATTTTATGCCAGCTGTAGCTCCCCGGTGAGATGAAGTCATTATAACAGATCACAGTGTGGGAGTTCACTCTGATCTGAGACAATCACCTAAAACATCAGTGATGCACACACGTGTTGGCAGCTTGATGTGTCTTTCATCATTCCAACCATCACAGCCTGGCTCCGTGAAGATCAGCTGGATAAAGATACTTCAAGACTGGAAGAGTTTTCTCGCTGAATAGCAACTGAATTGCGTTTACGGATATGGATTTCTGTTTTTGTTCCTTTGTAGTTGAAGCAAACCCAGATGTTCTGTAGCATTGGCACGGTGATAAACACTATAGAGAGGTGGGGGGGGGGGGGTGTAAACAACAGACTGGTTTACAGCCACTGGAACCATCTAATCTGTGTGGTTGAGCTTTTATTTGACATGTGCAAGGAGAGCTAATCGCTCTGTGGTCAGATGGAGAGACATGGATGGCTTCCCAGATGCTGATTCTGGTCCAAGGCTTTAGGCAGATGATTATTGAAAGAAGGATTTTGTTCTCTTGTAGCTGTTCTCTACTGGGAAGATCAGCGGGACCAAAGCAGCGAAGCTCAAAGCCAGTTTCAGCCTGCTCCATGACACCTTGAAAAGGTAAGTGATCTCATCTCTCCCTGTCCATAGACACTCCTTACATGTTTACATGGATAACACAAGCCACTCTGTATGAGGACTGGACTGGACCTGTGCCATATTATTGACCCATCAGTACCTGTTTAAAATGACCCATCAGTACCTGTTTAAAATGACCCATCAGTACCTGTTTAAAATGACCCATCAGTACCTGTTTAAAATGACCCATCAGTACCTGTATACACTGAGTATACAAAACATTATGAACATGATATTGTTTCCATGACATAGACTGACCAGGTGAATCCAGGTGAAAGCTATGATCCCTTATTGATGTCACCTGTTAAATCCACTTCAATCAGTGTAGATGAAGGGAAGGAGACAGGTTAAAGCAGGATTTCTAAGCCTTGAGACAATTGAGACATGGATTGTGTGTGTGCCATTCAGAGGGTGAATGGACAAGACAAAATATTGAAGTGCCTTTGAACAGGATCTGGTAGTAGGTGCCAGGCACACTGGTTTGTGTCAAGAACTGCAAGGCTGCTGGGTTTTTCACCCTCAACAGTTTCCTGTGTATATCAATATTGGTCGACCACCCAAAGGACATCCAGCCAACTTGACAGAACTGTAAGAAGCATTGGAGTCCACATGGGCCAGCATCCCTGTGGAACACTTGACACCATGTACAGTCCATGCCCCGACACATTGAGGCTGTTCTGAGGGCAAAAGGGGGTGTAACTCAATATTGGGAAGGTGATCTTATTGTTTCGTAGACTCAGTGTATAACTACCCTCGGACACCCAGTTGAGGTGAAAGTCTGTGACAGAGGCCAGTCCCTACCAGCATCTGTGTCTTTGTACCACTAGGACCTGTGTGATTCCCCTCCTACCTGAGGGTGATGAGCTGAGTCAGCTGACCACATCTCTGCCCTGTCATATGACCCATCAGTACCTGTGTCTGTCTGTGACTCTCATCTCCCCACCCCAGCTCTCAGCAGTCACAGATCTGGCTGTGTCTGTCTGTGACTCTCATCTCCCCACCCCAGCTCTCAGCGTCAGAAATCTGGCTGTGTCTGTCTGTGACTCCCATCTCCCCACCCCAGCTCTCAGCAGTCAGAGATCTGGCTGTGTCCTGTGTCTGTCTGTGACTCCCATCTCCCCACCCCAGCTCTCAGCAGTCAGAGATCCAGCTGTGTCCTGTGTCTGTCTGTGACTCCCATCTCCCCACCCCAGCTCTCAGCAGTCAGAGATCCAGCTGCTGCAGGAGGCCAAGCGGTTCAGAGCAGAGCTGGAGCGCCAGCAGAAAGAGCTGGAGAAGGCTGAGCAGTTCCCTGAGGGGCCAGACACAGAGGTCAGCCGCATGAGACAGCAGCTCCTCAAGTTCCACAACGACCTGCGACAGGCAGAGGAGAGGGACTACCAGATGAACTACCAGCTAGAGTGGTGAGGACACACACACTGACTAGAGCCTAGCGTAGAGAGAGAGATATAGTCTGTCTGTCTGTCTGTCTGTCTGTCTGTCTGTCTGTCTGTCGTCTGTCCGTCCGTCCGTCCGTCCGTCCGTCCGTCCGTCCGTCCGTCCGTCCGTCCGTCCGTCCGTCCGTCCGTGCCGTGCCGTCCGTCCGTGCGTGCGTGCGTGCGTGTGTGTGTCTCTATGTACTTGTCTGTCTGTCTGTGTCTGTCTCTGTCTGAGGTTAAGGGTAGGCCCAGCTCTTGAGCCATTTGTTTAGTCCTGTCAGTCCTGGAAGTGGTATGTGCGGCATGTAGCCTAGGGGTAAGAGCGTTGGGCCAGTAACTGAAAGGTTGCTAGTTCGAATCCCTTAGCGACAAGGTGAAAACTCTGCCATTGTGCCCTTGACAAGGCACTTAACCCGAATTGCTCCAGGGTTGCTGTTGATAATGGCTGACCCTGCATGTGACCCCAACCTCTGAGGGTGTCTGAGGGGGATATGCATTAAACACATTTCCATTTCACACACGCGTATAATGAAACAGGACAAATATAACCCACCAAATGATTCATTATTATTAGGTGTGCCTCTGGCTCTAGCCAGCTTCACTAGTCTCCTCCACTTGTTCTCAACAACACTCCTGTCCTTGTGTCTGAAAGGTCAAGCACGCCTCCGAAACACAGCACGGAAAAGAACGCTGCTGTCCTCTCTCTGCACAACACACACACACAGTTAAACTGAAAGGCCACAGAGAGGCCATTGGAACATTGCTTAGCAACTGATGAAACAAGCTTGTGTAAAAAACAAAGAAAGAGGACATAAAAGGAAAGATCTCTTCATCAGTCATTTAATCAGCAAGGACTAGAATACAGCTATGGCTGTCCCAAATGGCACCCTATTCCCTAGATAATGCACTACATTAGACCAGGGACCATTAGACCAGGGACCAGGGACCATGGTCAAAAGTAGGGCACTACATAGGGATTAGGGTACCATTTGAGACGCACACTATGATTCACCAGGGATGGGGCCTAGAACAGATTGTTCCTGAAGATATGTCCTTCATATCAGTGGGTAAATGATATTCACATTGTTCCTGAAGATATGTCCTTCATATCAGTGGGTAAATGATATTCACATTGTTCCTGAAGATATGTCCTTCATATCAGTGGGTAAATGATATTCACATTGTTCCTGAAGATATGTCCTTCATATCAGTGGGTAAATGATATTCACATTGTTCCTGAAGATATGTCCTTCATATCAGTGGGTAAATTCTATTCACATTGTTCCTGAAGATATGTCCTTCATATCAGTGGGTAAATGATATTCACATTGTTCCTGAAGATATGTCCTTCATATCAGTGGGTAAATGATATTCACATTGTTCCTGAAGATATGTCCTTCATATCAGTGGGTAAATTCTATTCACATTGTTCCTGAAGATATGTCCTTCATATCAGTGGGTAAATGATATTCACATTGTTCCTGAAGATATGTCCTTCATATCAGTGGGTAAATGATATTCACATTGTTCCTGAAGATATGTCCTTCATATCAGTGGGTAAATGATATTCACATTGTTCCTGAAGATATGCCCTTCATATCAGTGGGTAAATGATATTCACATTGTTCCTGAAGATATGTCCTTCATATCAGTGGGTAAATGATATTCACATTGTTCCTGAAGATATGTCCTTCATATCAGTGGGTAAATTCTATTCACATTGTTCCTGAAGATATGTCCTTCATATCAGTGGGTAAATGATATTCACATTGTTCCTGAAGATATGTCCTTCATATCAGTGGGTAAATGATATTCACATTGTTCCTGAAGATATGTCCTTCATATCAGTGGGTAAATGATATTCACATTGTTCCTGAAGATATGTCCTTCATATCAGTGGGTAAATTCTATTCACATTGTTCCTGAAGATATGACCTTTGTATATGTGGCTAGATGTTGTTCGTATTGTTAAGATGAGAAGGCCTACAGCAGTAATTGAAATATGAGGCTAAATGAAAACCATTGCTTACATTGCATTCTGACTAGATGTTGTAATGAACTCTGCTATCTCTTGTTGTATATTATCTTGTGGATGTGTATAGCTCTGACAGTCCGTTTGGCAGCCTCCTCTCTTCCTCTGGTGAACTACCCTCCATACGACAGACAGATGCTCACTGGGAAGATATGTCTTTAGATGTGCAATGTTAAGCCCTTGATCACAAGCCAGACAGATAGACAGGAATTCAACTGTCAGTCATTTTAGCTTCAAATGCAGTATTTACAGATTACCAGGAAGCAACACAAGTGCTGTGAAAGTAGTGAAAGTAGCCTGGAGGGCTGTCTATCCACACAGCAATTTCTCACTGAGGATATTTTATAAGGGTCAGGAATGTAATATCTACCCCTGGACTTAAATATCTGAACCCTGTCAACAGTTGAACTCAGTTGAACATTTCACATAGTTGCAACCACTGACAAACCAGTGTTTTACTCAGATGTTGCCAAGAAACTGAGAATTTGACCAACACTTTTCTAAAAGCAGTACATATTTTCAGTATGGCTACATGGCTGTATTTCCTTGCCTCTTTTTATCAACTGGGTTACAGTAGAACCTGGTCATCTGTCCTCCTCCACTGTGTTAGGGGTTTAAGCTAAGGTCTAGGCAAGGTTACAGTAGAACCTGGTCATCTGTCCTCCTCCACTGTGTTAGGGGTTTAAGCTAAGGTCTAGGCAAGGTTACAGTAGAACCTGGTCATCTGTCCTCCTCCACTGTGTTAGGGGTTTAAGCTAAGGTCTAGGCAAGGTTACAGTAGAACCTGGTCATCTGTCCTCCTCCACTGTGTTAGGGGTTTAAGCTAAGGTCTAGGCAAGGTTACAGTAGAACCTGGTCATCTGTCCTCCTCCACTGTGTTAGGGGTTTAAGCTAAGGTCTAGGCAAGGTTACAGTAGAACCTGGTCATCTGTCCTCCTCCACTGTGTTAGGGGTTTAAGCTAAGGTCTAGGCAAGGTTACTTGAGGATATTGCACAGCCACTTGTTTCCTAAGCTTGTCGTGAACATTGGTCACTTTTGCATCTCTGTGTTTCTGAGAATTTGTGTTCAAGTTCCTTCCTCTTGTTCCTTCCTCTAAATCAGGGGTGTCAACATCATTCCATGGAGTTCCTAGTGTCTGTGGGTTTTAGGTTTTTCTTTTCAGTTAAGCCCTAGACAACCAGGTGAGGGGAGTTCCTTACTAATTAGTGACCTTAATTCATCAGTCAAGTGAAAACCTGCAGACACTCGGTCCTCCGTGGAAGGAGACTGACACGTGCTGGAAGTGATGCCGTGTCTGTTTACAGTCTCACAGAAGAGAAGCTTTGCCTGGAGAAAGAGTATGAGACTCAACCCAAACCAGTTGTAAGTATCTCAGTGCAACAATCACAGATTTATCTCCCGTTGATAGTCATTCACATGATCTGTCCCATCATACACCTGGCACCACAGCATGACATTCCTTCATGTTACCTGCAGTAGTAAATCACTCATTTAGAAGCAGAGAAATATGACACACAGTGAGAGCACAGAGAAACAGATGGTGTCTTTGCTGCGAGGCATCCTTGTCAAAATGCTTGATTGATGAGGCTGGCTTCTTGACGGTTCAGTCTCCTCATTGTCATTGGGTTGTGGTACCATACATGCCTCTGTGTCTACCACTAAGAGAGGCCCGATCATTGATCTAATGATATTTTACATTACTCCTTTAATGAACTTTTTACTACAGTTGCTTTGGTTACAGTTAAACAGTAATTACTTTTTAACACCCAGTAAAGCAACACTATAATCACATGGATGTATATGATCAGATTCACAGAATCTGTCACGACCCAGCTATTAGCTTTGATATCCCCTTCAAATAGCTGGCACAGTACTGTGTGTGTGTGTGTGTGTGTGTGTGTGTGTGTGTGTGTGTGTGTGTGTGTGTGTGTGTGTGTGTGTGTGTGTGTGTGTGTGTCCATGATTTGCACTTGCATGCATGAATGTGTATTTGTGTCAATGTTGATGTATTTTGTATGTCCCATAAGCCATTGCTTCTGGTGTGTCCTCAGGAGCTGGAGAAGCGTGCGAAGGCCCTGAAGGACAGCAGTGAGGAGCTGAGGAAGGAGGTTTCTCAGAGGAGACAGGAGATACACAGCCTGCTGGAGGACATGGAGGCCAGACACAAACTGATGACCAGGGAGCAGCGAGAACTGGACCACAAGAAGGACATCATAGTAAACAACCAGGTGACAGGTTGGAGGGGGCACAAGGGGTGGCAGAGGGGGGGCAGAGGTGGGGGCAGAGGGTGGTGGCAGAGGGGTGGCGGAGGGTGGTAGAGGGGTGGTAGAGGGGGAGGGGTGGTAGAGAGTGGTAGAGGGGTGGTAAAGGGGTGGTAGCGGGTGGCAGAGGGGTGGCAGAGGGGTGGTAGAGGGGGAGGGGTGGTAGAGAGTGGTAGAGGGGTGGTAGCGGGTGGCAGAAGGGTGGCAGAGGGGTGGCAGAGGGGTGGCAGAAGGGTGCCAGAGGGGTGCCAGAGGGTGATAGAGAGTGGTAGAGGGTCAGTCTTGTGTTTAAAACACCATAGAGAAGGGCATTATATAAAACCATTGAAGTAGAAGAGCTCATTAGTTTTTCTATAATGTCCTTCTCTATGGTGTGTTGTCTTGTGTCACCAGGCTGAGTTGGCCCAGCTTCTGTCTGTACCTGGCCAGCTGGGGAAGGAGATTGAGAGGATCAACAGGAAAAAGATGTACGTAAGATGTGGCTGGCTATGAATTCATGTACTGGTGATGTGCTATACATAACCTTCATAACTAACTCTGTAGCTACTAAAGCAGGAAGTAAGGCCATGTTCATGAGTCATGGAAGGGAGACTCCCAACATAAATCTTGATCCAGTCCACAGTTTTTTGGGGCACCTACCAAGAGTAAATGGCTAACCCTACAGACCAATGTCTCTATGTCAAAACTGGCTGGAATGACATCTTTGCAGGCTGTTTTGCTCGCTGGGTTAAGCCTACAGTCTACCAGCCTGGTGTAATGTATGTCTTCCTCTGTGGTGGCCAGGGAGGTTGAGAAAAGTAAGGCGGCCCTGGACGAGCAGCTGTCTGAGGTGACGGCTCTGCAGAAGATGACGGAGGCCCGCTGTCGCTCCCTGGAGGAGGAGAAGAGGGAGGTGAGGAGGCAGGTGGAGGGGTGCAGGGCACACCTGGAGGCTGCCGAGAGGGAACACAGCATGCTGCAGAAAGAGCAGGAGATGACCAAGGAGAAGGAGGTCATTATGATGGGACAGAGGTACAGGACTGGCTGCAGACAATGTCCATGTATCTAGAGCAGCATCTGTATGCAGCGATAGTACATACAGTTGAAGTCGAAAGTTTACATACACCTTAGCCAGATACATTTAAACTCAGTTTTTCACAATTCCTGACATTTAATCCAAATAAAAATTCCCTGTCTTAGGTCAGTTAGGATCACCACTTTATTTTAAGAATGTGAAATATCAGAATAATAGTAGAGATAATTATTTATTTCAGCTTTCATTTCTTTCATCACATTCCCAGTGGGTCAGACGTTTACATACACTCAATTAGTATTTGCTATCATTGCTTTTAAATTATTTAACTTGGGTCAAACGTTTTTGGTAGCCTTCCACAAGCTTCCCACAATAAGTTGGGTGAATTTTGGCCCATTCCTCCTGACAGAGCTGGTGTAGCTGAGTCAGGTTTGTAGGCCTCCTTGCTTGCACACGCTTTTTCAGTTCTGCCCACAAATTTTCTATAGGATTGAGGTCCTATTGAGGTCAGGGCTTTGTGATGGCCACTCCAATACCTTGACTTTGTTGTCCTTAAGCCATTTTGCCACAACTTTGGAAGTATGCTTGGGGTTATTGTCCATTTGGAAGACCCATTTGCGACCAAGCTTTAACTTCCTGGCTGATGTCTTGAGATGTTGCTTCAATATATCCACATAATTTTCCATCCTCATGTAGCCATCTATTTTGTGAACTGCACCAGTCCCTCCTGCAGCAAAGCACCCCCCCAACATGATGCTGCCACCCCTGTGCTTCATGGTTGGGATGGTGTTCTTCGGCTTGCAAGCCTCCCCCTTTTTCCTCCAAACTTAACCTGTTGAGTACCCCTTTCGAGATAGGATCCCGTTAACGGGATTGATTTTGACAACAGCCAGTGGAAAATCAGAGCGCCAAATTCAAAACAGCTAAAATCTCATAATTCCATTTTCTCAAACAATCAACTATTTTACACCATTTTAAAGATAAGACTCTCGTTAATCCAACCACATTGTCCGATTTCAAAAAGGCTTTACGGAGAAATCATAAAATTAGATTATGTTAGGACATAAACTCCACAAGAAAAACCACACAGCCATTTCCCAAGCAACTAGATGCATCACAAAAACCAAAAGTAGAGCTAAAATATTCACTAACCTTTGATGATCTTCGTCAGATGGCACTCATAGGACTTCGTGTTACACAATACATGTATGTTTTGCTGGATAAAGTTCATATTTATATCCAAAAACCCATTTTACATTGGCGCGTAATGTTCAGAAATGTTTTCCCTCCAAACGCCCCCGGTGAATGAGCAATGAGCACACATATTACAGAAATACTCATCATAAACTTTGATCAATATACAAGTGTTATGCACAGAATTATAGATAGACTTCTCCTAAATGCTACCGCTTTGTCAGATTTCAAAAAAGGTTCACGGCGAAAGCACAATTTGCAATAATCTGAGTACAGCCCAGAAGACACCAACAACTAGCAAACAGAAACCCGCCATCTTGGAGTCAATAAAACTAAGAAATTACATGATAAATATTCACTTACCTTTGATTATCTTCATCAGAAGGCACTCCCAGGATCCCCAGGATCCCCAACAATAAATGTTCGATAAAGTTCATATTTATGTCCAAATACATCCATTTTGTTCGCGCGTTAGGTTCACTATCCAAATCCATAACGCGCGTGCTTACTTAGTCCAGACGAAAGTCAAAAAAGTTATACTACAGTTTGTAGAAACATGTCAAACGATGTATTGAATCAATCTTTAGGTTGTTTTTAACATATATCTTCAATACAATTCCAACCGGACCTATCCGTTCTCTTTAGGAGTGAATATGAACTCAGCTCGCTCCCAAGTCCTTGCGCGTGACTGAGCCCATGCCTTATAATGGGACACCTACTTCCTTGGGCTGTTATTCCCTTCAAATTCACCATAGAATCCTCAAACAAGGTTCTAAAGACTGTTGACATCTAGTGGAAGCCTTTGGAAGTGCAACATGACCCCGTAAAGACTACAAATTCAATAGACAATGGTTTGAAAAACTACAATCCTCAGATTTCCCACTTCCTGGTTGGAGCAGTGGCTTCTTCCTTGCTGAGCGGCCTTTCAGGTTATGTCGATATAGGACTTGTTTTACTGTCGATATAGATCATTTTGTACCCGTTTCCTCCAGCATCTTCACAAGGTCTTGCTGTTGTTCTGGGATTGATTTGACTTTTCGCACCAAAGTACGTTCATCTCTAAGAGACAGAACGCGTCTCCTTCCTGAGCGGTATGACAGCTGCGTGGTCCCATGGTGTTTATACTTGCGTCCTATTGTTTGTACAGATGAACGTGGTACCTTCAGGCCAAGGATGAACCAGACTTGTGGAGGTCTCCAATTTTTTTGTCTGAGGTCTTGGCTGATTTCTTTTGATTTTCCCGTGATGTCAAGCAAAGAGGCACTGAGTTTGAAGGTAGGCCTTGAAATACATCCACAGGTACACCTCCAATTGACTCAAATGATGTCAATTAGCCTATCAGAAGCTTCTAAAGCCGTGACATCATTTTCTGGAATTTTCCAAGCTGTTTAAAGGCACGGTCAACTTAGTGTATGTAAACTTCTGACCCACTGGAATTGTGATACAGTGAATAATAAGTGAAATAATCTGTTGTTGGAAAAATTACTTGTGTCATGCACAAAGTAGATGTCCTAACCGACTTGCCAAAACTATAGTTTGTTAACAAGAAATTTGTGGATATAAAGGCACAAGGCGAGACCCAAATGCAGACACAGGAGGCAGATGGTTGGAGTCTTACAATGTTTATTAATCCAAAGGAGTAGGCAAGAGAATGGTCGTGGACAGCCAAAAATGTCAAAACCAGATCAGAGTTCAGGAGATACAGAGTGGCAGACAGGCTCGTGGTCAAGGCAGGCAGAATGGTCAGGCAGGCGGGTACAAAGTCCAGAAACAGGCAAGGGTCAAAACCAGGAGGACTAGAAAAAGGACAATGCAAAAAGCAGGAGAACGGGAAAACCGCTGGTTGACTTGGAAACATACAAGACGAACTGGCACAGAGAGACAGGAAACACAGGGATAAATACACTGGGGAAAACAAGCGACACCTGGAGGGGGTGGAGACAATCACAAGGACAGGTGAAACAGATCAGGGCGTGACAGTGGAGTGGTTGAAAAACTAGTTTTAATGACTCCAACCTAAGTGTATGTAAACTTCCAACTTCAACTGTACATAACACTGTTGATACATTGTTTATTGTATCACTGCCTTCTCCTGAACATGTTTTATTGCGTGAGGTAAATCCCTGGATAGTGATGTTCCTACCATCTTGTTTTCAAGGGTTCCAAACAAAATAAACAACAATGCATAAAAACACAAAATATTGGGGCCACATGCACAGAACAGACAGAGCTTGATGTGTCTATCTCTCTCTGTATCTCTTGGTCTCTCTCTCTTTCTCTCTCTGTATCTCTCTGCCTCTCTCTGTATCTCTCTCTGTATCTCTCTGTCTCTCTCTCTCTCTCTCTCTCTCTCTCTCTCTCTCTCTCTCTCTCTGTATCTCTCTCTGTATCTCTCTGTCTCTCTCTCTCTCTCTCTCTCTCTCTCTGTATCTCTCTCTGTATCTCTCTGTCTCTCTCTCTCTCTCTCTCTCTCTCTCTCTGTATCTCTCTGTCTCTCTCTGTATCTACTCTCTCTGTATCTCTCTCTCTCTCTGTATCTCTCTCTCTCTGTATCTCTCTCTCTGTCTCTCTCTGTATCTCTCTCTGTATCTCTCTCTGTATCTCTCTCTCTGTATCTCTCTCTCTCTCTCTGTATCTCTCTCTCTCTCTCTCTCTCTCTCTCTCTCTCTCTCTCTGTGTCTCTCTCTCTCTCTGTGTCGCTCTCTCTCTGTATGTCTCCCTCTCTCTCGCTCTCTCACTGTATGTCTCTCTCTCTGTATGTCTCTCTCTCTCTCTCTCTCTCTCTCTCTCTGTATGTCTCTCTATCTCTCTATTTGTCAGAGGTATGCTGGACATCAATACAGGCCACTGCATCATGGAAAGGAAGAGCGTGCATGAGAACCTGGCACGGAAGCAGCGTGAGAGGGACCGGCAGCTCAGAGAGCTGAAGAAGGTGGAGCTGCAGCTCAAAATGGCCCAGGACGCGCTGGTCCACACTCAGCTACTGCATGACAAGACCAAGTCTATGGTTAGTTCACAGTTCACACACTAACACCAAACAGGCCCACAATGTTCTGGTCCACACTCAGCTACTGCATGACAAGACCAAGTCTACGGTTAGTTCACAGTTCACACACTAACACCAAACAGGCCCACAATGTTCTGGTCCACACTCAGCTACTGCATGACAAGACCAAGTCTATGGTTAGTTCACAGTTCACACACTAACACCAAACAGGCCCACAATGTTCTGGTCCACAGCTCTGCTGCATGACAAGACCAAGTCTACGGTTAGTTCACAGTTCACACACTAACACCAAACAGGCCCACAATGTTCTGGTCCACAGCTCTGCTGCATGACAAGACCAAGTCTACGGTTAGTTCACAGTTCACACACTAACACCAAACAGGCCCACAATGTTCTGGTCCACAGCTCTGCTGCATGACAAGTCAATGGAGTTCACAGTTCACACACAACTCCTGCACGACCTCCACTTTCAATATGTATGGACTATGTAATGGTATCTCTCTCTCACTTTAAAATATGTTATTTTATAGATTTTAATTGGTTGATGTTTCATCCCCCCTATAGCCTCTGTGCTTCCGTGATGATGTGTTTCTAGATCAAAGTGGCAGTGACACACGTCACTCACAGGATTCTAAATGTCCACATGGGACATGAGTGACAGACAGAGAGAGGAACTGGAAAAGCATCAGCAGATTTTACACCATAAAACATGACAGACATTGGTGTAGTGACGCATGTGGAACTTCCCCTATTAATGAAAGAAACCTTACACAATATGATGTTCTCCCGGTTTTATGAACTCAATACGATTATTTATCTGTCATTATTTATTTCCTTGGTTGAATTATGATCTAATTGAGCTTTGCCATCTGCCACAGTTGTATAAAACACTATGCAACGGAGAGAAGGGCTGCGTCCCAAATGGAACCCAGTTCCTTACAATAGGGCACTACTGTAAAAGTCGTGCACACTCTTAGAAAAAAGGTTTCCAAAAGCGTTCTTCAGCTGTCCCCATAGGAGAACCCTTTAACAGTTGTTGTTACATTGGAATGCCAAACAGAGACAGGTCATATCTGTTTAGAGACATTAATACTAGGAGAGGTTGTTGTTACAGAGGGATGTCAAACAGAGACAGGTCATATCTGTTTAGAGACATTAATACTAGGAGAGGTTGTTGTTGTTACAGAGGGATGTCAAACAGAGACAGGTCATATCTGTTTAGAGACATTAATACTAGGAGAGGTTGTTGTTACAGAGGGATGTCAAACAGAGACAGGTCATATCTGTTTAGAGACATTAATACTAGGAGAGGTTGTTGTTACAGAGGGATGTCAAACAGAGACAGGTCATATCTGTTTAGAGACATTAATACTAGGAGAGGTTGTTGTTACAGAGGGATGTCAAACAGAGACAGGTCATATCTGTTTAGAGACATTAATACTAGGAGAGGTTGTTGTTACAGAGGGATGTCAAACAGAGACAGGTCATATCTGTTTAGAGACATTAATACTAGGAGAGGTTGTTGTTACAGAGGGATGTCAAACAGAGACAGGTCATATCTGTTTAGAGACATTAATACTAGGAGAGGTTGTTGTTGTTACAGAGGGATGTCAAACAGAGACAGGTCATATCTGTTTAGAGACATTAATACTAGGAGAGGTTGTTGTTACAGAGGGATGTCTAACAGAGACAGGTCATATCTGTTTAGAGACATTAATACTAGGAGAGGTTGTTGTTACAGAGGGATGTCAAACAGAGACAGGTCATATCTGTTTAGAGACATTAATACTAGGAGAGGTTGTTGTTACAGAGGGATGTCAAACAGAGACAGGTCATATCTGTTTAGAGACATTAATACTAGGAGAGGTTGTTGTTACAGAGGGATGTCAAACAGAGACAGGTCATATCTGTTTAGAGACATTAATACTAGGAGAGGTTGTTGTTGTTACAGAGGGATGTCAAACAGAGACAGGTCATATCTGTTTAGAGACATTAATACTAGGAGAGGTTGTTGTTACAGAGGGATGTCAAACAGAGACAGGTCATATCTGTTTAGAGACATTAATACTAGGAGAGGTTGTTGTTACAGAGGGATGTCAAACAGAGACAGGTCATATCTGTTTAGAGACATTAATACTAGGAGAGGTTGTTGTTGTTACAGAGGGATGTCAAACAGAGACAGGTCATATCTGTTTAGAGACATTAATACTAGGAGAGGTTGTTGTTACAGAGGGATGTCAAACAGAGACAGGTCATATCTGTTTAGAGACATTAATACTAGGAGAGGTTGTTGTTACAGAGGGATGTCAAACAGAGACAGGTCATATCTGTTTAGAGACATTAATACTAGGAGAGGTTGTTGTTACAGAGGGATGTCAAACAGAGACAGGTCATATCTGTTTAGAGACATTAATACTAGGAGAGGTTGTTGTTACAGAGGGATGTCAAACAGAGACAGGTCATATCTGTTTAGAGACATTAATACTAGGAGAGGTTGTTGTTGTTACAGAGGGATGTCAAACAGAGACAGGTCATATCTGTTTAGAGACATTAATACTAGGAGAGGTTGTTGTTACAGAGGGATGTCAAACAGAGACAGGTCATATCTGTTTAGAGACATTAATACTAGGAGAGGTTGTTGTTACAGAGGGATGTCAAACAGAGACAGGTCATATCTGTTTAGAGACATTAATACTAGGAGAGGTTGTTGTTGTTACAGAGGGATGTCAAACAGAGACAGGTCATATCTGTTTAGAGACATTAATACTAGGAGAGGTTGTTGTTACAGAGGGATGTCAAACAGAGACAGGTCATATCTGTTTAGAGACATTAATACTAGGAGAGGTTGTTGTTACAGAGGGATGTCAAACAGAGACAGGTCATATCTGTTTAGAGACATTAATACTAGGAGAGGTTGTTGTTACAGAGGGATGTCAAACAGAGACAGGTCATATCTGTTTAGAGACATTAATACTAGGAGAGGTTGTTGTTGTTACAGAGGGATGTCAAACAGAGACAGGTCATATCTGTTTAGAGACATTAATACTAGGAGAGGTTGTTGTTACAGAGGGATGTCAAACAGAGACAGGTCATATCTGTTTAGAGACATTAATACTAGGAGAGGTTGTTGTTACAGAGGGATGTCAAACAGAGACAGGTCATATCTGTTTAGAGACATTAATACTAGGAGAGGTTGTTGTTACAGAGGGATGTCAAACAGAGACAGGTCATATCTGTTTAGAGACATTAATACTAGGAGAGGTTGTTGTTGTTACAGAGGGATGTCAAACAGAGACAGGTCATATCTGTTTAGAGACATTAATACTAGGAGAGGTTGTTGTTGTTACAGAGGGATGTCAAACAGAGACAGGTCATATCTGTTTAGAGACATTAATACTAGGAGATGTTGTTGTTACAGAGGGATGTCAAACAGAGACAGGTCATATCTGTTTAGAGACATTAATACTAGGAGAGGTTGTTGTTGTTACAGAGGGATGTCAAACAGAGACAGGTCATATCTGTTTAGAGACATTAATACTAGGAGAGGTTGTTGTTACAGAGGGATGTCAAACAGAGACAGGTCATATCTGTTTAGAGACATTAATACTAGGAGAGGTTGTTGTTACAGAGGGATGTCAAACAGAGACAGGTCATATCTGTTTAGAGACATTAATACTAGGAGAGGTTGTTGTTGTTACAGAGGGATGTCAAACAGAGACAGGTCATATCTGTTTAGAGACATTAATACTAGGAGAGGTTGTTGTTGTTACAGAGGGATGTCAAACAGAGACAGGTCATATCTGTTTAGAGACATTAATACTAGGAGAGGTTGTTGTTACAGAGGGATGTCAAACAGAGACAGGTCATATCTGTTTAGAGACATTAATACTAGGAGAGGTTGTTGTTGTTACAGAGGGATGTCAAACAGAGACAGGTCATATCTGTTTAGAGACATTAATACTAGGAGAGGTTGTTGTTACAGAGGGATGTCAAACAGAGACAGGTCATATCTGTTTAGAGACATTAATACTAGGAGAGGTTGTTGTTACAGAGGGATGTCAAACAGAGACAGGTCATATCTGTTTAGAGACATTAATACTAGGAGAGGTTGTTGTTACAGAGGGATGTCAAACAGAGACAGGTCATATCTGTTTAGAGACATTAATACTAGGAGAGGTTGTTGTTACAGAGGGATGTCAAACAGAGACAGGTCATATCTGTTTAGAGACATTAATACTAGGAGAGGTTGTTGTTGTTACAGAGGGATGTCAAACAGAGACAGGTCATATCTGTTTAGAGACATTAATACTAGGAGAGGTTGTTGTTACAGAGGGATGTCAAACAGAGACAGGTCATATCTGTTTAGAGACATTAATACTAGGAGAGGTTGTTGTTACAGAGGGATGTCAAACAGAGACAGGTCATATCTGTTTAGAGACATTAATACTAGGAGAGGTTGTTGTTACAGAGGGATGTCAAACAGAGACAGGTCATATCTGTTTAGAGACATTAATACTAGGAGAGGTTGTTGTTGTTACAGAGGGATGTCAAACAGAGACAGGTCATATCTGTTTAGAGACATTAATACTAGGAGAGGTTGTTGTTACAGAGGGATGTCAAACAGAGACAGGTCATATCTGTTTAGAGACATTAATACTAGGAGAGGTTGTTGTTACAGAGGGATGTCAAACAGAGACAGGTCATATCTGTTTAGAGACATTAATACTAGGAGAGGTTGTTGTTGTTACAGAGGGATGTCAAACAGAGACAGGTCATATCTGTTTAGAGACATTAATACTAGGAGAGGTTGTTGTTACAGAGGGATGTCAAACAGAGACAGGTCATATCTGTTTAGAGACATTAATACTAGGAGAGGTTGTTGTTGTTACAGAGGGATGTCAAACAGAGACAGGTCATATCTGTTTAGAGACATTAATACTAGGAGAGGTTGTTGTTACAGAGGGATGTCAAACAGAGACAGGTCATATCTGTTTAGAGACATTAATACTAGGAGAGGTTGTTGTTACAGAGGGATGTCAAACAGAGACAGGTCATATCTGTTTAGAGACATTAATACTAGGAGAGGTTGTTGTTACAGAGGGATGTCAAACAGAGACAGGTCATATCTGTTTAGAGACATTAATACTAGGAGAGGTTGTTGTTACAGAGGGATGTCAAACAGAGACAGGTCATATCTGTTTAGAGACATTAATACTAGGAGAGGTTGTTGTTGTTACAGAGGGATGTCAAACAGAGACAGGTCATATCTGTTTAGAGACATTAATACTAGGAGAGGTTGTTGTTGTTACAGAGGGATGTCAAACAGAGACAGGTCATATCTGTTTAGAGACATTAATACTAGGAGAGGTTGTTGTTGTTACAGAGGGATGTCAAACAGAGACAGGTCATATCTGTTTAGAGACATTAATACTAGGAGAGGTTGTTGTTACAGAGGGATGTCAAACAGAGACAGGTCATATCTGTTTAGAGACATTAATACTAGGAGAGGTTGTTGTTACAGAGGGATGTCAAACAGAGACAGGTCATATCTGTTTAGAGACATTAATACTAGGAGAGGTTGTTGTTGTTACAGAGGGATGTCAAACAGAGACAGGTCATATCTGTTTAGAGACATTAATACTAGGAGAGGTTGTTGTTACAGAGGGATGTCAAACAGAGACAGGTCATATCTGTTTAGAGACATTAATACTAGGAGAGGTTGTTGTTACAGAGGGATGTCAAACAGAGACAGGTCATATCTGTTTAGAGACATTAATACTAGGAGAGGTTGTTGTTACAGAGGGATGTCAAACAGAGACAGGTCATATCTGTTTAGAGACATTAATACTAGGAGAGGTTGTTGTTGTTACAGAGGGATGTCAAACAGAGACAGGTCATATCTGTTTAGAGACATTAATACTAGGAGAGGTTGTTGTTGTTACAGAGGGATGTCAAACAGAGACAGGTCATATCTGTTTAGAGACATTAATACTAGGAGAGGTTGTTGTTACAGAGGGATGTCAAACAGAGACAGGTCATATCTGTTTAGAGACATTAATACTAGGAGAGGTTGTTGTTGTTACAGAGGGATGTCAAACAGAGACAGGTCATATCTGTTTAGAGACATTAATACTAGGAGAGGTTGTTGTTACAGAGGGATGTCAAACAGAGACAGGTCATATCTGTTTAGAGACATTAATACTAGGAGAGGTTGTTGTTGTTACAGAGGGATGTCAAACAGAGACAGGTCATATCTGTTTAGAGACATTAATACTAGGAGAGGTTGTTGTTACAGAGGGATGTCAAACAGAGACAGGTCATATCTGTTTAGAGACATTAATACTAGGAGAGGTTGTTGTTACAGAGGGATGTCAAACAGAGACAGGTCATATCTGTTTAGAGACATTAATACTAGGAGAGGTTGTTGTTACAGAGGGATGTCAAACAGAGACAGGTCATATCTGTTTAGAGACATTAATACTAGGAGAGGTTGTTGTTACAGAGGGATGTCAAACAGAGACAGGTCATATCTGTTTAGAGACATTAATACTAGGAGAGGTTGTTGTTGTTACAGAGGGATGTCAAACAGAGACAGGTCATATCTGTTTAGAGACATTAATACTAGGAGAGGTTGTTGTTACAGAGGGATGTCAAACAGAGACAGGTCATATCTGTTTAGAGACATTAATACTAGGAGAGGTTGTTGTTACAGAGGGATGTCAAACAGAGACAGGTCATATCTGTTTAGAGACATTAATACTAGGAGAGGTTGTTGTTACAGAGGGATGTCAAACAGAGACAGGTCATATCTGTTTAGAGACATTAATACTAGGAGAGGTTGTTGTTACAGAGGGATGTCAAACAGAGACAGGTCATATCTGTTTAGAGACATTAATACTAGGAGAGGTTGTTGTTACAGAGGGATGTCAAACAGAGACAGGTCATATCTGTTTAGAGACATTAATACTAGGAGAGGTTGTTGTTACAGAGGGATGTCAAACAGAGACAGGTCATATCTGTTTAGAGACATTAATACTAGGAGAGGTTGTTGTTGTTACAGAGGGATGTCAAACAGAGACAGGTCATATCTGTTTAGAGACATTAATACTAGGAGAGGTTGTTGTTACAGAGGGATGTCAAACAGAGACAGGTCATATCTGTTTAGAGACATTAATACTAGGAGAGGTTGTTGTTACAGAGGGATGTCTAACAGAGACAGGTCATATCTGTTTAGAGACATTAATACTAGGAGAGGTTGTTGTTACAGAGGGATGTCAAACAGAGACAGGTCATATCTGTTTAGAGACATTAATACTAGGAGAGGTTGTTGTTACAGAGGGATGTCAAACAGAGACAGGTCATATCTGTTTAGAGACATTAATACTAGGAGAGGTTGTTGTTACAGAGGGATGTCAAACAGAGACAGGTCATATCTGTTTAGAGACATTAATACTAGGAGAGGTTGTTGTTACAGAGGGATGTCAAACAGAGACAGGTCATATCTGTTTAGAGACATTAATACTAGGAGAGGTTGTTGTTACAGAGGGATGTCAAACAGAGACAGGTCATATCTGTTTAGAGACATTAATACTAGGAGAGGTTGTTGTTGTTACAGAGGGATGTCAAACAGAGACAGGTCATATCTGTTTAGAGACATTAATACTAGGAGAGGTTGTTGTTACAGAGGGATGTCAAACAGAGACAGGTCATATCTGTTTAGAGACATTAATACTAGGAGAGGTTGTTGTTACAGAGGGATGTCAAACAGAGACAGGTCATATCTGTTTAGAGACATTAATACTAGGAGAGGTTGTTGTTACAGAGGGATGTCAAACAGAGACAGGTCATATCTGTTTAGAGACATTAATACTAGGAGAGGTTGTTGTTGTTACAGAGGGATGTCAAACAGAGACAGGTCATATCTGTTTAGAGACATTAATACTAGGAGAGGTTGTTGTTACAGAGGGATGTCAAACAGAGACAGGTCATATCTGTTTAGAGACATTAATACTAGGAGAGGTTGTTGTTACAGAGGGATGTCAAACAGAGACAGGTCATATCTGTTTAGAGACATTAATACTAGGAGAGGTTGTTGTTACAGAGGGATGTCAAACAGAGACAGGTCATATCTGTTTAGAGACATTAATACTAGGAGAGGTTGTTGTTGTTACAGAGGGATGCCAAACCCAAAAGTGACAGGATTCTAAAGACAAGACAGGAGATACAGTTAGAAGTGGACAAGCTGAAGAGAAACTTGCTTCATCAGGTAAAAAGCATATTTCAATTTGTGTGATTGTGTATGTTTTTGATTTGTGTAAGGCATAAACGTGTGTGTGTGTGTGTGTGTGTGTGTGTGTGTGTGTGTGTGTGTGTGTGTGTGGTGTGTGTGTGTGTGTGTGTGTGTGTGTGTGTAGCAACCAGTAGCTGAGGTGGAGACCCAGCTGATAGAACAGTGTGTGGAACAGGAGCAGAAGCTGATGAGACAGTCTCACAGACACAGAGAGGAGCTCCACACCCTCAGGTGTCTGACTCAGATCAAGGCTGATGAGAGAGAGCAGAAGTCCAGGGACCGCCACAGGGCTGAGGTAAAACACATCATATCACTATACAACATCTCACCATCAATGTTCCCTCCCATTTTTTGGGGCAGTGAGCAAATTTCAGGTCTGCTGGTCGTGAACTTGAACGTTGTTTACTGTGAACACTGAGGCTGTACCTTCTTTAAGTTACAGTTTTAACAGTGGTCAAATAGGCTACTGTGGCTATTTGATCATAATGTAGACCTACCAGAGTGGCCTACCATCAAAAACAATGGAGAAAATGTATCCCATAACATTTTAACATGGAAATATCTGTTCTATCATTCAGCCTACAGTAGCAGCCAATGTGTGGTGTTCAATGTAGGACTACATTCCATGAGACTTTTGAAAAAAACATGCAGGGCTTAACATGAACCTGTTTGACTGAAAATGTTGCTGTGTTGTTTAATGCAAGACTCCACTTTACAAAATAAACTGGGCTAATAACTCACTAACTAGAAAAGACATGAACAAAATGTGCAGCTCTCGCTTTGATCTCAAAACAAGCGCATCTACTCACGACCACTCATGTTGTAAACACAGTCCAGTTCAAAGTGAATGGCACAGATCCATATATGGCAACGGTCTATTTGCATATAGACCTGAGATAACACACACAGTTAAGTAACACACACATCTTGAGGTAATATGTCCACAGGTAATCCAAATAACTTGAGCAACAGCGACAGGCCTGAGGTAACAGGCCTGAGGTAACAGGCCTGAGGTAACAAGCCTGAGGTAACAAGCCTGAGGTAACAAGCCTGAGGTAACAGGCCTGAGGTAACAAGCCTGAGGTAACAGGCCTGAGGTAACAAGCCTGAGGTAACAAGCCTGAGGTAACAGAACTGAGGTAACAGAACTGAGGTAACAAGCCTGAGGTAACAGGCCTGAGGTAACAGGCCTGAGGTAACAGAACTGAGGTAACAGAACTGAGGTAACAAGCCTGAGGTAACAGGCCTGAGGTAACAAGCCTGAGGTAACAAGCCTGAGGTAACAGGCCTGAGGTAACAAGCCTGAGGTAACAGGCCTGAGGTAACAGGCCTTTGCTGCAATCATTTACTACAGCTACAGTAATCACTTACAGTGTAGCTTCAGCATGACTCTGGTAAGGGTTTCCATAGTGACATGTTGATGTTCTCAACAAAACACACTAGCTAAGACTATCTTTCTTGCACATTGGGGAAAGTTGACTCATCAGCTTTTACTAAGAAGATAAGAAAGATCATGTATTATTTTAATGTCTCAACAGCAAAGATACAATCGCATCAAGCAAGAGCTGAGAGGCAAGAGTCTGGTGATCCATGAACTCAAGAAGCAGAACCAGGAGGTCCAGTCCAGGTAACTCTCCCTGTAAACCTAACCCCTAACCCTAACCTTAACCTTAACCGCTTACCTTAACCCATAACTCTAACCCCTAACCCTAACCTTAACCTTAACCGCTTACCTTATTCCATAACTCTAACCCCTAACCCTAACCTTAACCGCTTACCTTAACCCCTAACCTTAACCTGTAAACCTAACCCCTAACCCTAACCTTAACCTTAACCGCTTACCTTATCCCATAACTCTAACCCCTAACCCTAACCTTAACCGCTTACCTTAACCCATAACTCTAACCCCTAACCCTAACCTTAACCGCTTACCTTAACCCCTAACCTTAACCTGTAAACCTAACCCCTAACCCTAACCTTAACCTTAACCGCTTACCTTAACCCATAACTCTAACCCCTAACCCTAACCTTAACCGCTTACCTTAACCCCTAACCTTAACCTGTAAACCTAACCCATAACCCCAACCTTAACCCCTAACACCCTTACCTTAACCCATACTCCTAACCTTAACCCTTAACCTTTACCTGTAACCGCTTACCTTAACCCATAACTCTAACCCCTAACCCTAACCTTAACCGCTTACCTTAACCCCTAACCTTAACCTGTAAACCTAACCCCTAACCCTAACCGCTTACCTTAACCCCTAACTTTAACCTGTAAACCTAACCCCTAACCCTAACCTTAACCCCTAACACCTTAACCCTTACCTTAACCCATACTCCTAACCTTAACCCTTAACCTTTACCTGTAACCCTAACCCCTAACCCTAACACCTAGTCTTAACCCATAACCCCTAACATTAACCCCTAACCTTAACCCTTACCTTAACCCCTAACGCCTTAACCCTTAACTAACCTTAATGCCTAATCTTAACCCCTAACCCCTAACCTTAACACCTAGCGTAGCTAACATCAGCCACCTAGCTAACCTAGCTTACTTTTGTTTCTTCATAACAAATTGGAATTTGTTCGGAAGAAAATTGTGTAATGGATACGGAATGCGTTATGAAGAAGAAAATCGTGTGCCTGTCACGAATGTCGAATAAGTCATTTGTGTGTATTTCATGATAATCTGTGATAGTGTGTTGATAACCTATGAATGACTGCTGCTGCTCCAGAACTAGGCCGTTTGGTCCCCAGGTATTTACCAAGCGTGTTGAAATGAGTATCCCAGAGTACCATTGGTACCACGTAGTGTCTTTAAATAAGGACCAGTTCAGACATGCCTGGAAAATAACGTGTCTGGGTGGCTTTGAATGCCTAACTTGATTAATTTCGGTGTTTCCTCGGTGCCAATAGAAACTCTCTCTCTACCTCTGTCTCTCTGCCGCTATCTCTCGCCCTCTGTCTCGCCCTCTGTCTCGCCCTCTGTCTCGCCCTCTGTCTCGCCCTCTCTCTCGCCCTCTCTCTCGCCCTCTGTCTCTCGCCCTCTGTCTCTCGCCCTCTCTCTCGCCCTCTGTCTCTCGCCCTCTCTCTCGCCCTCTGTCTCTCGCCCTCTCTCTCTCTCTCTCCCTCCCTGCATCTAGGCTTGGTGTGTTTGCCAAGCTGTATGACAACATCAAGGGTGATAGGAACAAGTGTGTGAACCTGATCCAGATGGCCTCCCAGAGAACAGCTGAGATGAGAGAGAAGTTCAAGATCCTGGACAACGAGATTGAGATCCTCAGAACCAACGCCATCAATAAAGAGAAGTGAGAGAGAGAGATAGAGAGTACATCCCGTCCTCAAAAGAACATTCTGATGTTCACCACCCTGTTTTGATGTAAAATTATTAACATCCTGTGTGCGTGTGTGCGTGGTGTGTGTGTGTGTGTGTGTGTGTGTGTGTGTGTGTGTGTGTGTGTGTGTGTGTGTGCGTGCGTGCGTGCGTGCGTGCGTGCGTGCGTGCGTGCGTGCGTGAGTGCGTGCGTGCATTCCTCAGGCTGCTCCAGAAGTCCCGTCTGAAGCACTTCCACAGCCACACCATCAGAGACAGCCTGAGGAACGACATCTCCAAGGTGATTTAGGAAATCCTGCTCTTCTCACTCCATCCTCTAGACATAATAGCATCAACCTACCACACTATAAAGGAAATAGGGTGCCATTTGAGACTCAGCTCTCTGGGTTATGATGTTTCTCTGTTCTGATTCCATCTCCAAGGTGACCTGGGTTATGATGTTTCTCTGTTCTGATCCCATCTCCAAGGTGACCTGGGTTATGATGTTTCTCTGTTCTGATTCCATCTCCAAGGTGACCTGGGTTATGATGTTTCTCTGTTCTGATCCCATCTCCAAGGTGACCTGGGTTAGGGTTATGATGTTTCTCTGTTCTGATCCCATCTCCAAGGTGACCTGGGTTATGATGTTTCTCTGTTCTGATCCCATCTCCAAGGTGACCTGGGTTATGATGTTTCTCTGTTCTGATCCCATCTCCAAGGTGACCTGGGTTATGATGTTTCTCTGTTCTGATTCCATCTCCAAGGTGACCTGGGTTATGATGTTTCTCTGTTCTGATTCCATCTCCAAGGTGACCTGGGTTATGATGTTTCTCTGTTCTGATCCCATCTCCAAGGTGACCTGGGTTATGATGTTTCTCTGTTCTGATTCCATCTCCAAGGTGACCTGGGTTATGATGTTTCTCTGTTCTGATTCCATCTCCAAGGTGACCTGGGTTATGATGTTTCTCTGTTCTGATTCCATCTCCAAGGTGACCTGGGTTATGATGTTTCTCTGTTCTGATTCCATCTCCAAGGTGACCTGGGTTATGATGTTTCTCTGTTCTGATCCCATCTCCAAGGTGACCTGGGTTATGATGTTTCTCTGTTCTGATTCCATCTCCAAGGTGACCTGGGTTATGATGTTTCTCTGTTCTGATCCCATCTCCAAGGTGACCTGGGTTATGATGTTTCTCTGTTCTGATTCCATCTCCAAGGTGACCTGGGTTATGATGTTTCTCTGTTCTGATCCCATCTCCAAGGTGACCTGGGTTATGATGTTTCTCTGTTCTGATTCCATCTCCAAGGTGACCTGGGTTATGATGTTTCTCTGTTCTGATCCCATCTCCAAGGTGACCTGGGTTATGATGTTTCTCTGTTCTGATTCCATCTCCAAGGTGACCTGGGTTATGATGTTTCTCTGTTCTGATTCCATCTCCAAGGTGACCTGGGTTATGATGTTTCTCTGTTCTGATCCCATCTCCAAGGTGACCGGGTGGGTTATGATGTTTCTCTGTTCTGATCCCATCTCCAAGGTGACCTGGGTTATGATGTTTCTCTGTTCTGATTCCATCTCCAAGGTGACCTGGGTTATGATGTTTCTCTGTTCTGATCCCATCTCCAAGGTGACCTGGGTTATGATGTTTCTCTGTTCTGATCCCATCTCCAAGGTGACCGGGTGGGTTATGATGTTTCTCTGTTCTGATCCCATCTCCAAGGTGACCTGGGTTATGATGTTTCTCTGTTCTGATTCCATCTCCAAGGTGACCTGGGTTATGATGTTTCTCTGTTCTGATCCCATCTCCAAGGTGACCTGGGTTATGATGTTTCTCTGTTCTGATTCCATCTCCAAGGTGACCTGGGTTAGGTGATGTTTCTCTGTTCTGATTCCATCTCCAAGGTGACCTGGGTTAGGGTGATGTTTCTCTGTTCTGATCCCATCTCCAAGGTGACCTGGGTTATGATGTTTCTCTGTTCTGATCCCATCTCCAAGGTGACCTGGGTTATGATGTTTCTCTGTTCTGATTCCATCTCCAAGGTGACCTGGGTTATGATGTTTCTCTGTTCTGATTCCATCTCCAAGGTGACCTGGGTTATGATGTTTCTCTGTTCTGATCCCATCTCCAAGGTGACCTGGGTTATGATGTTTCTCTGTTCTGATCCCATCTCCAAGGTGACCTGGGTTATGATGTTTCTCTGTTCTGATTCCATCTCCAAGGTGACCTGGGTTATGATGTTTCTCTGTTCTGATCCCATCTCCAAGGTGACCTGGGTTATGATGTTTCTCTGTTCTGATCCCATCTCCAAGGTGACCTGGGTTATGATGTTTCTCTGTTCTGATCCCATCTCCAAGGTGACCTGGGTTATGATGTTTCTCTGTTCTGATTCCATCTCCAAGGTGACCTGGGTTAGGGTTATGATGTTTCTCTGTTCTGATCCCATCTCCAAGGTGACCTGGGTTATGATGTTTCTCTGTTCTGATCCCATCTCCAAGGTGACCTGGGTTATGATGTTTCTCTGTTCTGATCCCATCTCCAAGGTGACCTGGGTTATGATGTTTCTCTGTTCTGATCCCATCTCCAAGGTGACCTGGGTTATGATGTTTCTCTGTTCTGATTCCATCTCCAAGGTGACCTGGGTTATGATGTTTCTCTGTTCTGATCCCATCTCCAAGGTGACCTGGGTTATGATGTTTCTCTGTTCTGATCCCATCTCCAAGGTGACCTGGGTTATGATGTTTCTCTGTTCTGATTCCATCTCCAAGGTGACCTGGGTTAGGGTTATGATGTTTCTCTGTTCTGATCCCATCTCCAAGGTGACCTGGGTTATGATGTTTCTCTGTTCTGATCCCATCTCCAAGGTGACCTGGGTTATGATGTTTCTCTGTTCTGATCCCATCTCCAAGGTGACCTGGGTTATGATGTTTCTCTGTTCTGATTCCATCTCCAAGGTGACCTGGGTTATGATGTTTCTCTGTTCTGATCCCATCTCCAAGGTGACCTGGGTTATGATGTTTCTCTGTTCTGATCCCATCTCCAAGGTGACCTGGGTTATGATGTTTCTCTGTTCTGATCCCATCTCCAAGGTGACCTGGGTTATGATGTTTCTCTGTTCTGATCCCATCTCCAAGGTGACCTGGGTTAGGGTTATGATGTTTCTCTGTTCTGATCCCATCTCCAAGGTGACCTGGGTTATGATGTTTCTCTGTTCTGATCCCATCTCCAAGGTGACCTGGGTTATGATGTTTCTCTGTTCTGATCCCATCTCCAAGGTGACCTGGGTTATGATGTTTCTCTGTTCTGATCCCATCTCCAAGGTGACCTGGGTTATGATGTTTCTCTGTTCTGATCCCATCTCCAAGGTGACCTGGGTTATGATGTTTCTCTGTTCTGATCCCATCTCCAAGGTGACCTGGGTTATGATGTTTCTCTGTTCTGATCCCATCTCCAAGGTGACCTGGGTTAGGGTTATGATGTTTCTCTGTTCTGATCCCATCTCCAAGGTGACCTGGGTTATGATGTTTCTCTGTTCTGATTCCATCTCCAAGGTGACCTGGGTTATGATGTTTCTCTGTTCTGATTCCATCTCCAAGGTGACCTGGGTGGTATGATGTTTCTCTGTTCTGATCCCATCTCCAAGGTGACCTGGGTTATGATGTTTCTCTGTTCTGATTCCATCTCCAAGGTGACCTGGGTTATGATGTTTCTCTGTTCTGATCCCATCTCCAAGGTGACCTGGGTTATGATGTTTCTCTGTTCTGATCCCATCTCCAAGGTGACCTGGGTTATGATGTTTCTCTGTTCTGATCCCATCTCCAAGGTGACCTGGGTTATGATGTTTCTCTGTTCTGATCCCATCTCCAAGGTGACCTGGGTTAGGGTTATGATGTTTCTCTGTTCTGATCCCATCTCCAAGGTGACCTGGGTTATGATGTTTCTCTGTTCTGATCCCATCTCCAAGGTGACCTGGGTTATGATGTTTCTCTGTTCTGATCCCATCTCCAAGGTGACCTGGGTTATGATGTTTCTCTGTTCTGATCCCATCTCCAAGGTGACCTGGGTTATGATGTTTCTCTGTTCTGATCCCATCTCCAAGGTGACCTGGGTTATGATGTTTCTCTGTTCTGATTCCATCTCCAAGGTGACCTGGGTTATGATGTTTCTCTGTTCTGATCCCATCTCCAAGGTGACCTGGGTTATGATGTTTCTCTGTTCTGATCCCATCTCCAAGGTGACCTGGGTTATGATGTTTCTCTGTTCTGATCCCATCTCCAAGGTGACCTGGGTTATGATGTTTCTCTGTTCTGATTCCATCTCCAAGGTGACCTGGGTTATGATGTTTCTCTGTTCTGATCCCATCTCCAAGGTGACCTGGGTTATGATGTTTCTCTGTTCTGATCCCATCTCCAAGGTGACCTGGGTTATGATGTTTCTCTGTTCTGATCCCATCTCCAAGGTGACCTGGGTTATGATGTTTCTCTGTTCTGATCCCATCTCCAAGGTGACCTGGGTTATGATGTTTCTCTGTTCTGATCCCATCTCCAAGGTGACCTGGGTTATGATGTTTCTCTGTTCTGATTCCATCTCCAAGGTGACCTGGGTTATGATGTTTCTCTGTTCTGATCCCATCTCCAAGGTGACCTGGGTTATGATGTTTCTCTGTTCTGATCCCATCTCCAAGGTGACCTGGGTTATGATGTTTCTCTGTTCTGATCCCATCTCCAAGGTGACCTGGGTTATGATGTTTCTCTGTTCTGATTCCATCTCCAAGGTGACCTGGGTTATGATGTTTCTCTGTTCTGATTCCATCTCCAAGGTGACCTGGGTTATGATGTTTCTCTGTTCTGATTCCATCTCCAAGGTGACCTGGGTTATGATGTTTCTCTGTTCTGATTCCATCTCCAAGGTGACCTGGGTTATGATGTTTCTCTGTTCTGATCCCATCTCCAAGGTGACCTGGGTTATGATGTTTCTCTGTTCTGATTCCATCTCCAAGGTGACCTGGGTTATGATGTTTCTCTGTTCTGATCCCATCTCCAAGGTGACCTGGGTTATGATGTTTCTCTGTTCTGATCCCATCTCCAAGGTGACCTGGGTTATGATGTTTCTCTGTTCTGATCCCATCTCCAAGGTGACCTGGGTTATGATGTTTCTCTGTTCTGATCCCATCTCCAAGGTGACCTGGGTTATGATGTTTCTCTGTTCTGATCCCATCTCCAAGGTGACCTGGGTTATGATGTTTCTCTGTTCTGATCCCATCTCCAAGGTGACCTGGGTTATGATGTTTCTCTGTTCTGATCCCATCTCCAAGGTGACCTGGGTTATGATGTTTCTCTGTTCTGATCCCATCTCCAAGGTGACCTGGGTTATGATGTTTCTCTGTTCTGATCCCATCTCCAAGGTGACCTGGGTTATGATGTTTCTCTGTTCTGATCCCATCTCCAAGGTGACCTGGGTTATGATGTTTCTCTGTTCTGATCCCATCTCCAAGGTGACCTGGGTTATGATGTTTCTCTGTTCTGATCCCATCTCCAAGGTGACCTGGGTTAGGTTATGATGTTTCTCTGTTCTGATCCCATCTCCAAGGTGACCTGGGTTATGATGTTTCTCTGTTCTGATCCCATCTCCAAGGTGACCTGGGTTATGATGTTTCTCTGTTCTGATTCCATCTCCAAGGTGACCTGGGTTATGATGTTTCTCTGTTCTGATCCCATCTCCAAGGTGACCTGGGTTATGATGTTTCTCTGTTCTGATTCCATCTCCAAGGTGACCTGGGTTATGATGTTTCTCTGTTCTGATTCCATCTCCAAGGTGACCTGGGTTATGATGTTTCTCTGTTCTGATCCCATCTCCAAGGTGACCTGGGTTATGATGTTTCTCTGTTCTGATCCCATCTCCAAGGTGACCTGGGTTATGATGTTTCTCTGTTCTGATTCCATCTCCAAGGTGACCTGGGTTATGATGTTTCTCTGTTCTGATTCCATCTCCAAGGTGACCTGGGTTATGATGTTTCTCTGTTCTGATCCCATCTCCAAGGTGACCTGGGTTATGATGTTTCTCTGTTCTGATCCCATCTCCAAGGTGACCTGGGTTATGATGTTTCTCTGTTCTGATCCCATCTCCAAGGTGACCTGGGTTATGATGTTTCTCTGTTCTGATCCCATCTCCAAGGTGACCTGGGTTATGATGTTTCTCTGTTCTGATCCCATCTCCAAGGTGACCTGGGTTATGATGTTTCTCTGTTCTGATCCCATCTCCAAGGTGACCTGGGTTATGATGTTTCTCTGTTCTGATCCCATCTCCAAGGTGACCTGGGTTATGATGTTTCTCTGTTCTGATCCCATCTCCAAGGTGACCTGGGTAGGGTTATGATGTTTCTCTGTTCTGATCCCATCTCCAAGGTGACCTGGGTTATGATGTTTCTCTGTTCTGATTCCATCTCCAAGGTGACCTGGGTTATGATGTTTCTCTGTTCTGATCCCATCTCCAAGGTGACCTGGGTTATGATGTTTCTCTGTTCTGATCCCATCTCCAAGGTGACCTGGGTTATGATGTTTCTCTGTTCTGATCCCATCTCCAAGGTGACCTGGGTTATGATGTTTCTCTGTTCTGATCCCATCTCCAAGGTGACCTGGGTTATGATGTTTCTCTGTTCTGATCCCATCTCCAAGGTGACCTGGGTTATGATGTTTCTCTGTTCTGATCCCATCTCCAAGGTGACCTGGGTTATGATGTTTCTCTGTTCTGATTCCATCTCCAAGGTGACCTGGGTTATGATGTTTCTCTGTTCTGATTCCATCTCCAAGGTGACCTGGGTTATGATGTTTCTCTGTTCTGATTCCATCTCCAAGGTGACCTGGGTTATGATGTTTCTCTGTTCTGATCCCATCTCCAAGGTGACCTGGGTTATGATGTTTCTCTGTTCTGATCCCATCTCCAAGGTGACCTGGGTTATGATGTTTCTCTGTTCTGATCCCATCTCCAAGGTGACCTGGGTTATGATGTTTCTCTGTTCTGATCCCATCTCCAAGGTGACCTGGGTTATGATGTTTCTCTGTTCTGATCCCATCTCCAAGGTGACCTGGGTTATGATGTTTCTCTGTTCTGATCCCATCTCCAAGGTGACCTGGGTTATGATGTTTCTCTGTTCTGATTCCATCTCCAAGGTGACCTGGGTTATGATGTTTCTCTGTTCTGATCCCATCTCCAAGGTGACCTGGGTTATGATGTTTCTCTGTTCTGATCCCATCTCCAAGGTGACCTGGGTTATGATGTTTCTCTGTTCTGATTCCATCTCCAAGGTGACCTGGGTTATGATGTTTCTCTGTTCTGATTCCATCTCCAAGGTGACCTGGGTTATGATGTTTCTCTGTTCTGATCCCATCTCCAAGGTGACCTGGGTTATGATGTTTCTCTGTTCTGATCCCATCTCCAAGGTGACCTGGGTTATGATGTTTCTCTGTTCTGATTCCATCTCCAAGGTGACCTGGGTTATGATGTTTCTCTGTTCTGATTCCATCTCCAAGGTGACCTGGGTTATGATGTTTCTCTGTTCTGATCCCATCTCCAAGGTGACCTGGGTTATGATGTTTCTCTGTTCTGATCCCATCTCCAAGGTGACCTGGGTTATGATGTTTCTCTGTTCTGATCCCATCTCCAAGGTGACCTGGGTTATGATGTTTCTCTGTTCTGATCCCATCTCCAAGGTGACCTGGGTTATGATGTTTCTCTGTTCTGATCCCATCTCCAAGGTGACCTGGGTTATGATGTTTCTCTGTTCTGATCCCATCTCCAAGGTGACCTGGGTTATGATGTTTCTCTGTTCTGATCCCATCTCCAAGGTGACCTGGGTTATGATGTTTCTCTGTTCTGATCCCATCTCCAAGGTGACCTGGGTTATGATGTTTCTCTGTTCTGATCCCATCTCCAAGGTGACCTGGGTTATGATGTTTCTCTGTTCTGATCCCATCTCCAAGGTGACCTGGGTTATGATGTTTCTCTGTTCTGATCCCATCTCCAAGGTGACCTGGGTTATGATGTTTCTCTGTTCTGATTCCATCTCCAAGGTGACCTGGGTTATGATGTTTCTCTGTTCTGATCCCATCTCCAAGGTGACCTGGGTTATGATGTTTCTCTGTTCTGATTCCATCTCCAAGGTGACCTGGGTTATGATGTTTCTCTGTTCTGATCCCATCTCCAAGGTGACCTGGGTTATGATGTTTCTCTGTTCTGATTCCATCTCCAAGGTGACCTGGGTTATGATGTTTCTCTGTTCTGATCCCATCTCCAAGGTGACCTGGGTTATGATGTTTCTCTGTTCTGATCCCATCTCCAAGGTGACCTGGGTTATGATGTTTCTCTGTTCTGATCCCATCTCCAAGGTGACCTGGGTTATGATGTTTCTCTGTTCTGATCCCATCTCCAAGGTGACCTGGGTTATGATGTTTCTCTGTTCTGATCCCATCTCCAAGGTGACCTGGGTTATGATGTTTCTCTGTTCTGATCCCATCTCCAAGGTGACCTGGGTTATGATGTTTCTCTGTTCTGATTCCATCTCCAAGGTGACCTGGGTTATGATGTTTCTCTGTTCTGATTCCATCTCCAAGGTGACCTGGGTTATGATGTTTCTCTGTTCTGATCCCATCTCCAAGGTGACCTGGGTTATGATGTTTCTCTGTTCTGATCCCATCTCCAAGGTGACCTGGGTTATGATGTTTCTCTGTTCTGATTCCATCTCCAAGGTGACCTGGGTTATGATGTTTCTCTGTTCTGATCCCATCTCCAAGGTGACCTGGGTTATGATGTTTCTCTGTTCTGATCCCATCTCCAAGGTGACCTGGGTTATGATGTTTCTCTGTTCTGATCCCATCTCCAAGGTGACCTGGGTTATGATGTTTCTCTGTTCTGATTCCATCTCCAAGGTGACCTGGGTTATGATGTTTCTCTGTTCTGATTCCATCTCCAAGGTGACCTGGGTTATGATGTTTCTCTGTTCTGATCCCATCTCCAAGGTGACCTGGGTTATGATGTTTCTCTGTTCTGATCCCATCTCCAAGGTGACCTGGGTTATGATGTTTCTCTGTTCTGATCCCATCTCCAAGGTGACCTGGGTTATGATGTTTCTCTGTTCTGATCCCATCTCCAAGGTGACCTGGGTTATGATGTTTCTCTGTTCTGATCCCATCTCCAAGGTGACCTGGGTTATGATGTTTCTCTGTTCTGATCCCATCTCCAAGGTGACCTGGGTTATGATGTTTCTCTGTTCTGATCCCATCTCCAAGGTGACCTGGGTTATGATGTTTCTCTGTTCTGATCCCATCTCCAAGGTGACCTGGGTTATGATGTTTCTCTGTTCTGATTCCATCTCCAAGGTGACCTGGGTTATGATGTTTCTCTGTTCTGATTCCATCTCCAAGGTGACCTGGGTTATGATGTTTCTCTGTTCTGATTCCATCTCCAAGGTGACCTGGGTTATGATGTTTCTCTGTTCTGATTCCATCTCCAAGGTGACCTGGGTTATGATGTTTCTCTGTTCTGATCCCATCTCCAAGGTGACCTGGGTTATGATGTTTCTCTGTTCTGATTCCATCTCCAAGGTGACCTGGGTTATGATGTTTCTCTGTTCTGATCCCATCTCCAAGGTGACCTGGGTTATGATGTTTCTCTGTTCTGATCCCATCTCCAAGGTGACCTGGGTTATGATGTTTCTCTGTTCTGATTCCATCTCCAAGGTGACCTGGGTTATGATGTTTCTCTGTTCTGATCCCATCTCCAAGGTGACCTGGGTTATGATGTTTCTCTGTTCTGATTCCATCTCCAAGGTGACCTGGGTTATGATGTTTCTCTGTTCTGATTCCATCTCCAAGGTGACCTGGGTTATGATGTTTCTCTGTTCTGATCCCATCTCCAAGGTGACCTGGGTTATGATGTTTCTCTGTTCTGATCCCATCTCCAAGGTGACCTGGGTTATGATGTTTCTCTGTTCTGATCCCATCTCCAAGGTGACCTGGGTTATGATGTTTCTCTGTTCTGATCCCATCTCCAAGGTGACCTGGGTTATGATGTTTCTCTGTTCTGATTCCATCTCCAAGGTGACCTGGGTTATGATGTTTCTCTGTTCTGATCCCATCTCCAAGGTGACCTGGGTTATGATGTTTCTCTGTTCTGATTCCATCTCCAAGGTGACCTGGGTTATGATGTTTCTCTGTTCTGATCCCATCTCCAAGGTGACCTGGGTTAGGGTTATGATGTTTCTCTGTTCTGATTCCATCTCCAAGGTGACCTGGGTTATGATGTTTCTCTGTTCTGATTCCATCTCCAAGGTGACCTGGGTTATGATGTTTCTCTGTTCTGATCCCATCTCCAAGGTGACCTGGGTTATGATGTTTCTCTGTTCTGATCCCATCTCCAAGGTGACCTGGGTTATGATGTTTCTCTGTTCTGATCCCATCTCCAAGGTGACCTGGGTTATGATGTTTCTCTGTTCTGATTCCATCTCCAAGGTGACCTGGGTTATGATGTTTCTCTGTTCTGATCCCATCTCCAAGGTGACCTGGGTTATGATGTTTCTCTGTTCTGATTCCATCTCCAAGGTGACCTGGGTTATGATGTTTCTCTGTTCTGATCCCATCTCCAAGGTGACCTGGGTTATGATGTTTCTCTGTTCTGATCCCATCTCCAAGGTGACCTGGGTTATGATGTTTCTCTGTTCTGATTCCATCTCCAAGGTGACCTGGGTTATGATGTTTCTCTGTTCTGATTCCATCTCCAAGGTGACCTGGGTTATGATGTTTCTCTGTTCTGATCCCATCTCCAAGGTGACCTGGGTTATGATGTTTCTCTGTTCTGATTCCATCTCCAAGGTGACCTGGGTTATGATGTTTCTCTGTTCTGATCCCATCTCCAAGGTGACCTGGGTTATGATGTTTCTCTGTTCTGATCCCATCTCCAAGGTGACCTGGGTTATGATGTTTCTCTGTTCTGATCCCATCTCCAAGGTGACCTGGGTTATGATGTTTCTCTGTTCTGATCCCATCTCCAAGGTGACCTGGGTTATGATGTTTCTCTGTTCTGATTCCATCTCCAAGGTGACCTGGGTTAGGGTTATGATGTTTCTCTGTTCTGATTCCATCTCCAAGGTGACCTGGGTTATGATGTTTCTCTGTTCTGATTCCATCTCCAAGGTGACCTGGGTTATGATGTTTCTCTGTTCTGATTCCATCTCCAAGGTGACCTGGGTTATGATGTTTCTCTGTTCTGATCCCATCTCCAAGGTGACCTGGGTTATGATGTTTCTCTGTTCTGATTCCATCTCCAAGGTGACCTGGGTTATGATGTTTCTCTGTTCTGATCCCATCTCCAAGGTGACCTGGGTTATGATGTTTCTCTGTTCTGATTCCATCTCCAAGGTGACCTGGGTTATGATGTTTCTCTGTTCTGATCCCATCTCCAAGGTGACCTGGGTTATGATGTTTCTCTGTTCTGATCCCATCTCCAAGGTGACCTGGGTTATGATGTTTCTCTGTTCTGATCCCATCTCCAAGGTGACCTGGGTTATGATGTTTCTCTGTTCTGATTCCATCTCCAAGGTGACCTGGGTTATGATGTTTCTCTGTTCTGATTCCATCTCCAAGGTGACCTGGGTTATGATGTTTCTCTGTTCTGATTCCATCTCCAAGGTGACCTGGGTTATGATGTTTCTCTGTTCTGATCCCATCTCCAAGGTGACCTGGGTTATGATGTTTCTCTGTTCTGATCCCATCTCCAAGGTGACCTGGGTTATGATGTTTCTCTGTTCTGATCCCATCTCCAAGGTGACCTGGGTTATGATGTTTCTCTGTTCTGATCCCATCTCCAAGGTGACCTGGGTTATGATGTTTCTCTGTTCTGATTCCATCTCCAAGGTGACCTGGGTTATGATGTTTCTCTGTTCTGATCCCATCTCCAAGGTGACCTGGGTTATGATGTTTCTCTGTTCTGATTCCATCTCCAAGGTGACCTGGGTTATGATGTTTCTCTGTTCTGATTCCATCTCCAAGGTGACCTGGGTTATGATGTTTCTCTGTTCTGATCCCATCTCCAAGGTGACCTGGGTTATGATGTTTCTCTGTTCTGATCCCATCTCCAAGGTGACCTGGGTTATGATGTTTCTCTGTTCTGATCCCATCTCCAAGGTGACCTGGGTTATGATGTTTCTCTGTTCTGATTCCATCTCCAAGGTGACCTGGGTTATGATGTTTCTCTGTTCTGATCCCATCTCCAAGGTGACCTGGGTTATGATGTTTCTCTGTTCTGATTCCATCTCCAAGGTGACCTGGGTTATGATGTTTCTCTGTTCTGATTCCATCTCCAAGGTGACCTGGGTTATGATGTTTCTCTGTTCTGATCCCATCTCCAAGGTGACCTGGGTTATGATGTTTCTCTGTTCTGATTCCATCTCCAAGGTGACCTGGGTTATGATGTTTCTCTGTTCTGATCCCATCTCCAAGGTGACCTGGGTTATGATGTTTCTCTGTTCTGATCCCATCTCCAAGGTGACCTGGGTTATGATGTTTCTCTGTTCTGATCCCATCTCCAAGGTGACCTGGGTTATGATGTTTCTCTGTTCTGATCCCATCTCCAAGGTGACCCAGGTGCTTCATGAGATGAGACAGAAGAGGGAGGAGCAGAAGCTGAACCTGGGCCGGCTGACCCACATGATCAACTACCATGAACAGAACCTGCTACAGATGAGGAAGAGCCACGACACGGCCGTGCAGAGTCGCAATGACAGGTGAGTCTGTCTGCCTGTCTGTCCGAAGAGGAACAGCCAAAACACGGCCGTGCAGAGCTGCAATGACAGGTGAGTCTGTCGATCAGATGAGGAAGAGCCAAAACACAGCCATGCAGAGCGGCAATGACAGGTGAGTCTGTCGATCAGATGAGGAAGAGCCAAAACACAGCCATGCAGAGCCTCAATGACAGGTGAGTCTGTCTGTCTGTCTGTCAGATGAGGAAGAGCCAAAACACAGCCATGCAGAGCCGCAATGACAGGTGAGTCTGGCTTTCTGTTGATCAGTTTACACCGTCCACACGACCACCAACCAAGATTGTACATATCAGATAGGGAAAGACGTCTACTGCTTACGACTAACTACAGGCAACCATGCTGAACAATGTGGGCAATTGGGCGGCTACTGATGGTATTTGACCGATCCTCATCCCTACATTACAATATGGTAGCTCTCTCAGGGGTTTTTTCTCTCTCTCTCTCTCTCTGACAGAGGGGTACAGTTGCTGGAGCGTGAGGAGGAGATGTGTATTTTCTACGAGAAGGTGAATGTTCAGGAGGGCCTGATCAGAGACGGTAACATAGAGATGCAGGCGCTGGAGGAGGAGACGTGCTGCCTGCAGATGATCACCAAGAAAGAAGAAAGACAGACAGCCCTCAGCAGGAAACTGGTGCCCTGCCAGAGGAGACTGGAGGGAGAGAGCACCATGCTGCAGATACAGGTACATTAGAAGCCTGAGTCATATTCACTAAGGCACACCGTTCCAAAACGCTTTGCAACAGAAAAAGAAAAAACAAACCTTTTCTTGTTGGTTAGTTCAGCTAGTTCCTTCCTGTTCAGCTAGTTCCTTCCTGTTCAGCTAGTCCCTCCCTGTTCAGCTAGTTCCTTCCTGTTCAGCTAGTCCCTCCCTGTTCAGCTAGTCCCTCCCTGTTCAGCTAGTTCCTTCCTGTTCAGCTAGTCCCTCCCTGTTCAGCTAGTCCCTCCCTGTTCAGCTAGTTCCTTCCTGTTCAGCTAGTCCCTCCCTGTTCAGCTAGTCCCTCCCTGTTCAGCTAGTTCCTTCCTGTTCAGCTAGTCCCTCCCTGTTCAGCTAGTCCCTCCCTGTTCAGCTAGTCCCTCCCTGTTCAGCTAGTCCCTCCCTGTTCAGCTAGTCCCTTCCTGTTCAGCTAGTTCCTTCCTGTTCAGCTAGTCCCTCCCTGTACAGCTAGTCCCTCCCTGTTCAGCTAGTTCCTTCCTGTTCAGCTAGTCCCTCCCTGTTTAGCTAGTCCCTCCCTGTTCAGCTAGTCCCTCCCTGTTCAGCTAGTCCCTCCCTGTTCAGCTAGTTCCTTCCTGTTCAGCTAGTCCCTCCCTGTTCAGCTAGTCCCTCCCTGTTCAGCTAGTCCCTCCCTGTTCAGCTAGTTCCTCCCTGTTCAGCTAGTTCCTTCCTGTTCAGCTAGTCCCTCCCTGTTCAGCTAGTTCCTTCCTGTTCAGCTAGTTCCTCCCTATTCAGCTAGTTCCTCCCTGTTTAGCTAGTCCCTCCCTGTTCAGCTAGTCCCTCCCTGTTCAGCTAGTTCCTCCCTGTTCAGCTAGTCCCTCCCTGTTCAGCTAGTTCCTCCCTGTTCAGCTAGTTCCTCCCTGTTCAGCTAGTCCCTCCCTGTTCAGCTAGTCCCTCCCAGTTCAGCTAGTCCCTCCCTGTTCAGCTAGTTCCTTCCTGTTCAGCTAGTCCCTCCCTGTTCAGCTAGTCCCTCCCTGTTCAGCTAGTCCCTCCCTGTTCAGCTAGTTCCTCCCTGTTCAGCTAGTCCCTCCCTGTTCAGCTAGTCCCTTCCTGTTCAGCTAGTCCCTCCCTGTTCAGCTAGTCCCTCCCTGTTCAGCTAGTCCCTCCCTGTTCAGCTAGTCCCTTCCTGTTCAGCTAGTCCCTCCCTGTTCAGCTAGTCCCTCCCTGTTCAGCTAGTTCCTCCCTGTTCAGCTAGTCCCTCCCTGTTCAGCTAGTCCCTTCCTGTTCAGCTAGTCCCTCCCTGTTCAGCTAGTCCCTCCCTGTTCAGCTAGTCCCTCCCTGTTCAGCTAGTTCCTCCCTGTTCAGCTAGTCCCTCCCTGTTCAGCTAGTTCCTCCCTGTTCAGCTAGTCCCTCCCTGTTCAGCTAGTCCCTCCCTGTTCAGCTAGTTCCTCCCTGTTCAGCTAGTCCCTCCCTGTTCAGCTAGTCCCTCCCTGTTCAGCTAGTTCCTCCCTGTTCAGCTAGTTCCTCCCTGTTCAGCTAGTCCCTCCCTGTTCAGCTAGTCCCTCCCAGTTCAGCTAGTCCCTCCCTGTTCAGCTAGTTCCTCCCTGTTCAGCTAGTCCCTCCCTGTTCAGCTAGTTCCTCCCTGTTCAGCTAGTCCCTCCCTGTTCAGCTTGTCCCTCCCAGTTCAGCTAGTCCCTCCCTGTTCAGCTAGTCCCTCCCTGTTCAGCTAGTCCCTCCCTGTTCAGCTAGTCCCTCCCTGTTCAGCTAGTTCCTCCCTGTTCAGCTAGTTCCTCCCTGTTCAGCTAGTCCCTCCCTGTTCAGCTAGTCCCTCCCAGTTCAGCTAGTCCCTCCCTGTTCAGCTAGTCCCTCCCTGTTCAGCTAGTCCCTCCCAGTTCAGCTAGTCCCTCCCAGTTCATCTAGTTCCTCCCAGTTCAGCTAGTTCCTCCCAGTTCAGCTAGTTCCTCCCAGTTCAGCTAGTCCCTCCCTGTTCAGCAAGTTCCTCCCAGTTCAGCTAGTTCCTCCCAGTTCAGCTAGTTCCTCCCAGTTCAGCTAGTCCCTCCCTGTTCAGCTAGTTCCTCCCTGTTCAGCTAGTCCCTCCCTGTTCAGCTAGTCCCTCCCTGTTCAGCAAGTTCCTCCCAGTTCAGCTAGTTCCTCCCTGTTCAGCTAGTCCCTCCCTGTTCAGCTAGTCCCTCCCAGTTCAGCTAGTCCCTCCCTGTTCAGCTAGTCCCTCCATGTTCAGCTAGTCCCTCCCTGTTCAGCTAGTCCCTCCCTGTTCAGCTAGTCCCTCCCAGTTCAGCTAGTCCCTCCCTGTTCAGCTAGTCCCTCCATGTTCAGCTAGTCCCTCCCTGTTCAGCTAGTCCCTCCATGTTCAGCTAGTCCATCCCTGTTCAGCTAGTCCCTCCCAGTTCAGCTAGTCCCTCCCTGTTCAGCTAGTCCCTCCATGTTCAGCTAGTCCCTCCCTGTTCAGCTAGTTCCTCCCTGTTCAGCTAGTCCCTCCCTGTTCAGCTAGTCCCTCCCAGTTCACCTAGTCCCTCCATGTCCAGCTGGTCCCTCCCTGTTCAGCTAGTCACTCCCAGTTCAGCTAGTCCCTCCCAGTTCAGCTAGTCCCTCCCTGTTCAGCTAGTCCCTCCCTGTTCAGCTAGTCCCTCCCTGTTCAGCTAGTCCCTCCCAGTTCAGCTAGTCCCTCCCTGTTCAGCTAGTCCCTCCCTGTTCAGCTAGTCCCTCCCAGTTCAGCTAGTCCCTCCCTGTTCAGCTAGTCCCTCCCTGTTCAGCTAGTCCCTTCCTGTTCAGCTAGTCCCTCCCAGCTCAGCTAGTCCCTCCCAGCTCAGCTAGTCCCTCCCAGTTCAGCTAGTCCCTCCCTGTTCAGCTAGTCCCTCCCTGTTCAGCTAGTCCCTCCCAGTTCAGCTAGTCCCTCCCTGTTCAGCTAGTCCCTCCCTGTTCAGCTAGTCCCTCCCAGTTCAGCTAGTCCCTCCCTGTTCAGCTAGTCCCTCCCTGTTCAGCTAGTCCCTCCCAGTTCAGCTAGTCCCTCCCTGTTCAGCTAGTCCCTCCCTGTTCAGCTAGTCCCTTCCTGTTCAGCTAGTCCCTCCCAGCTCAGCTAGTCCCTCCCAGTTCAGCTAGTCCCTCCCAGTTCAGCTAGTCCCTCCCTGTTCAGCTAGTCCCTCCCTGTTCATCTAGTTCCTCCCAGTTCAGCTAGTCCCTCCCAGCTCAGCTAGTCCCCCCCAGTTCAGCTAGTTCCTCCCTGTTCAGCTAGTTCCTTCCTGTTCAGCTAGTCCCTCCCAGCTCAGCTAGTCCCTCCCAGTTCAGCTAGTTCCTCCCTGTTCAGCTAGTCCCTTCCTGTTCAGCTAGTTCCTCCCAGTTCAGCTAGTCCCTCCCAGCTCAGCTAGTCCCTCCCAGTTCAGCTAGTTCCTCCCTGTTCAGCTAGTCCCTCCCAGCTCAGCTAGTCCCTCCCAGTTCAGCTAGTCCCTCCCAGTTCAGCTAGTCCCTCCCTGTTCAGCTAGTCCCTTCCTGTTCAGCTAGTTCCTCCCTGTTCAGCTAGTCCCTGTTTCAGTCAGTTTTCTTCCGTTTAGTGCCTTATGAATACGACCCTGTTGTCTGACGTCAGATAACACTGGACTGTCAGTCAAAGGGCGGGTAGGAATGACAGCATCAGACGGGAGGAAGTGGATAGGAACCTCTGAGAACTGGTTGCTAACTCTGGCCTGACTTGATTTAGAGCAGGTTGATTCAAGTCCTCACGTTTTCCTCTACTTTTAACCAGAGCCTAGATGGACAATATGATGTTTATTTCAGAGTTTCCCATGCACTGACTGCTCGTTGATATCCCCAGTATATCTTAATGTTGGACTACACAGACTCTTTAACACTGTCAGGACTCAAAGAAAGGCCCCTACTAAGGAGACGTATATCTAAAGTCCCTTGTTGTACCTCCTAGTCTTTAGCTAAACATAACACACAGAAAGGTGTGTATAATGGAATTCATGCTGTAAATATTGATGCCTGGTGAGTCACTCCAGTCTCTCCTCACCTTTATAGGTTCTTATAGTCCTGTCAGTTCAGAGAAATGTTCTCAGAGACTTGGGATGCATCCCAAATGGCTGCCTATTCCCTATATAGTATCCTGGGCTCTGGTCAAATGTAGTGCACTATATAGGGAATAGGGTCCCATTTGAGATGTAGCCATAAACTCTTCCACTGAAATGTGCCCCATTTGTGCAGTGATATGTCTAAACATTGTTTTTATAATATATAAATTACTTCCACATGTAAGTGTTTGATGTAAACATTCAACCCAACTGACACTTTTGAACGTTACTGTCGTACGGCAACATGGCTGCCCTTGTCAACATCTCTGACTGGAGAGTACTGTAGCCTAATGGGTAGCTGACTATATGCCTCCTCAGATAGCTTCTCCATGACACCATATGCCAGTAGGGACCAGACAAGGACACCCTAGAGAAAAGCCACTTAAAGAGATTCTCCGCTACTTTTGTATACTTTTTATCCAGCAGTTTTGAAAGTAGCACTCACGAGCCAAAAGTGGTACTACGTCACATATGTGCAGATATGTGCACCACGTCTTTGCTCTCTCTCTCTCGCTCTGTTGTGTGTGCGTCACTCAAATGGCGCAGGGCTGAAGCTCATTGGCTGAAACTCGATTTGCTTAAGGGTCTGGCCCACATGGGGGGAAAATGTAGGGAAAATGGCACAGCACAGCTTCCAGAAAACAGTCGCTTTCGTGGCTATTTAAGAGAGTATCTGCTCATAGATTGTGCATGTATGAACTACACATTGACACATCCGGCCCAAAGCGGGTGGTTTAAAAGGTATTTACTAGTCACCAAAGTTCCGGTGCATATCTTTAATGGATTCAGTAGCTCAGCACTGGTGGCTGGTGGCACTCTAAATCAGAGGATGGGCTGGACGGATTGAATGGAATGGTATCAAATCCAATAAACACAGGGTTTCCATGGTTTCCTTGTGTTTAATACCATTCCATTCTCTCCATTCCTGGCATTATTATGAGCCGTCCTCCCTTCACCATCCTCCTGTGATGTTCAGTGCTCAAATGGTTAGAGCAATGCTATTCAAAAAATTCAGCGGGATCCCATTTTTTCAGCCAGAATTTCTCGCGACTCCATCCTGGGCCAAATCTTAAACCTTAAAATCTGTACATTTAGATTTTTATATCAACAAATAACCTTAAATTCATTGTATTTTCTTATCAAAATTAAAAGAAACCAATAAATACTTTTACTCAATAAGTAATATTTTTCAAAAACGTATAACAATAATCTGTACTATTATATATATTTTTTGGGGGGGGGGGACCACTGCAGTTCCACCATGACCCCACTAGGGGTTGCAACCCTGACTTTGAATACCACTGGGTTAGAGAGGAGGCTCATTAGCTACAGTGCCAATGTAACCGATCATATAACCCAAACACTGTCACAAAGGGTAAGTCTGAGAGAGACAACCTCTGTTGCCTCATCAGACAGGTGGTATTTGAGCTTTAATTTCCTGACGTCATCTATTGCTCTTAGTTACTGTAGTTAGCTTTTTACTAAGGGTGAATGAATTCAGAACTGTTCTAGGATTCCATGCCTCGGTTGTTCCTCGGCTGAATAGGTGACCTTTGTCGTTCCATAACCTGGCACTTTTATAGAGACATTCTTCTCTCTGTCTACAAGCCAGACAGGCCAGTATTGGAGCCGGGTCCGGAGCAAGGGTTGAGGCCTGGGTTGGGGTGTCATTGGCCCACTGCTCTTTACTGGAATCCGTCCATAATGACCAACAGGCAGTGGATGGCCCCTGATGGCCCCAATGTCTCTGTCTGGATTCTGGAACCTGGCCCCAATAACTAAGGGGCAATGGCTTCTTATGGCCCCAAGTCTCACAGGGCTCTCAGTGCCCACTGGAGAGTATGGATGGAATTGGGACAGACTCCTCAACTCTCCAATCCCCGCTCAGCTGCTTTCTGACAGTGGGAAATTCTACCATAGTTTTGTCCTATTCTGTTACCTTCCATCCATAAATCAGTCAAGCCATTCATCCAGCTATCCAACCACCCCTCTGTCCCCTCTGTTCCTCAGCTGTGCTGTTGGCTATGTGATTTTGACAGTCAGGGGGAGACTGTGTGATTTAGACAGTCAGGGGGAGATTGTGTGATTTTGACAGTCATGGGGAGACTGTGTGATTTAGACAGTCAGGGGGAGATTGTGTGATTTAGACAGTCAGGGGGAGACTGTGTGATTTAGACAGTCAGGGGGAGACTGTGATTTAGACAGTCAGGGGGAGACTGTGTGATTTAGACAGTCAGGGGGAGACTGTGATTTAGACAGTCAGGTGGAGACTGTGTGATTTAGACAGTCAGGTGGAGACTGTGTGATTTAGACAGTCAGGGGGAGACTGTGATTTAGACAGTCAGGGGGAGACTGTGTGATTTAGACAGTCAGGGGGAGATTGTGTGATTTAGACAGTCAGGGGGAGACTGTGTGATTTAGACAGTCAGGGGGAGACTGTGTGATTTAGACAGTCAGGGGGAGACTGTGTGATTTAGACAGTCAGGGGAAGACTGTGTGATTTAGACAGTCAGGCGGAGACTGTGTGATTTAGACAGTCAGGTGGAGACTGTGTGATTTAGACAGTCAGGTGGAGACTGTGTGATTTAGACAGTCAGGGGAAGACTGTGATTTAGACAGTCAGGGGGAGACTGTGTGATTTAGACAGTCAGGGGAAGACTGTGTGATTTAGACAGTCGGGGGGAGGCTGTGTGATTTAGACAGTCGGGGGGAGGCTGTGATTTAGACAGTCAGGGGGAGACTATGATTTAGACAGTCAGGGGGAGGCTGTGTGATTTAGACAGTCAGGGGGAGACTGTGATTTAGACAGTCAAGGGGAGACTGTGATTTAGACAGTCAGGTTGAGACTGTGTGATTTAGACAGTCAAGGGGAAACTGTGATTTAGACAGTCAGGGGGAGACTGTGATTTAGACAGTCAAGCGGAGACTGTGTGATTTAGACAGTCAGGGGAAGACTTATGATTTAGACAGTCAGGGGGAGACTGTGTGATTTAGACAGTCAGGGGAAGACTGTGTGATTTAGACAGTCAGGCGGAGACTGTGTGATTTAGACAGTCAGGGGAAGACTGTGTGATTTAGACAGTCAGGCGGAGACTGTGTGATTTAGACAGTCAGGGGAAGACTGTGTGATTTAGACAGTCAGGGGGAGACTGTGTGATTTAGACAGTCAGGGGGAGACTGTGATTTAGACAGTCAGGTTGAGACTGTGATTTAGACAGTCAGGGGGAGACTGTGATTTAGACAGTCAGGTTGAGACTGTGATTTAGACAGTCAGGTGGAGACTGTGTGATTTAGACAGTCAGGGGAAGACTGTGTGATTTAGACAGTCAGGCGGAGACTGTGTGATTTAGACAGTCAGGCGGAGACTGTGTGATTTAGACAGTCAGGGGGAGACTGTGTGATTTAGACAGTCAGGGGGAGACTGTGTGATTTAGACAGTCAGGGGGAGACTGTGTGATTTAGACAGTCAGGGGGAGACTGTGTGATTTAGACAGTCAGGGGAAGACTGTGTGATTTAGACAGTCAGGGGGAGACTGTGTGATTTAGACAGTCAGGCGGAGATTGTGTGATTTAGACAGTCAGGGGGAGACTGTGTGATTTAGACAGTCAGGGGGAGACTGTGTGATTTAGACAGTCAGGGGGAGACTGTGATGTAGACAGTCAGGTGGAGATTGTGTGATTTAGACAGTCAGGGGGAGACTGTGATTTAGACAGTCAGGGGGAGACTGTGTGATTTAGACAGTCAGGGGGAGACTGTGTGATTTAGACAGTCAGGGGGAGACTGTGTGATTTAGACAGTCAGGGGGAGACTGTGTGATTTAGACAGTCAGGGGAAGACTGTGTGATTTAGACAGTCAGGGGGAGACTGTGTGATTTAGACAGTCAGGCGGAGATTGTGTGATTTAGACAGTCAGGGGGAGACTGTGTGATTTAGACAGTCAGGGGGAGACTGTGTGATTTAGACAGTCAGGGGGAGACTGTGATGTAGACAGTCAGGTGGAGATTGTGTGATTTAGACAGTCAGGGGGAGACTGTGATTTAGACAGTCAGGGGGAGACTGTGTGATTTAGACAGTCAGGGGAAGACTGTGTGATTTAGACAGTCAGGGGGAGACTGTGATTTAGACAGTCAGGGGGAGACTGTGATTTAGACAGTCAGGGGGAGACTGTGTGATTTAGACAGTCAGGTGGAGACTGTGTGATTTAGACAGTCAGGGGGAGACTGTGTGATTTAGACAGTCAGGGGGAGGCTGTGTGATTTAGACAGTCAGGGGGAGACTGTGATTTAGACAGTCAGGGGGAGACTGTGATTTAGACAGTCAGGTTGAGACTGTGATTTAGACAGTCAGGGGGAGACTGTGATTTAGACAGTCAGGTTGAGACTGTGTGATTTAGACAGTCAGGGGGAGACTGTGATTTAGACAGTCAGGTTGAGACTGTGATTTAGACAGTCAGGTTGAGACTGTGTGATTTAGACAGTCAGGGGGAGACTGTGATTTAGACAGTCAGGGGGAGACTGTGATTTAGACAGTCAGGGGGAGACTATGATTTAGACAGTCAGGTGGAGACTGTGTGATTTAGACAGTCAGGGGGAGACTATGATTTAGACAGTCAGGGGGAGACTGTGTGATTTAGACAGTCAGGGGGATTGTGGTATTGGCAGAGAGGAAGTAAACAGCGTTCACAATCCACTCACGATCCACCATGATGTGATCACATTAAACAACAATGTGTTACTGTGAAACAGATGTCTCTTATTCTCAGGCTGTTTACACTTCAGAGGGGAATGTGTCTGTTGTTAGAATGCACTTAAGATCACACAGTATAAAATATTAAAGTTTGTGTGTGAAATTCAATATACACTCTGGATAGCTTTCCTTGACCTAAGCCAGAAGCAACCTTTAATCGCTTCCAAATAAACAATTCAACTTTTTTACAGTACACTGCCTGACAGTGAGACAGTTAGCCAACCAGACAGTCAGTCAGGCCGTGAGACAGTTAGCCAACCAGACAGTCAGTCAGGCAGTGACAGTTAGCCAACCAGACAGTCAGGCAGACAGACATTGAGACAGTTAGCCAACCAGACAGACAGTCAGTCAGGCATTGAGACGGTTAGCCAACCAGTCAGTCAGGCAGTGAGACAGTTAGCCAACCAGACAGTCAGTCAAGCAGTGAGACAGTTAGCCAACCAGACAGTCAGGCAGGCAGTGACAGTTAGCCAACCAGCCAGTCAGGCAGTCAGGCATTGAGACAGTTAGCCAACCAGACAGTCAGGCATTGAGACAGTTAGCCAACCAGACAGACAGTCAGTCAGGCATTGAGACGGTTAGCCAACCAGTCAGTCAGGCAGTGAGACAGTTAGCCAACCAGTCAGGCAGTGAGACAGTTAGCCAACCAGACAGTCAGTCAAGCAGTGAGACAGTTAGCCAACCAGACAGACAGTCAGGCAGTGACACAGTTAGCCAACCAGACAGACAGTCAGGCAGTGACACAGTTAGCCAACCAGACAGACAGTCAGGCAGTGACACAGTTAGCCAACCAGCCAGTCAGTCAGGCAGTGACAGTTAGCCAACCAGCCAGTCAGGCAGTGACAGTTAGCCAACCAGAAAGACAGTTAGGCATTGAGACAGTTAGCCAACCAGTCAGTCAGGCAGTGACAGTTAGCCAACCAGCCAGTCAGGCAGTGACAGTTAACCAACCAGAAAGACAGTTAGGCATTGAGACGGTTAACCAACCAGACAGTCAGTCAGGCACTGAGACGGTTAGCCAACCAGACAGTCAGTCAGGCACTGAGACAGTTAACCAACCAGACAGTCAGTCAGGCACTGAGACGGTTAACCAACCAGACAGTCAGTCAGGAACTGAGACAGTTAGCCAACCAGACAGTCAGTCAGGCACTGAGTTAACCAACCAGACAGTCAGTCAGGCAGTGAGACGGTTAACCAACCAGATAGTCAGTCAGGCACTGAGACAGTTAACCAACCAGACAGTCAGTCAGGCACTGAGACAGTTAGCCAACCAGACAGTCAGTCAGGCACTGAGACGGTTAGCCACCCAGACAGTCAGTCAGGCACTGAGACAGTTAGCCAACCAGACAGTCAATCAGGCACTGAGACAGTTAGCCAACCAGATAGTCAGTCAGGCACTGAGACGGTTAACCAACCAGACAGTCAGTCAGGCAGTGAGACAGTTAGCCAACCAGACAGTCAGTCAGGCACTGAGACAGTTAACCAACCAGACAGTCAGTCAGGCAGTGAGACAGTTAGCCAACCAGACAGTCAGTCAGGCAGTGAGACAGTTAGCCAACCAGACAGTCAGTCAGGCAGTGAGACAGTTAGCCAACCAGACAGTCAGTCAGGCACTGAGACGGTTAACCAACCAGACAGTCAGTCAGGCAGTGAGACAGTTAGCCAACCAGACAGTCAGTCAGGCACTGAGACAATTAACCAACCAGACAGTCAGTCAGGCACTGAGACAGTTAGCCAACCAGACAGTCAGTCAGGCAGTGAGACAGTTAGCCAACCAGACAGTCAGTCAGGCACTGAGACGGTTAACCAACCAGACAGTCAGTCAGGCAGTGAGACAGTTAGCCAACCAGACAGTCAGTCAGGCACTGAGACAATTAACCAACCAGACAGTCAGTCAGGCACTGAGACAGTTAGCCAACCAGACAGTCAGTCAGGCACTGAGACGGTTAACCAACCAGACAGTCAGACAGTCAGTGAGACAGTTAGCCAACCAGACAGTCAGTCACTGTCAGCCAGTCAGGCAGTGAGACAGTGACGTCCTCCAGTATGGGCCTCAGCATGCAGCTCTGTCTCTCTCTCTGACTGATGTGAGTGATGTGAGGGTGGTGTGCAGAGTGATTCAATCTCATAGTAAATCATCTGCCTCTAATGTAATGTTGGTCTCAGATCCAATCTCTCACTCTCACATTCTCTTGTTCTCTCTCTGTCGCGCTCTCCCTCTTTTTCTCCAGCTCTCTTTCCTCTCGGTCTCTCTCTCTGAGGGTGGTCTCAGGCTACAGTACAGTCGTCTTTTAGTCCATCAGAGTTTGATTATGAATACCAGAGGCATTTCAAAATCTCATTCTGTTGTTAGAGTAGAACACGTACACATTACATCACATTACAGGAAGACACTGGAGACAGAGCAACTGTGAGACTGTCTCTGAGCGAGTTACTTCCACTGTAGTCCATGAGTTGATCAGCTACACTCGTCCTGTCACAGACCTGCCAGGATCATCTCTCCTTCATTAAAGGCAGAAGAGAAGACGTAAAGGAGATGCTTTTTTCTTCCTGTCTGTTGACCTCTTCTCCTCCCAATCAGCTCTGCTTCATTAGAAAGGTTCAACTGGAAAAGAATGTGCATCACACACGCAAAAGGAGAGGGTGGTGATATGTCTCCCGACGGGTTCATTCATACCGTGGCGTGACGTGGAGCTTCATGCATGGACATGTGTAGAAACCATGGCTGTGTGAAAGATGTGCACATCCCAAATCTCCATTCTGGGGTCAACAGCTGATTTACAGTAATTCTGTGAATAATGAGAAATGATATAATGGTTACCAGGATAGGAAGCCTACACATTATTAACCTGCAACTCACATTAACCAGCAAATCATGCAGAAACAAACCCTATGAAGGCTAATTGAGGATATAATGGTTACCAGGAAAGGAAGCCTAGTGTATCTGTTTAGCTGCTCGTCATGCTGAAACAAACCATATTGACTTCTATCATGGTGTTGTCTAACACATCATCCCAACACAATTTACATGATTGTGAGGTCAAGTTGGTCTCTGACACAGGAGGTTGGTGGCACCTTAATTGGGGAGGACAGGCTTGTGGTAATGGCTGGACCGGAATCGGTGGAATGGTATCAAATACATCAAACACATGGTTTCCATGGTTTCCAAGTGTTTGATGCCATTCCATTCGCTCCGTTCCAGCCATTATTATGAGCTGTCCTCCCCTCAGCAGCCTCCAATGGTCTCTGGAATATTCTCATGGATAATAAAAGTTGACTTATCTCCTCTCTTCTCCTCTCCTCTCATCTCTTCTCCTCCCTTCTTTTCTCCTCCCTTCTTTTCTCCTCTCTTGTCCTCTCTTCTCTTGTCTCCTCTCTTCTGTCTCTTCTCCTCTGTTCTCTTCTGTCTCCTCTCTTCCGCCTCCTCTCTTCTGTCTCCTCTCTTCCCTGTCCTGTAGCTGTCAGAGTGTAAGGAGCGTATGTTGGAGCTAGAGAAGGCCTTGGAGGATTCAGGACAGGAGAACAGGGCCAGAGAGCTGGAGGGGAACGACCCATCTCCTGTTGAACTCATCCAGAAGATAGAACAGGTAAAGCCTACAGTACTGAAGCTGCTTTACAGTCATGCAGGCAGATTTCAGAACAGTGGGTAGGTCTGAGTCTAAACGGTCAGTGTATCTGAAGGAGACTAAGAACACAAACTATGCCACTTTTCTTTCTTGAGGGAAGGGGAAGTCATCAATCAAGATTACCACCAATTAATCATATCCCGTCGTTATAATTGATTGAGGTTGAAGCTGTCTCATGTTAATGTGTGTGTGTGTGTGTGTGTGTGTGTGTGTGTGTGTGTGTGTGTGTGTGTGTGTGTGTGTGTGTGTGTGTGTGTGTGTGTGTGTGTGTGTGTGTGTGTGTGTGTGTGTGTGTATGTGTGTATGTGTGTGTGTGTGTGTGTGTACCCTTTTGGCTGCCTCCTGTGTGTGTGTGTGTGTGTGTGTGTGTGTGTGTGTGTGTGTGTGTGTGTGTGTGTGTGTGTGTGTGTGTGTGTGTGTGTGTGTGTGTGTGTTCAGTTGGAGGTTGGCTTGGCGGAGCGGGAAGAGCTGCTCCTGGAGAAGGACTTGGTGTTTGAGCAGGTGACCCGGCTTTCTCAGCGAATCAGAGCTAAGGCCGAGAACGGCAAGCAGGACACACTGCAGCTAGCCAAGAAGGTACACACACACACACACACACACACACACACACACACACACACACACACACACACACACACACACACACACACACACACACACACACACACACACACACACACACACACACACACACACACACACACACACACACACACACACACACACACACACACACACACACACACACACACACACACAGGAAGCAGCCAAGAAGGCATCTACTGCCAAACTCATCCATTCACACACTCACAGTCGGGGTAGAGGATCTTGGAGCGTGGTGGCTACATGTGCCTGGTGCAGCCTAGCAGACTGACTGCCCTCTCACCCCGACTCCCTGCAGGGCCCAGCCCAGTGTCTCCTGGATGAAGTATCACCTGCCCACCAGGCCAAGGCTGTTAGTTATCTCAATGAGTCAATGAGCCATGTTACACACACACAGCCAATGAGTCATGTTACACACACACAGCCAATGAGCCAAAGTTGCTGTGCACTCTGAGGCAAATCCTCTCAGCACGCTTAGATAACCTCACTGGGCCCCAGCAGCCAGCATGCCAAACTGAGGCTCTGGGATCTGGAGGATGTTAGATATCAGTTTATCTGTGGGATGTTAGATATCAGTTTATCTGGGGGATGTTAGATATCAGTTTGATCTGGAGGATGTTAGATATCAGTTTATCTGGAGGATGTTAGATATCAGTTTATCTGGGGGATGTTAGATATCAGTTTGATCTGGAGGATGTTAGATATCAGTTTATCTGGGGGATGTTAGATATCAGTTTATCTGGAGGATGTTAGATTGATCTGGAGGATGTTAGATATTAGTTTATCTGGAGGATGTTAGATAACAGTTTATCTGGAGGATGTTAGATATCAGTTTGATCTGGAGGATGTTAGATATCAGTTTGATCTGGAGGATGTTAGATATCAGTTTATCTGGGGGATGTTAGATATTAGTTTATCTGGAGGATGTTAGATTGATCTGGGGGATGTTAGATATTAGTTTATCTGGAGGATGTTAGATATCAGTTTGATCTGGAGGATGTTAGATATTAGATTGATCTGGAGAATGTTAGATATTAGTTTATCTGGAGGATGTTAGATATCAGTTTGATCTGGAGGATGTTAGATATCAGTTTATCTGGAGGATGTTAGATATTAGTTTATCTGGAGGATGTTAGATATCAGTTTTATCTGGAGGATGTTAGATATCAGTTTGATCTGGAGGATGTTAGATATCAGTTTGATCTGGAGGATGTTAGATATTAGTTTATCTGGAGGATGTTAGATTGATCTGGAGGATGTTAGATATCAGTTTGATCTGGAGGATGTTAGATATCAGTTTGATCTGGAGGATGTTAGATATTAGTTTATCTGGAGGATGTTAGATATCAGTTTGATCTGGAGGATGTTAGATATTAGATTATCTGGAGGATGTTAGATATTAGTTTGATCTGGAGGATGTAAAATATTAGTTTGATCTGGAGGATGTTAGATATTAGTTTATCTGGAGGATGTTAGATATCAGTTTTATCTGGAGGATGTTAGATATTAGTTTATCTGGAGGATGTTAGATTGATCTGGAGGATGTTAGATATTAGTTTGATCTGGAGGATGTTAGATATCAGTTTGATCTGGAGGATGTTAGATATTAGTTTTATCTGGAGGATGTTAGATATCAGTTTGATCTGGAGGATGTTAGATATTAGTTTGATCTGGAGGATGTTAGATATTAGTTTATCTGGAGGATGTTAGATATCAGTTTGATCTGGAGAATGTTAGATATTAGTTTATCTGGAGGATGTTAGATATCAGTTTGATCTGGAGGATGTTAGATATTAGTTTTATCTGGAGGATGTTAGATATTAGTTTATCTGGAGGATGTTAGATATCAGTTTGATCTGGAGGATGTTAGATATTAGTTTTATCTGGAGGATGTTAGATATTAGTTTATCTGGAGGATGTTAGATATCAGTTTGATCTGGAGGATGTTAGATTGATCTGGAGGATGTTAGATATTAGTTTATCTGGAGGATGTTAGATATCAGTTTGATCTGGAGGATGTTAGATTGATCTGGAGGATGTTAGATATCAGTTTGATCTGGAGGATGTTAGATATCAGTTTGATCTGGAGGATGTTAGATATTAGTTTTATCTGGAGGATGTTAGATATTAGTTTATCTGGAGGATGTTAGATATCAGTTTGATCTGGAGGATGTTAGATATCAGTTTGATCTGGAGGATGTTAGATATCAGTTTGATCTGGAGGATGTTAGATTGATCTGGAGGATGTTAGATATCAGTTTGATCTGGAGGATGTTAGATATCAGTTTGATCTGGAGGATGTTAGATATTAGTTTTATCTGGAGGATGTTAGATATTAGTTTATCTGGAGGATGTTAGATATCAGTTTGATCTGGAGAATGTTAGATATTAGTTTGATCTGGAGGATGTTAGATATTAGATTGAGTGCATTATTGGGTGACTGAGTATGTCTGAGTATATACATGTTGTGTGTGTATTGGAGGCAGGAATGGAAATGAATGTAGCCCGCTAGCCAAAGGCTAGTACTGTTCAGACCAGGCTAGTAGAACATGTTCTCAACTACCCCGCCGGCTAGAGAAACGCTGTCTTTTCAAATATCATGTCAGTCTGGCTGTCTATCTGTCAGTCTGTCAGGCTGTCTGTGCGTTAACCAACCCCGTCTCCTCTCTCTCAGGTGAATGAGTTGCAGGGCCGTATCAAGGAGTCAACCAGGAGGATGATGGCCGTGGTGTCTGAGTTGTCGATGCGCCAAGCCAGCGCCATGACCCTGCAGCAGGTAAACAGGAGACTCTTTTAGATTGACCAGCATTTCCTAGCCTGCTGGACCCATACTGTAGATCCCTGTAGCCAACTGGGACCAGGCTAAGGTCAAGTCTAAGGATTATACTGTAGATCCCTGTAGCCAACAGGGACCAGGCTAAGGTCAAGTCTAATAATTATACTGTAGATCCCTGTAGCCAACTGGGACCAGGCTAAGGTCAAGTCTAAGAATTATACTGTAGATCCCTGTAGCCAACTGGGACCAGGCTAAGGTCAAGTCTAAGAATTATACTGTAGATCCCTGTAGCCAACAGGGACCAGGCTAAGGTCAAGTCTAAGAATTATACTGTAGATCCCTGTAGCCAACTGGGACCAGGCTAAGGTCAAGTCTAAGAATTATACTGTAGATCCCTGTAGCCAACTGGGACCAGGCTAAGGTCAAGTCTAAGAATTATACTGTAGATCCCTGTAGCCAACTGGGACCAGGCTAAGGTCAAGTCTAAGAATTATACTGTAGATCCCTGTAGCCAACTGGGACCAGGCTAAGGTCAAGTCTAAGAATTATACTGTAGATCCCTGTAGCCAACTGGGACCAGGCTAAGGTCAAGTCTAAGAATTATACTGTAGATCCCTGTAGCCAACTGGGACCAGGCTAAGGTCAAGTCTAAGGATTATACTGTAGATCCCTGTAGCCAACTGGGACCAGGCTAAGGTCAAGTCTAAGGATTATACTGTAGATCCCTGTAGCCAACTGGGACCAGGCTAAGGTCAAGTCTAAGAATTATACTGTAGATCCCTGTAGCCAACTGGGACCAGGCTAAGGTCAAGTCTAAGAATTATACTGTAGATCCCTGTAGCCAACTGGGACCAGGCTAAGGTCAAGTCTAAGGATTATACTGTAGATCCCTGTAGCCAACTGGGACCAGGCTAAGGTCAAGTCTAAGGATTATACTGTAGATCCCTGTAGCCAACAGGGACCAGGCTAAGGTCAAGTCTAAGGATTATACTGTAGATCCCTGTAGCCAACTGGGACCAGGCTAAGGTCAAGTCTAAGAATTATAGTGTAGATCCCTGTAGCCAACTGGGACCAGGCTAAGGTCAAGTCTAAGAATTATACTGTAGATCCCTGTAGCCAACTGGGACCAGGCTAAGGTCAAGTCTAAGAATTATACTGTAGATCCCTGTAGCCAACTGGGACCAGGCTAAGGTCAAGTCTAAGAATTATACTGTAGATCCCTGTAGCCAACAGGGACCAGGCTAAGGTCAAGTCTAAGAATTATACTGTAGATCCCTGTAGCCAACTGGGACCAGGCTAAGGTCAAGTCTAAGAATTATACTGTAGATCCCTGTAGCCAACTGGGACCAGGCTAAGGTCAAGTCTAAGAATTATACTGTAGATCCCTGTAGCCAACAGGGACCAGGCTAAGGTCAAGTCTAAGAATTATAGTGTAGATCCCTGTAGCCAACTGGGACCAGGCTAAGGTCAAGTCTAAGAATTATAGTGTAGATCCCTGTAGCCAACTGGGACCAGGCTAAGGTCAAGTCTAAGAATTATACTGTAGATCCCTGTAGCCAACTGGGACCAGGCTAAGGTCAAGTCTAAGAATTATACTGTAGATCCCTGTAGCCAACAGGGACCAGGCTAAGGTCAAGTCTAAGAATTATAGTGTAGATCCCTGTAGCCAACTGGGACCAGGCTAAGGTCAAGTCTAAGAATTATAGTGTAGATCCCTGTAGCCAACTGGGACCAGGCTAAGGTCAAGTCTAAGAATTATAGTGTAGATCCCTGTAGCCAACTGGGACCAGGCTAAGGTCAAGTCTAAGAATTATACTGTAGATCCCTGTAGCCAACAGGGACCAGGCTAAGGTCAAGTCTAAGAATTATACTGTAGATCCCTGTAGCCAACTGGGACCAGGCTAAGGTCAAGTCTAAGAATTATACTGTAGATCCCTGTAGCCAACTGGGACCAGGCTAAGGTCAAGTCTAAGAATTATACTGTAGATCCCTGTAGCCAACAGGGACCAGGCTAAGGTCAAGTCTAAGAATTATAGTGTAGATCCCTGTAGCCAACTGGGACCAGGCTAAGGTCAAGTCTAAGAATTATAGTGTAGATCCCTGTAGCCAACTGGGACCAGGCTAAGGTCAAGTCTAAGAATTATACTGTAGATCCCTGTAGCCAACTGGGACCAGGCTAAGGTCAAGTCTAAGAATTATACTGTAGATCCCTGTAGCCAACAGGGACCAGGCTAAGGTCAAGTCTAAGAATTATAGTGTAGATCCCTGTAGCCAACTGGGACCAGGCTAAGGTCAAGTCTAAGAATTATAGTGTAGATCCCTGTAGCCAACTGGGACCAGGCTAAGGTCAAGTCTAAGAATTATACTGTAGATCCCTGTAGCCAACAAGGACCAGGCTAAGGTCAAGTCTAAGAATTATAGTGTAGATCCCTGTAGCCAACTGGGACCAGGCTAAGGTCAAGTCTAAGGATTATACTGTAGATCCCTGTAGCCAACAGGGACCAGGCTAAGGTCAAGTCTAAGAATTATAGTGTAGATCCCTGTAGCCAACTGGGACCAGGCTAAGGTCAAGTCTAAGAATTATACTGTAGATCCCTGTAGCCAACTGGGACCAGGCTAAGGTCAAGTCTAAGAATTATAGTGTAGATCCCTGTAGCCAACTGGGACCAGGCTAAGGTCAAGTCTAAGGATTTCCAACTTTTACGACATCATCCTCTTTCCCTACATCGATCTACCCAAGCACAAATATCCTCCTAATAATCTTCCTCTTCCTGACATTCCATGTCTTGACCCCACCCCTGTCAGGAGCTGAAGGAGAGGGAGCTGTTCCTGGACACCTGCCACCGGCGCCTGGACCAGGGTCTGCCCCCCTCTGAAGACCTGGAGCTGGAGTGGCAACACATCCTCAGGGATGAGCAGCGCAGACAGGCCGACCAGCAGGAGAAAGACAGGGTCAGTCACCCTCCATGGCCCTCTACCACAGGACTTTGAATTATGGATAATTAATGGATGAATTCATAAATGTTGAACTTGATGCTGAACTTTTGTACCTCTACATTGATAAGTTAACACTGCATTTAACACTTTGACTGTCTGGCAATCAGATAGAAACGTTTTATATAGAATAGACGTGCCTTTCTGACATGTAGAAAATGAGGAATCTTGTCAGCTCTATTCATGGTATTTCTATCTGCAATGTTCAGTACATTGAACCCTTTCTCTCCAGTACATTTCTAGATACTCTTTAAGATGTACAGTATACCATGAGTTAAATACCAGTATATGGTATACTATGTTGAGGACCTGGATTCTCTCCTCTGTTACAGCTGGTGGAGGAGGAGGAGAGGTCCCAGCTCCCTAGTGGGGTGTACACCACGGCCGAGGCCCGACCCAACGCCTACATCCCCCTGGGGGACACCCTGCCCCTGCCCAAGCCCTACGGAGCCCTGGCCCCCTTCAAACCCTCCGAGCCCGGCACCAACATCAGACACATTCGCAAGCCTGAACCAAAACCCATTGAGATATAGACCTGGACCAAACCCATTGAGATATACTGTAGACCTGGACCAAAACCATTGAGATATACTGTAGACCTGGACCAAACCCATTGAGATATACTGTAGACCTGGACCAAACATATTGAGATATAGACCTGGACCAAACCCATTGAGATATAGACCTGGACCAAACCCATTGAGATATACTGTAGACCTGGACCAAACCCATTGAGATATACTGTAGACCTGGACCAAACATATTGAGATATACTGTAGACCTGGACCAAACCCATTGAGATATAGACCTGGACCAAACCCATTGAGATATACTGTAGACCTGGACCAAACATATTGAGATATACTAAAGACCTGGACCAAACCAATTGAGATATAGACCTGGACCAAACACATTGAGATATACTGTAGACCTGGACCAAACCCATTGAGATATAGACCTGGACCAAACCCATTGAGATATACTGTAGACCTGGACCAAACACATTGAGATATACTGTAGACCTGGACCAAACCCATTGAGATATACTGTAGACCTGGACCAAACATATTGAGATATAGACCTGGACCAAACCCATTGAGATATAGACCTGGACCAAACCCATTGAGATATACTGTAGACCTGGACCAAACCCATTGAGATATACTGTAGACCTGGACCAAACATATTGAGATATACTGTAGACCTGGACCAAACCCATTGAGATATAGACCTGGACCAAACCCATTGAGATATACTGTAGACCTGGACCAAACATATTGAGATATACTAAAGACCTGGACCAAACCAATTGAGATATAGACCTGGACCAAACACATTGAGATATACTGTAGACCTGGACCAAACATATTGAGATATACTAAAGACCTGGACCAAACCAATTGAGATATACTGTAGACCTGGACCAAACCCATTGAGATATAGACCTGGACCAAACCCATTGAGATATACTGTAGACCTGGACCAAACATATTGAGATATACTAAAGACCTGGACCAAACCAATTGAGATATAGACCTGGACCAAACACATTGAGATATACTGTAGACCTGGACCAAACATATTGAGATATACTGTAGACCTGGACCAAACCCATTGAGATATAGACGTGGACCAAACCCATTGAGATATACTGTAGACCTGGACCAAACCCATTGAGATATACTGTAGACCTGGACCAAAACCATTGAGATATACTGTAGACCTGGACCAAACCCATTGAGATATACTGTAGACCTGGACCAAACATATTGAGATATAGACCTGGACCAAACCCATTGAGATATAGACCTGGACCAAACCCATTGAGATATACTGTAGACCTGGACCAAACCCATTGAGATATACTGTAGACCTGGACCAAACATATTGAGATATACTGTAGACCTGGACCAAACCCATTGAGATATAGACCTGGACCAAACCCATTGAGATATACTGTAGACCTGGACCAAACATATTGAGATATACTAAAGACCTGGACCAAACCAATTGAGATATAGACCTGGACCAAACACATTGAGATATACTGTAGACCTGGACCAAACCCATTGAGATATAGACCTGGACCAAACCCATTGAGATATACTGTAGACCTGGACCAAACACATTGAGATATACTGTAGACCTGGACCAAACCCATTGAGATATACTGTAGACCTGGACCAAACATATTGAGATATAGACCTGGACCAAACCCATTGAGATATAGACCTGGACCAAACCCATTGAGATATACTGTAGACCTGGACCAAACCCATTGAGATATACTGTAGACCTGGACCAAACATATTGAGATATACTGTAGACCTGGACCAAACCCATTGAGATATAGACCTGGACCAAACCCATTGAGATATACTGTAGACCTGGACCAAACATATTGAGATATACTAAAGACCTGGACCAAACCAATTGAGATATAGACCTGGACCAAACACATTGAGATATACTGTAGACCTGGACCAAACATATTGAGATATACTAAAGACCTGGACCAAACCAATTGAGATATACTGTAGACCTGGACCAAACCCATTGAGATATAGACCTGGACCAAACCCATTGAGATATACTGTAGACCTGGACCAAACATATTGAGATATACTAAAGACCTGGACCAAACCAATTGAGATATAGACCTGGACCAAACACATTGAGATATACTGTAGACCTGGACCAAACATATTGAGATATACTGTAGACCTGGACCAAACCCATTGAGATATAGACGTGGACCAAACCCATTGAGATATACTGTAGACCTGGACCAAACCCATTGAGATATACTGTAGACCTGGACCAAACCCATTGAGATATACTGTAGACCTGGACCAAACCCATTGAGATATACTGTAGACCTGGACCAACCCCATTGAGATATACTGTAGACCTGGACCAAACCCATTGAGATATACTGTAGACCTGGACCAAACACATTGAGATATACTGTAGACCTGGACCAAACCCATTGAGATATACTGTAGACCTGGACCAAACCCATTGAGATATACTGTAGACCTGGACCAAACCCATTGAGATATACTGTAGACCTGGACCAAACACATTGAGATATACTGTAGACCTGGACCAAACCCATTGAGATATACTGTAGACCTGGACCAAACCCATTGAGATATACTGTAGACCTGGACCAAACCCATTGAGATATACTGTAGACCTGGACCAAACCCATTGAGATATACTGTAGACCTGGACCAAACCCATTGAGATATACTGTAGACCTGGACCAAACCCATTGAGATATACTGTAGACCTGGACCAACCCCTCTACTACTACGTCTAACCCACCTAGATCTATCTGGGACTATAGAGTGACAACATACATTTAATCAACATTTAATTCAGTTAAATTTCTGTTGGCACTAATAGCACTCCATATGAGATACTCGGGTTACCAGGGACAGGAGAATATGTATCTAGGAGTGTAGCAGCCAATCATCATAGGACCTTTAGATTCTCAACACAAGCACAGCTCATTAAACAGCAGGTATATTTTAACCTCGTCTGCTGTGTTGATCCTTTTTCCTTCCTGAGAAGCGGAGCAGGGAGCGTGCCATGCATCTGGGTTGTATTTCTGCTGAAGTCAGAGGCACGAGGTCTTACTGGCAATACTGTAGCTGTTTCTATTTACCCTCCTCCAGTAACCTAGACCTCACAGAGAATCTTTCAGAGGGATTTCACTGATGATTCTTTACATTTCTGGTAAAGGAGGAAGAGAAAGTGGAGTGAGTGCGTGTGCGTGTGTGTGTGTGTGTGTGTGTGTGTGTGTGTGTGTGTGTGTGTGTGTGTGTGTGTGTGTGAGAGAGAGTTCTATGATTCTGAGAATCAAAGTTTGGCTTTGGGAGAAGTGTGCCTGGTGTGACTTGTGGAAGCATCCAAACCAGTGACATCAGATATTCTGTAGAACGCCTGTTCATTTCCTGAGCGACTGTATCTGTGGAGTCAGCCAGGTCTCAGTCTGTTCCCTCAGCTAACAGGGTGTGTCTCTGACTGTCTCAACCATAACAATCCACACTGCAGCACAGTGGCTAACATTAGCATGTGATAATCAGAGTGATGATGGGATAATGTACTTATTTATGGTTTACTTATCTGTCCCTTAATGTCACTGTATGAGTCATAGGGAATAGTGTCAATGTGACGCTGCCACGGCTATCATGAGCAGTCTTATTGAACAAAGACAGACAGTTGTTAGAAACATGCAACAAATATTTTATTTAGAGTTTAATTGATACAATATGGCTTTACACGTGTAAACATTACAAAAAAAATCCCTTTTCCAGTTTATTATTGTACCTGATCCAACGCATTTCCTGGATTTCACTCCAAATCACTGTGTTATTCCTGAAATCTAACCATGCATCAGTTCCTCTGAAATGGAAATGTACAGACATCATACAGGACACATGTTGTGGTAATTCATACACCTTCCAGAGAACTTTCCTTCTTACTGTAAGAGCCTCATCCATCTGGCTTGTGTGGGAGAGTTGAGCAACAGGCAGAGAGTGCAGAAATATAAATCTGTCAAATGAATGCTTAACCGGTGACTATTGTCACCAGACCCATTGTTCATCAGAATCGAATGTCTTTTCATAGATTCTCATGTATTGGAATGTTGAGTAATCAACATTTAAAGTGTAATTTCACACAGTCCCTGCTCTCTGACACAGTCCCCGCTCTCTGACACAGTCCCCGCTCTCTGACACAGTCCCCGCTCTCTGACACAGTCCCCGCTCTCTGACACAGTCCCCGCTCTCTGAGTACTAGTGGAATATGGAGTGTTGAGTGATAACTTGGAGCCTTGACCTGCTCCCCCTCTTTCTTCACCTCTCGGTCTTTCCCTCCCTCACTTGTCCTGGAAGCCCAGCAGGATCAGAGTCTGTTTCAGAGCTGTCTCCTCCACAAACCTGGCATCCACATTCTCCTGCTCCTCAAAAGGGTTCAGAGCTGCAACACAGAATAGACACACCATCAGACACAGACACACAGTACACAGTTTGGCTTGGCTGTTTAATAAGCTAGTTTCACTTGTAGAGACAAGAGAAACATTCTCTGAATAAATACCTCGATCTTCCACATCCAACAGAATTTTGGTCAGGAAGGTGAGAGGCAGGAACTCAGGCCTGAAGCCAGGCTCGTCTCTCTCCATGAACATAGAACCCTGGAACAACAGACAAACCATCTAACTAATCAAGCCCAGCAGTATTTACTTCCTGCTCTTGGTGGTATTGAATTGGTGATTGTACAGTTGATTAGTGGAAGCTGAATAAGACAGTGTTACTTTGGTTTTGGCGTGTTTCTCCAGCAGGCCTCTGACATAGTCTCTGGAGATACAGGCTGAACTGATGGGGTGATCCCACAGGTGACAGATCCTCTGCTCCATGGGCTGGAAGTAACAGCAACAGTCATCTGGTTACCCCATGTCCTCTATCACCAGGCCTTCAACAGAAGTTTCTCAACCTGTGTAAAACCTATCGTGTTGACTGGTAAATGAGTCGCTATGGGCCCGATTCTGACTTAGGAAATGACGCCTTTCCTACGCACGCCTTTCCTACGCACTTCTCAGTAGTTGGTATTCAGACTTACCTTATGCAGGTGCGTAACGGGCTGTGCAGGCGTGTTTCCCTTGCACATGTAATTCAACCGATGAAAACCCTCCCACTTGCTGGCCAACAGATTTTCTCGTGGAGTTTTCATTCAATATGGTTTTCTGTACATTTATCTTAAAGCCAATATGGTTTTCAGGACATTTATCTTAAAGCCAATATGGTTTTCAGGACATTTCTCTTATTAAAGCCAATATGGTTTTCAGGACATTTCTCTTATTAAAGCCAATATGGTTTTCAGGACATTTCTCTTATTAAAGCCAATATGGTTTTCTGTACATTTCTCTTATTAAAGCCAATATGGTTTTCTGTACATTTCTCTTATTAAAGCCAATATGGTTTTCTGTACATTTCTCTTATTAAAGCCAATATGGTTTTCTGTACATTTCTGTTAAAGCCAATATGGTTTTCTGTACATTTCTGTTAAAGCCAATATGGTTTTCTGTACATTTCTGTTAAAGCCAATATGGTTTTCTGTACATTTCTGTTAAAGCCAATATGGTTTTCAGTACATTTCTCTTAAAGCCAATATGGTTTTCAGTACATTTCTGTTAAAGCCAATATGGTTTTCAGGACATTTCTCTTAAAGCCAATATGTTTTTCAGGACATTTATCTTAAAGCCAATATGGTTTTCTGTACATTTCTGTTAAAGCCAATATGGTTTTCTGTACATTTCTCTTAAAGCCAATATGGTTTTCTGTACATTTCTCTTAAAGCCAATATGGTTTTCAGGACATTTCTGTTAAAGCCAATATGGTTTTCTGTACATTTCTCTTAAAGCCAATATGGTTTTCAGTACATTTCTCTTAAAGCCAATATGGTTTTCAGTACATTTCTGTTAAAGCCAATATGGTTTTCAGGACATTTCTCTTAAAGCCAATATGGTTTTCAGGACATTTCTGTTAAAGCCAATATGGTTTTCAGGACATTTCTCTTAAAGCCAATATGGTTTTCAGGACATTTCTCTTATTAAAGCCAATATGGTTTTCAGGACATTTCTCTTATTAAAGCCAATATGGTTTTCAGGACATTTCTCTTATTAAAGCCAATATGGTTTTCAGGACATTTCTCTTAAAGCCGGGTGTACATTGCACGACTTTCAAAATCCTAACATCACTAAACCTCACATTAAATCACCATCTTTCCTGTTATTTTTTTGTTGTCTTGCCAACCTAGTGGTGCACACTAAATGATGTGATTAGATTTAACGTAGCTACAACGAGCTGTGGCTCAAAGCAGCCTCAAACGTTTTCAGTCAGACATTCACTCTTGCCATACAGAGTTGAAATATCAAGCCAACATTTTGAATTGAATAACATTGCTTGTTAGCTTCAGAGCTGTAACGATTTCAAACCAACTTGGAGGCGCACTTTGGCTTTGAAGGCAAGTACAAACGCATACTAGTAGTAGTAGTCATCGCTCCTTCTCGCGAGTCTACACATCCTGCGAAACAACGTCATCTCACTGGCTTCTTCTGGGGATTTTGTCTCCGATCTCAACTTGTCTGGGACAGCTAAATCAGGGCCAAAATAATGTAGTGTACACCCGGCTTAAGGCATCCCTTTAAATACGGTGTACCCTTAATTATAATTTTGTTAACAGACTAGAATAGATGGAGAGAACGGGTTCAGACAATAGGGATCAATGAAAGAAAGACATCTATACAGCTTCATCTCCGTTTTAACTGGTAGATTTAAAAATACTCTGATCTGTTAGATTATTTAGGCACATTTTAGTCTTAGGAAAGTATGTATGAATCATAAACCAACCGGTTTGGAGAGCCTTTACTCACAAAATATATTTATGAATAAAAAAATACAGTGGTTTGATTCAATGTATGAAATATTGGAAGGTGGGAAAAGTGTAGAATAGGGGTTGAACTTCGGCCTGTCCCCGAGGGCGCTCAGAGTATTCTATAGGAGCACCATCGAGAGCATACTGTTGGGCTGCATCACAGCCTGCTGCGGCAACTCCACCGCCGCGGACCACAAGGCACTTCAGAGGGTGATAAGTGCAGCCGAACGCACCATTGGTGCACACTGCCTGACCCGCAGGACCCTACACCACCAGGTGTCTCAGGAAGTAACTGTGGCTCAGTTGGTAGAGCATGGTGTTTGCAACGCCAGGGTTGTTGGTTCGATTCCCACGGGGGACCAGTACGGAGTAAAAAAATGCATGAAATGGAATGTATGCATTCACTACTGTAAGTCGCTCTGGATAAGAGCGTCTGCTAAATGACTAAAATGTAAATGTAAGGCCAAGAAGATCATCAAGGACCTCAGCCACCCGAGCCACGCCCTGTTCTCCCCACTTCAATCACGCAGTACAGGAGCATCATGACAAAAACCAACAGACTGGCCAATAGCTTCTGCCCTGAGACCATCAGGCTGCTAAATAGCCACCACTAGTCAGCTACCTGCCCCCCGCTACTCCCCCGATGGACATTTCCCACCCACCCCCCAACTGACTTTTACTCTGCCCCCACCCCAACGACATTCATCACTGTTGCAGTTGTTAATATGTATATTATAATTGTAATTCATTTTTATTAATCATTTTTATTGATTTGATTTCACTTGGTCCTCACACCCCCTCAATGATCATGCTGCTCCCCTGCAGTCATTCCCCCACCTCCTCAACAGTCTTTACTCTGCAGTCATTCCCCCACCTCCTCAACAGTCTTTACTCTGCAGTCATTCCCCCACCTCCTCAACAGTCTTTACTCTGCTCCCCTGCAGTCATTCCCCTCACCTCCTCAACAGTCTTTACTCTGCTCCCCTGCAGTCATTCCCCCACCTCCTCAACAGTCTTTACTCTGCTCCCCTGCAGTCATTCCCCCACCTCCTCAACAGTCTTTACTCTGCTCCCCTGCAGTCATTCCCCCACCTCCTCAACAGTCTTTACTCTGCTCCCCTGCAGTCATTCCTTCCACCTCCTCAACAGTCTTTACTCTGCTCCCCTGCAGTCATTCCCCCCACCTCCTCAACAGTCTTTACTCTGCTCCCCTGCAGTCATTCCCCTCACCTCCTCAACAGTCTTTACTCTGCTCCCCTGCAGTCATTCCCCCCACCTCCTCAACAGTCTTTACTCTGCTCCCCTGCAGTCATTCCCCCACCTCCTCAACAGTCTTTACTCTGCTCCCCTGCAGTCATTCCCCCCACCTCCTCAACAGTCTTTACTCTGCTCGCCTGCAGTCATTCCCCCCACCTCCTCAACAGTCTTTACTCTGCTCCCCTGCAGTCATTCCCCTCACCTCCTCAACAGTCTTTACTCTGCTCCCCTGCAGTCATTCCCCCACCTCCTCAACAGTCTTTACTCTGCTCCCCTGCAGTCATTCCCCCACCTCCTCAACAGTCTTTACTCTGCTCCCCTGCAGTCATTCCCCCACCTCCTCAACAGTCTTTACTCTGCTCCCCTGCAGTCATTCCCCCACCTCCTCAACAGTCTTTACTCTGCTCCCCTGCAGTCATTCCCCCACCTCCTCAACAGTCTTTACTCTGCTCCCCTGCAGTGTTTCCCCCACCTCCTCAACAGTCTTTCCTCTGCCTCCACCCCAGTGGACATGTATTATTCATCACTGCCACAGTTATTATGATGTATATAGTGCTATTTCTATTGTTTTATTACCATTGTCATTATTTTATTTCCCTTAGTCCTGCATGTTGGAGCTTGGAGCCTAAGATTTTCACTGTACCCTGTAATCACACCTGAAACCCTGTACATGTGACTATTAAACACTGAATCAGACCCTGAACAATAGTCCTATAAGTCTACCCTGATTCTCACACCGGTCCAGGCGTGGTGAACCGTGAGTCTACCCTGATTCTCACACCGGTCCAGGCGTGGTGAACCGTGAGTCTACCCTGATTCTCACACCGGTCCAGGCGTGGTGAACCGTGAGTCTACCCTGATTCTCACACCGGTCCAGGCGTGGTGAACCGTGAGTCTACCCTGATTCTCACACCGGTCCAGGCGTGGTTAACCGTGAGTCTACCCTGATTCTCACAACGGTCCAGGCGTGGTGAACCGTGAGTCTACCCTGATTCTCACAACGGTTCAGGCTTGGTGAACCGTGAGTCTACCCTGATTCTCACACCGGTCCAGGCGTGGTGAACCGTGAGTCTACCCTGATTCTCACACCGGTCCAGACGTGGTGAACCGTGAGTCTACCCTGATTCTCACACCGGTCCAGGTGTGGTGAACCGTGAGTCTACCCTGATTCTCACAACGGTCCAGGCGTGGTGAACCGTGAGTCTACCCTGATTCTCACACCGGTCCAGGCGTGGTGAACCGTGAGTCAGGCTGCAGGTTTAACCTGCTACGTGTGGTCTGAGTTCCATAATGTTCTAATAGGCTACATGTCCTACATTATTGCACAACGTTAGTCTAATATGATCCAGTAATGCTCGAGACCTTCAGGAACAACTACACTGATGTGACAGAGGAAATAAAGCTCAACAGAATGGAATGATGCAAAATGTAAGGTACAAATTGAAGAAAACTAACACTTATAAATGTATGTGGGTATTACTGATGGTGGCTCCTGATAGTGCCTAATATTTAACATGATACAAATTGTCAAATACAACGGCGAAAAGCCCAGTCATAAAACATTTGAAAGCGCATACATCAAGTTAGCAGGTTCAGCCCTACATAAGCCTGTAGCTTGGATCTCCACATTTCATCCACGCAAATTATGAGGGCATACAATTAAAATTCTGAATAACGGCTCAGCTATTTATAGCCTATTTCACTGTCCCACTTGAGACCAGTAGGTTCACTAGACCTTATTCATGGTTTCATCACGCGTAAAGGTGGTGGAATTATGAGGGAATTAAATCAAGGTCAGAATACGACGTATCTGTAGACACCTCGGCCACACTCTAGCCTCCACCCCAAACCAAACCGAGGTCAGAATACACCTCCACCACACTCTAGCCTCCACCCCAAACAAAACCGAGGTCAGAATACACCTCCACCACACTCTAGCCTCCACCCCAAACCAAACCGAGGTCAGAATACACCTCCGCCACACTCTAGTCTCCACCCCAAACCGAGGTCAGAATACACCTCCACCACACTCTAGCCTCCACCCCAAACCAAACCGAGGTCAGAATACACCTCCACCACACTCTAGCCTCCACGCCAAATCAAACCGAGGTCAGAATACACCTCCGCCACACTCTAGCCTCCACCCCAAACAAAACCGAGGTCAGAATACACCTCCGCCACACTCTAGTCTCCACCCCAAACCAAACCGAGGTCAGAATACACCTCCACCACACTCTAGTCTCCACCCCAAACCAAACCGAGGTCAGAATATGCGTAGAGAGAAGTGCATCTAAAGGGAATTACGTTCCATTTACACTCGCTTAACTCGGGTCGGAATCCCCCCTATGAATATGAGAATGAACAGCAGAAGGAATGTGTCTGTGTTTCTCTGTTGTACCTTCTTCACTTCCTCTCTTGGCTGCAACAACAGTCCAAGAATCCTCTGATTGGCAACAAAAAAAATGACATTCCACTGCTTAGACAGCTGGAAGTAACAAACATCAGCAACTACACAATGCAATTAACACCTTTACCGGACTGCTTAGACAGCTGGAAGTAACAAACATCAGCAACTACACAATGCAATTAACACCTTTACCGGACTGCTTAGACAGCTGGAAGTAACAAACATCAGCAACTACACAATGCAATTAACACCTTTACCGGACTGCTTAGACAGCTGGAAGTAACAAACATCAGCAACTACACAATGCAATTAACACCTTTACCGGACTGCTTAGACAGCTGGAAGTAACAAACATCAGCAACTACACAATGCAATTAACACCTTTGAGAGAAATGTAACTTTTACCTCCGGTAGTCTCTTCAGAATGCTGAACTTCAGCTCCTCGTTGGCATCATTGTTGTCTAGATCTACACAAGAGGAAAAATAGACCGTTTTTTAATGACTTAAAATCATCGAAACCTTTCATCTTCAGTAATACTGTTTCTATTGTCCCAGGAGGACTTTCTGGGAGTGTGAAAAACACCAAGGTAAAGTCCATATCAAACATTATCAACCATCTCTGACTACTACATTATTCAAAACACTTTAAGGGCAATTACACTAATTCATTTTGCCACTTTCTTACACAGAACTTATTCCCCAGAATTCTGACATTTTCCTTATCACCGTCTAGACTAATTACGGAAAACTTCATGTTTTGTACTTTGCTTTCATCTTCAGAGATTGTTTTGTTTGTCCCCTGAGGAAGAGCTGTGATATAAACTGTACTGAAACTGGCCAAGCATGAAACAGTTTCTAGTATTGCCTTCTGATTGTTACCAGGTACAAAAAGAGTCAGTGTTCCTGTTACCACACTAACATCCCACTGTTTGGGTATTGTAACATCTTAATACAAGACTGTATTGTAATGGAATATCTTAAAAGATTGAGATGTCAATGCAAGTATTGATAAACGTGTCCAAGCATGAACGGGTATCTAGGGCTGTAAGCATTGCACCATTCTTCTTACCAGGTACTGACTATCTGTCAGGGAGGGTCTGTACTAGTTGACCTTTGTATTACAAGAGAGTAACTCAAGACATGTAGATTCTCTGAAGCAAACTGTTTGGGTATAGCAATAACACTTCAATGTCTTTGTAAAGAAACAACTATAGATATGAAGATATGAATGCAAGTATTGTTGCAATTCAAACAGTGGATGAGGGATAAGGGCATGTTTAGTCTGAGCTTGTGTCTAACAGGGATAAAACCCTGCAGGACTGTGGGTGGGAGTGGTACTGGCACTTGGGCTTCTAGCGCTTACATTCCATTCTTTGTCTTGGTAAACACTACACTGTGCAACATCTACACAACACAGTCCCTCACTCCAGTCCCTCACTCCAGTCCCTCACTCCAGTCCCTCACTCCAACTACAGTACCAGCCAATCAGTTGTGTTGTGACAAGGTAGAGGTGGTATACAGAAGATAGCCCTATTTGGTAAAATACCAAGTCCATATTATGGCAAGAACAGCTCAAATAAGCAAAGAGAAACGACAGTCCATCATTACTTTAAGACATGAAGGTCCGTCAATCCGGGAAATTTCAAGAACTTTTAATGTTTCTTCAAGTGCAGTCGCAAAAACTATCAAGCACTATGATGAAACAAGTGTCCTAACGAGAGAGCACATGTTCTATGCCAGGCGAAATTATGACTGTCTCATCAACCCTGCCAGGAAATGTAGAAACTTGATCTCCACTATAAAATGCATCTAGACATTATCTCCCATTTCTTACAGAGTAGCATTTGGTTTTCAACAGCAGAAATTTGTATAAAACCTGCTGTCTGTCTCTCCGACCATTTCAATTTTGTTTTCCCTACCGTCTCATATAAAGTGAATGTGTCCGAACTAGACAGACAACAAATTGAGCGGGTTGTCATAGCAACACACACAACTTTTTTTCCAGTTGACTAGCTAAATCTACATTTTGTTGCCAAAACTAAAATGGATGAGTAGAACATTTAGCTATTTTGATCTGGAGGACACTCCATTGAATGACCTAGAGAAAAGCCGCAACGAAAAAAACAGTTAAGAATACAAAGTGCGATGTGCGTTGCTTCGAGGGCTGGCTAGCAGAGAAGAAAAACAGTTGTTGACTTCAAAACTGTCACTAAGGAAGAGTTTAACATCCTTCTCCGATAGTTTTATGGAAATGTACGAAATGGGAAGGGGGAGCAGTACAGCATAAGTAGCTACCTGGCACTCCGGAGTGGGCTCAACGACCCACCTATCGGTCGCAGCTGGTGCCTTATGAAGGACACTGAATTTACCACCTCGAATCATGTATTTCTGGGCAACATCAAACAGCTAAGGCAAGGAAATGATAACACCCACCCTCCCACCACCGATAAGGACATGGCCCAGCTCCAAAACTCCCAGGCTCTGAATCCCGGTACACCAAGTGGTCTGGTCCAGAAAGTGTGGTTCGACCTCCAGAAACATCTGGGTCGAAGAGGAAATGAGGGGAACAGACAACTAAGCCCCACATTCAGCGCAGTATCCTCCAAATCTGGATGCCTGGGTATTATTGCCATCTTTTTTCCCCCATTCACCCATAGTCATGTCGCCGAAAATATCTAAATAAATGTTCCACTCATCCATTTTAGTTTTGGCAACAAAGTGTCGATTTAGCTAGTCAACTGGAAAAAAGTTGTGTGTGTTGCTATGACAACCAGCTCAATTTACATTTACATTTAAGTCATTTAGCAGACGCTCTTATCCAGAGCGACTTACAAAATGGTGCATTCACCTTATGATATCCAGTGGAACAACCACTTTACAATAGTGCATCTAAATCTTTTAAGGGGGGGGGGGGGGGGGGGGGTTAGAAGGATTACTTTATCCTATCCTAGGTATTCCTTAAAGAGGTGGGGTTTCAGGTGTCTCCGGAAGGTGGTGATTGACTCCGCTGTCCTGGCGTCGTGAGGGAGCTTGTTCCACCATTGGGGTGCCAGAGCAGCGAACAGTTTTGACTGGGCTGAGCAGGAACTGTGCTTCCTCAGAGGTAGGGGGGCCAGCAGGCCAGTGGTGGATGAACGCAGTGCCCTTGTTTGGGTGTAGGGCCTGATCAGAGCCTGAAGGTATGGAGGTGCCGTTCCCTTCACAGCTCCGTAGGCAATCACCATGGTCTTGTAGCGGATGCGAGCTTCAACTGGAAGCCAGTGGAGAGAGCGGAGGAGCGGGGTGACGTGAGAGAACTTGGGAAGGTTGAACACCAGACGGGCTTTTGTTTTCAATTTGTTGTCTGTCTGGTTCGGACACATTCACTTTATAGGAGACGGTGGAGATCGCAATTCAATATTGAAACAAAATTAATGTCTATGTGCTTTTTATAGTGGAGATCAAGTTTGTACATTTCCTGGCAGGATTGATGAGACTGTGGATTGCGCAGTGAAATGGAACATGGTAAATAGGCATTTCAACGTCGTAGATTTAGCCGCTGGTCATTTGTGAAATAGACACTGGCTGGAATGTGGTTTTAACCTATCAACATTCAGGATTAGACCCACTTGTTGTATAAACTTTGATAAACATACTTCATATTGTGTGTGTGTGTGTGTGTGTGTGTGTGTGTGTGGTGTACTGTATCTTTCTAACTTTGTAATGTCACCTTCACACTGAACTCCCAGACCTATAACTCAAAGGCTTTTTGACAGTTACAGTGACCATGATAAATCAATGAACAGAGCGACATCTTACATTTTGTGACTGAGCTATTGCTGTTAGTGTCCTCTGTTAGATTAGATTGACCTCTAGGTGTACGTCCCAAATGCCACACTATTCCTTATATAGTGCACTACTTTTGACCAGAACCCACTTTTGACACGGTTACAGTATTAATCTGTATTGAAGCATGGAGGAGGCAGACACGGTTACACTGTAAGTCAGACAGTGATGAATCTAAGAGGTTCCAGCTTACTGTGGAAAAGTACAGAACTGTATTGCCAATTCTCTGACTCAGTATTCATGAGGACACACCTTCCTGTAGTAATTACTGAGAAATTACATTGTCACAATAGCTGAATCATGCCATCTGATAAATTGTGTGTATGTGTGTATATACAGGGTATATGCACGTATTGTGTGTCTATAGCCCTGTGTGTGTGTGTGTGTGTGTGTGTGTGTGTGTGTGTGTGTGTGTGTGTGTGTGTAGGGCAGTGTGAACCTGTCATGAGTCGTGAGACGAAGGTCTCAGTGAGCTGCAGCACACCATGGTCAACATACTGCAGGAAGGTGTGTCTGGGGAGACAGCGAACCCCCAACACGGACAGGAGAGTGTGATACCCTGCAGACACACAGCAACACCACATCAGATGCCGTTTGCTTGAATATTTATTTCATATTGTAGAGGCAGGTTCTCTATAAGCTCTGTTGAAGTGCTTTGTTATTATGAGACACTGGACAGGGAGGTTAAAATAAGTTTAATGCCTTGGTTATTTTGAGAAGGTTGAACAAGGTAAAATACATGAATAAACAGTGTTATTTAGAGAAGATGAAACAGGGTTCTTCTTACCAGGAGGGAGGGGGAGACACAGAGTGTTTGTAGCCTCCAGTATCCGACACATCACGTGAAACACTGCCCACTCCGCTGAACTCCCCTGCTGCTTTCTACAGCAGATAGGAGAGCAGATAGGATAGTTAACATCAATGGAACAGGACTTACATACACACTAACACACACACTAATAGACTAACACACAAACTGACACACACACTAACACACACACTAATAGACTAACACACAAACTGACACACACACTAACACACACACTAATAGACTAACACACAAACTGACACACACACACTAACACAAACTAAACACACACACTAACACACACACTAATAGACTAACACACAAACTGACACACACACACTAACACAAACTAAACACACACACTAACACACACACTAATAGACTAACACACAAACTGACACACACACACTAACACAAACTAAACACACACACTAACACACACACTAATAGACTAACACACAAACTGACACACACACACTAACACACACACTAATAGACTAACACACAAACTAAACACACACACTAACACACACACTAATAGACTAACACACAAACTGACACACACACACTAACACACACACTAATAGACTAACACACAAACTGACACACACACACTAACACAAACTAAACACACACACTAACACACACACTAATAGACTAACACACAAACTGACACACACACACTAACACAAACTAAACACACACACTAATAGACTAACACACACTAACACACACACTAACACACACACTAATAGACTAACACACACTAACACACACACTAATAGACTAACACACAAACTAAACACACACACTAACACACACACTAATAGACTAACACACAAACTGACACACACACACTAACACACACACTAATAGACTAACACACAAACTGACACACACACACTAACACACACACTAATAGACTAACACACAAACTGACACACACACACTAACACAAACTAAACACACACACTAACACACACACTAATAGACTAACACACAAACTGACACACACACACTAACACAAACTAAACACACACACTAACACACACACTAATAGACTAACACACAAACTGACACACACACACTAACACAAACTAAACACACACACTAACACACACACTAATAGACTAACACACAAACTGACACACACACACTAACACAAACTAAACACACACACTAACACACACACTAATAGACTAACACACAAACTGACACACACACACTAACACAAACTAAACACACACACTAACACAAACTAAACACACACACTAACACACACACTAATAGACTAACACACAAACTGACACACACACACTAACACAAACTAAACACACACACTAACACACACACTAATAGACTAACACACAAACTGACACACACACACTAACACAAACTAAACACACACACTAACACACACACTAATAGACTAACACACAAACTGACACACACACACTAACACAAACTAAACACACACACTAACACACACACTAATAGACTAACACACAAACTGACACACACACACTAACACAAACTAAACACACACACTAACACACACACTAATAGACTAACACACAAACTGACACACACACACTAACACAAACTAAACACACACACTAACACACACACTAATAGACTAACACACAAACTGACACACACACACTAACACAAACTAAACACACACACTAACACACACACTAATAGACTAACACACAAACTGACACACACACACTAACACAAACTAAACACACACACTAACACACACACTAATAGACTAACACACACACTAACACACACACTAACACAAACTAAACACACACACTAACACACACACTAATAGACTAACACACAAACTGACACACACACACTAACACACACACTAATAGACTAACACACACACTAACACACACACTAACACAAACTAAACACACACACTAACACACACACTAATAGACTAACACACAAACTGACACACACACACTAACACAAACTAAACACACACACTAACACACACACTAATAGACTAACACACAAACTGACACACACACACTAACACAAACTAAACACACACACTAACACACACACTAATAGACTAACACACACACTAACACACACACTAACACAAACTAAACACACACACTAACACACACACTAATAGACTAACACACAAACTGACACACACACACTAACACACACACTAATAGACTAACACACACACTAACACACACACTAACACAAACTAAACACACACACTAACACACACACTAATAGACTAACACACAAACTGACACACACACACTAACACAAACTAAACACACACACTAACACACAAACTAATAGACTAACACACAAACTGACACACACACACACACTAACACAGGGAGCAACTTACAAGCACAGCACCAGAGGGCCCAGTTTGTACTTCAGCCACACAGACTGCAGCATGCGTCTGATCAGCTCCAGCTACATACACACACACACCAAACACCCACACACCAAACACCCCCACACACCAAACACACACCCACATCAAAAACACACACAAAACACCCCCACACACACACCAAACAAGCACAAACACACACACACAGAAAAGAGGTCAGGGATGAATGCTCTTAGAATTTAAACATCTGATTTACTCAAATGTTACATGATAAGACCACTATTAAAGCGTTTCACATTCACTTCCTATTTCTACAGTTTCACACACTGTAACACTTCCTATTTTCTCTATTGAGCAACAAATGAATAGTAGTCCATGGCAACACGTAGCAAGAGCACTGGGGGGGGGGGGGGGCAGTGCCCCTGTGACAACAATTTTGGACCCCCTTGTGGCCCCCCCTAAATGTGGAGTATGAAATAATTTTTACATAACTAATTTTTGCTATCGTTCTTTTTTTACATCCGTTATTAGACAGTGGCAACGCGGAACACTAATGATTATAAACATGGTATTTTGCCTGCTAATGCCTGCAATGCAGTGAAGAAAACGATATGACAACAATAACGTCTAATGTAACTGGCCCCTCTAACAGTACAACTGGCCCCAGCTTGGCCCCCCCAGTTCAAATGGTCTAAAACCGCCACTGAGCAAGAGAAACAGGTGCTACTATGATTTATTTATACACTGCCACTTTCACACCCATTACATCCCGACACACACACACACACACCGCTAGCCAACTAACACACACTGTGACTGACCAAGCATGACTCCTCACATCCTCTTCTCCTCTCTCTCTTACTGCAATAACAGGAAGAAACACTACCACATTTACATCCTGACACACAATCTCACACTCACACACACTTTATGGAAAAGGCTTGTGTCTTCCTGAGATGGAGTGCATTATTCCCATGTAAGGTTCAGGGTGTTCTTCAGTCAGTGATATCTATGTATGATGTACCACACAGAGCCTCTCTGACGTCATGACTGAGCTGTGAACAGTGGGAAGTAGATCTGTCATCCACAGGAGGAAATAAATGTATTGGAGGATAATGGTTATTGTCATTTCTCAACTACAATCTGTTTGTCTCAGCCCTTTCTTTGTCAGCACAGACCTTTCTTTGTGTAACCATAAAAACAATGAAAACAGTGTTTGGGTAATGCACTGCAGAGTAAGAACACACCAGCTTGGCCACGTAGTTCACCACCAGCACGTCGATCTTCTTCTTCCCCAGACGAGGCAGGTGTCTGTTGAGGTGCTCTCTCAGCTTGTCCACCATCTATAGGAAACACAACACTTCACATTGAAGGTGTCTGTCTGTGTGGTTCCCTTGATGTTCCCGTTTACCCTGTTTCCCCGTTCCTCTGTTTCCCCGTTCCTCTGTGTCCCTGTTCCTCTGTGTCCCTGTTTCCTCTGTGTCCCTGTTTCCTCTGTTTCCCTGTTTCCTCTGTTTCCCTGTTCCTCTGTTTCCCTGTTCCTCTCTGTTTCCCTGTTCCTCTGTTTCCCTGTTCCTCTCTGTTTCCCTGTTCCTCTGTTTCCCTGTTTCCTCTGTTTCCCTGTTCCTCTGTTTCCCTGTTTCCCCTGTTTCCCCTGTTTCCCCTGTTTCCCTGTTCCTCTGTTTCCCTGTTTCCCTGTTTCCTCTGTTTCCCTGTTCCTCTGTTTCCCCTGTTTCCCTGTTTCCCTGTTTCCCTGTTTCCCTGTTCCTCTGTTTCCCCTGTTTCCCTGTTTCCCCTGTTTCCCCTGTTTCCCCTGTTTCCCTGTTCCTCTGTTTCCCCTGTTTCCTCTGTTTCCCCTGTTTCCTCTGTTTCCTTGTTTCCTCTGTTTCCCCTGTTTCCTCTGTTTCCCCTGTTTCCTCTGTTTCCTTGTTTCCTCTGTTTCCTCTGTTTCTCTGTTTCCCTGCTCCCCTGTTCCTCTAACAGTGTCCTACATTCTTATTAACAGTTAGGAGAGTGGCGCAGGAGCCTACTGGGACTTACATACACACACTGCAGGTAGGTACACACACACTGCAGGTACACACACACACACACAAACACACACACTGCAGGTACACACACACATTGCAGGTACACACACTGCAGGTACACACACACACACACACACACACACTGCAGGTACACACACACACACTGCAGGTACACACACACACACATTGCAGGCACACACACACACACACTGCAGGTACACACACACACACATTGCAGGCACACACACACACACATTGCAGGTACACACACACACACATTGCAGGTATACACACACACACATTGCAGGTATACACACACACACACACACACTCCTGGAGCAGGAGAGACCCATCTGACCTGCAGATGGAAGCCTGCTGGGAGCAGAGCTGATGGGTCTAAGAATAGTTACCCTGCTGGTTGATGCTGAGAGGACCACAGCTAGACTACCCTAGTGTTTTATAACTGGGGATAGGTAGAATAGTTACCCTGCTGGTTGATGCTGAGAGGACCACAGCTAGACTACCCTAGTGTTTTATAACTGGGGATAGGTAGAATAGTTACCCTGCTGGTTGATGCTGAGAGGACCACAGCTAGACTACCCTAGTGTTTTATAACTGGGGATAGGTAGAATAGTTACCCTGCTGGTTGATGCTGAGAGGACCACAGCTAGACTACCCTAGTGTTTTATAACTGGGGATAGGTAGAATAGTTACCCTGCTGGTTGATGCTGAGAGGACCACAGCTAGACTACCCTAGTGTTTTATAACTGGGGATAGGTAGAATAGTTACCCTGCTGGTTGATGCTGAGAGGACCACAGCTAGACTACCCTAGTGTTTTATAACTGGGGATAGGTAGAATAGTTACCCTGCTGGTTGATGCTGAGAGGACCACAGCTAGACTACCCTAGTGTTTTATAACTGGGGATAGGTAGAATAGTTACCCTGCTGAAACTGTAACGTCACTTAAACCTCAGGGACAGCAATTTCAGGATGGAAATAGTTACTGCTGTAAGGCTAACATCACTAAAAACTCCTGGGAATAGACTGCAATGTCAGGATCAAAAAGGGACAACTATTTTTATCATGCGTGTTGTGTGTGTGTTGTCAGCTAACTGCCTACCCTGATGAACCTTGGTCTTGGTAAGCTGGACAAGCCTGCATTCCAACCCAGCACTAAAACAGTGCTGACACTGATCTAAGGTCAGTTTAACATTTCCCCCCTAATGGTTACGATTAGGATCTGGGGAGGGTAAGCTGATCCTAGATCTGTCTGTGCCCGAGGGCACCTTCCACCCAGAGTATCATGGCTGCTGTATCCTCTGACTCACCAGGCCTATGAGCGCCCTCTGCTGGCTATCCTGCTCCTGGAACAACGGAACCACTTTCTGATCTGCAGAGGAAAACAATAACACAGTGTATTTAGACTTTTCATTACATCTCAGAGTTGTACATCAGGCAAAACAAACAGTCATGAGTCAGGATGAGGAAGAGGATTGCCTAATGATTTAAGAGAGACGAGTGGGTACGGTTACACATTTTGGGGAATATTCAGAGGTGGAAACTTTCCATGGGAATTAACCGGAATTAATGGCAATATATGCAAATTAATATTAATACCATTTAAATGTAGATGTTTTTTGCATTGGATATATTTACGATATCATATGAAGACAGACACAAACCTTTTACCTTATCATAAGTAGACATAATTCAAATGATTAAATCCTTCCAATTGAAATAAAAATATATATTTAGTACGAATTGAACTTTAATTAAATGAGTTGACTCTTCACATGGGATGATTTCACTGAACAACAAAAGAAAGGGAATATTGAATGATCACCAATGATCCATCGCATCTCCCAAAAACGTTTTCAACATTCATCTGTAAAATGATAGTCTAGAAACTAAAGCTTTGGTTGTCTTCCTCTCAGGCTTCCATCTCTTCTCCCTGGACCTCCTCAATGTCCACCTCTTGAACATCAGACTCTGAGGCCTCATCTTCACTGTCACTTTCCAACCTTGTTGAGGATGGCTCGTTGTCAGGCTCAAAAAGCCTCAAATTTGCCCGGATGGCAACCAATTTTTTGGGGGGTGGGATTTGGAGGATGATGGAGGCAACAGGGGAAAAAGTCTCAGATCTACAAAGTGTCTTCCACCAGGTGGCTGATGAGATATGTTGGCGCGACTGCCATATTGCATCTGCACCCCAAAGCCCTTGCTTGGAAGTGTACTCCGCCAGACTGCCAAGAACCTTGCCCTCATCCAGGCCAAGGTGGCGAGACACAGTAGTGATGACACCATAGGCCTTGTTGAGCTCTGCACCAGACAGGATGCTCTTGCCAGCATACTTGGGGTCCAACATGTACGCTGCGGCGTGTATGGGCTTCAGGCAGAAGTCTTCACGCTTTTTGATGTATTTCAGAACTGCAGTTTCCTCTGCTTGGAGCAACAGTGAAGTGGGCAGGGCAGTACGGATTTCTTCTCTTACATCTGCATTACATCTGCAAGCAGAGTCTGAACATCAGACAGGATGGCATTGTCTCCCTCAATGGCTACTGCTATAGGTTTCAGGAGTTTCAGGCTGCTTACCACTCTTTCCCAAAATACATCATCCAGGAGGATCCTCTTGACGGGGCTGTCCATATCGGCAGACTGTGATATGGCCATTTCTTGGAGAGACTCCTTCCCCTCCAGGAGACTGTCAAACATGATGACAACACCACCCCAACGGGTGTTGCTGGGCAGCTTCAATGTGGTGCTCTTATTCTTCTCACTTCGCTTGGTGAGGTAGATTGCTGATGAGCCTTCACATACCTAACCATTTCCTTGGCTCTCTTGTAGAGTGTATCCATTGTTTTCAGTGCCATGATGTCCTTGAGGAGCAGATTCAATGCATGAGCAGCACAGCCAATGGGTGTGATGTGAGGGTAGGACTCCTCCACTTTAGACCAAGCAGCCTTCATGTTCGCAGCATTGTCTGTCACCAGTGCAAATACCTTCTGTGGTCCAAGGTCATTGATGACTGCCTTCAGCTCATCTGCAATGTAGAGACCGGTGTGTCTGTTGTCCCTTGTGTCTGTGCTCCTGTAGAATACTGGTTGAGGGGTGGAGATGATGTAGTTAATTATTCCTTGCCCACGAACATTTAACCACCTATCAGAGATGACTGCAATACAGTCTGCTTTCTCTATGATTTGCTTGACCTTCACTTGAACTCTGGTGAACTCTGCATCCAGCAAATGAGTAGATCAAGCATGTCTGGTTGGAGGGGTGTATGCTGGGCAAAGAACATTCAGAAATCTCTTCCAATACACGTTGCCTGTGAGCATCAGAGGTGAACCAGTTGCATACACAGCTCGAGGAAGACATTCATCAGCATTTCTCTGACTACGTTCCTCCATTGAGTCAAAAAACATCTGATTCCAGGAGGACCATGAGCTGTTGCTATCGATAAGGTGTCTGATTCATCATTTTCACCTCGAATAGAAGTAGAGGGACTTTAGTCAGAGGTTGCTTGTTGTGAGCGCTGAGGGAACTTTATGCACTTGGCCAGATGATTCTGCATCTTTGTTGCATTCTTCACATATGATTTGGCACAGTATTTGCAAATGTACACAGCTTTTCCTTCTACATTAGCTACAGTGAAATATCCCCACATATCAGATAGTGCCCGTGGCATTTTCCTGTAAAGATTAGAAAAAAATGAGTAAAAAAAAAACAAATACAATTTCATGTACAGATAAATAGTTAAGCAGTTAGATTAAACAACTCCTTTGTAAGATAAATGTTTTAAAATGAAACATGTATGGAAACAGGTGAATTAACACTCAGTTAGCAGGCTCAAGAAAGCTAAAACCCACATGGTAGCAAAAGCTAACTAGCAGAAATTGTTAACAAGTTAGAAATGATTTAAACACACTTTGCTGTAGGCTACTATTTACTAGTTAACAAAAAATCATCTATGTCATATTATAGACATAGACATGTCTGGTAATGGCAGAAAGCTTAAATTCTTGTTAATCTAACTGCACTGTCCAATTTACAGTAGCTATTACAGTGAAAGAATACCATGCTATTGTTTGAGGAGAGTGCATAGTTTTGAACATGAAAAGTTATTAATAAACAAATTAGGCACATTTGGGCAGTCTTGATATAACATTTTGAGCAGAAATGCAATGGTTCATTGGATCAGTCTAAAACTTTGCACATGCACTGCTGCCATCTACTGGCCAAAATCTAAATTGCAGCTGGGCTGGAATAATACATTATGGCATTTCTCTTGTATTTCAAAGATGGTACAAAAAAAGAATTGTATTATCTTTTACCAGATCTATTGTGTTGTATTCTACTACATTCCTTTCACATTTCCACAAACTTCAAAGTGTTACCTTTCAAATGGTACCAAGAATATGCATATCCTTGCTTCAGGGCCTGAGATTTGGGTATGTCATTTTGGGCGAAAATCCACATTTCCATGGTCATTTCATTAGAGAGGGACATTTCCATGATATTTTCATTAGAGAGGGACATTTCCATGGTCTTTTCCTTACAGAGGGACATCTCCATGATATTTTCATTACAGAGAGACATCTCCATGGTCATTTCATTAGAGAGGGACATTTCCATGATATTTTCATTACAGAGGGACATTTCCATGATATTTTCCTTACAGAGGGACATCTCCATGGTCTTTTCCTTACAGAGGGACATCTCCATGGTCTTTTCATTACAGAGGGACATCTCCATGGTCTTTTCATTACAGAGGGACATCTGCATGATATTTTCATTAGAGAGGGACATTTCCATGGTCTTTTCATTAAGGAGAGACATTTCCATGGTCTTTTCATTACAGAGGGACATTTCCATGGATAAACTGAAACAATACAGTCAGAGAAGATGACAAGGACAATGAAGGGGGGACAATTGTTAAAGAGAGGAAAAAGTCAACTGTGCTTGCAGAGGGTAGTTTCTGTGAGTCAGGATATTGGTGTGGAGAATGATGAATGGTGGTCAGTATGGTAGAGAGTTTGTACGGGTGAGAGACAGACAGAGAGACAGAGAGAGAGTGAGCGTGAGAAAGCAGTGTGTGTGACAGAGAGTGAGGGTGTGTATTGTCCGTGCATGGCCCATGTCAGGTAGTTGAGGTAGAGCAATGGCCAATCCCGTGGTTGAGCTACCACATTTGCACTGGGGTCAGGAAGCAGTGAAGGACAGGAGAAAAGAGAGAGGGAGAAAGAAGGAAAGCAAGCGAGAGAGACGCTTCTCCTCCCATTCTTATATAACCATGTGCATTCTTCCCCTCTTTTCTCTCTCTCTCCCTGAATGATAAATCATCAACAACTGTGGGGTCCGAGAGCGATGTTCTCCAGTGGACTCAAGTATGTGACCCTGAAACTCAAGTTGGGGGATTTCTTAAACTGAAGCAGAAAACATTTCCCATCTGTAGTCAAGGGTAAATGAGCTCACGTTAAATTACCTGCCAGCGTCTTAATATAACAGTGTTATTCTAGGAATAATAATCATAATAACAGCTTCATAGCCAAAGGACCAATACCAAGGTCTAGAGAGACAAGGTTTCTTACATTCCTAGAGAGACAAGGTTTCTTACATTCCTAGAGACAAGGTTTCTCACATTCCTAGAGAGACAAGGTTTCTTACATTCCTAGAGAGACAAGGTTTCTCACATTCCTAGAGAGACAAGGTTTCTTACATTCCTAGAGACAAGGTTTCTCACATTCCTAGAGAGACAAGGTTTCTTACATTCCTAGAGAGACAAGGTTTCTCACATTCCTAGAGAGACAAGGTTTCTTACATTCCTAGAGAGACAAGGTTTCTCACATTCCTAGAGAGACAAGGTTTCTCACATTCCTAGAGAGACAAGGTTTCTTACATTCCTAGAGAGACAAGGTTTCTTACATTCCTAGAGAGACAAGGTTTCTCACATTCCTAGAGAGACAAGGTTTCTTACATTCCTAGAGAGACAAGGTTTCTTACATTCCTAGAGAGACAAGGTTTCTTACATTCCTAGAGACAAGGTTTCTCACATTCCTAGAGAGACAAGGTTTCTTACATTCCTAGAGAGACAAGGTTTCTCACATTCCTAGAGAGACAATGTTTCTCACATTCCTAGAGAGACAAGGTTTCTTACATTCCTAGAGAGACAAGGTTTCTCACATTCCTAGAGAGACAAGGTTTCTCACATTCCTAGAGAGACAAGGTTTCTTACATTCCTAGAGAGACAAGGTTTCTTACATTCCTAGAGAGACAAGGTTTCTCACATTCCTAGAGAGACAAGGTTTCTTACATTCCTAGAGAGACAAGGTTTCTTACATTCCTAGAGAGACAAGGTTTCTTACATTCCTAGAGAGACAAGGTTTCTTACATTCCTAGAGAGACAAGGTTTCTCACATTCCTAGAGAGACAAGGTTTCTCACATTCCTAGAGAGACAAGGTTTCTTACATTCCTAGAGAGACAAGGTTTCTTACATTCCTAGAGAGACAAGGTTTCTTACATTCCTAGAGAGACAAGGTTTCTTACATTCCTAGAGAGACAAGGTTTCTCACATTCCTAGAGAGACAAGGTTTCTCACATTCCTAGAGAGACAAGGTTTCTCACATTCCTTCTATTAATTGATAGTGGCTTTAAGAATGTTGTGACATCTTACCAAGATTCCAGCTGTCCACCATCGACAGAACTCTGAAAATAACAGAGGAAATATCAGATGATATGACTTACTTGACTTATAAGTGGAAACTGTGTCTGTATGTATACAGTATCTCTACGTGTCTGTGTGTTTGTGTTGTTACGATGTTTGAGTGTTAATATATATCAGCGTTATTGATCCCTGTGTGTTAATATATATCAGTGTTATTGATCCCTGTGTGTTATTATCTATCAGCGTTATTGATCCCTGTGTGTTATTATCTATCAGTATTATTGATCCCTGTGTGTTATTATCTATCAGTATTATTGATCCCTGTGTGTTATTATCTATCAGTATTATTGATCCCTGTGTGTTATTATCTATCAGTATTATTGATCCCTGTGTGTTATTATCTATCAGTATTATTGATCCCTGTGTGTTATTATCTATCAGTATTATTGATCCCTGTGTGTTATTATCTATCAGTATTATTGATCCCTGTGTGTTACTATCTATCAGTATTATTGATCCCTGTGTGTTACTATCTATCAGTATTATTGATCCCTGTGTGTTATTATCTATCAGTATTATTGATCCCTGTGTGTTAATATATATCAGTATTATTGATCCCTGTGTGTTATTATCTATCAGCGTTATTGATCCCTGTGTGTTATTATCTATCAGTATTATTGATCCCTGTGTGTTATTATCTATCAGTATTATTGATCCCTGTGTGTTACTATCTATCAGTATTATTGATCCCTGTGTGTTACTATCTATCAGTATTATTGATCCCTGTGTGTTAATATCTATCAGTATTATTGATCCCTGTGTGTTAATATCTATCAGTATTATTGATCCCTGTGTGTTATTATCTATCAGTGTTATTGATCCCTGTGTGTTATTATCTATCAGCGTTATTGATCCCTGTGTGTTATTATCTATCAGCGTTATTGATCCCTGTGTGTTAATATATATCAGTGTTATTGATCCCTGTGTGTTATTATCTATCAGTATTATTGATCCCTGTGTGTTATTATCTATCAGTATTATTGATCCCTGTGTGTTATTATCTATCAGCGTTATTGATCCCTGTGTGTTATTATCTATCAGTATTATTGATCCCTGTGTCTTATTATCTATCAGTATTATTGATCCCTGTGTGTTATTATCTATCAGTATTATTGATCCCTGTGTGTTATTATCTATCAGTATTATTGATCCCTGTGTGTTATTATCTATCAGTATTATTGATCCCTGTGTGTTAATATCTATCAGTGTTATTGATCCCTGTGTGTTAATATCTATCAGTGTTATTGATCCCTGTGTGTTAATATCTATCAGTATTATTGATCCCTGTGTGTTAATATCTATCAGTGTTATTGATCCCTGTGTGTTAATATCTATCAGTATTATTGATCCCTGTGTGTTAATATCTATCAATGTCATTGATCCCTGTGAGTTTGTCTCTCTGTGCTTTCAAGTTCCCCCTGTACCCCACCAACACGCTTCCTCCAACACACACAACATTCTGCAACACACAAGAGACCCTTCGCTCTTCCGTTCTCCACCTACTGTTTAGTGTTCTCCTCAATGTGACGCAGATAGTTAGAAGCCTTCTTGTTCTCCGACTTCTGAAACAGACAGAGGGAGGAACATGTTCTATAACTTCTGGAACAGACAGAGGGAGGAACGTGTTCTCTAACTTCTGGAACAGACAGAGGGAGGAACATGTTCTCTAACTTCTGGAACAGACAGAGGGAGGAACATGTTCTCTAACTTCTGGAACAGACAGAGGGAGGAACATGTTCTCTAACTTCTGGAACAGACAGAGGGAGTAACATGTTCTCTAACTTCTGGAACAGACAGAGGGAGGAACATGTTCTCTGACTTCTGGAACAGACAGAGGGAGGAACGTGTTCTCTAACTTCTGGAACAGACAGAGGGAGGAACGTGTTCTCTAACTTCCTATTATGAAGGTATACTGTTCTACATTTTAGATGTCCATGTTAGTCATTTAGCACAGTGGTTCCCAACCTGTTACTCTACCACCAGCTAAATGTTGCTCTGCCCGCAGCACCCCTGAAGTACCCCCTCGTGGACTTTACCAGTAGACCTATGGTGTCATGAATCTTCTCAAGTACCCCCTGTGGATAGTCCAAGTGCCCCCAGGGTCCTAGTAGCCCTGGTTGGGAAACACTGATTTAGCAGACACTCTTATCCAGAGCAACTTACAAGAGCAATTAGGGTTCAGTGCCTTGCTGAAGGGCACATCAACAGATTCGGCTCAGGGATTCGAGCCAGCGACCTTTCGGTTACTGACCCAACGCTCTTAAACGCTAGGCTACCTGCCGCCCAAAGTTGAAGTGGTTCTATTAGAGAATATGTCAGGAATTGGAAATGATGAATGTTTTCATACTGTCCTACTGCTAGCTGCAGTATAAAGCTTGGGATCAAAGAGAGAGCCATGGTTCCATACTGTCCTACTGCTAGCTGCAGTATAAAGCTTGGGATCAGAGAGAGAGACCATGGTTCCATACTGTCCTACTGCTAGCTGCAGTATAAAGCTTGGGATCAGAGAGAGAGACCATGGTTCCATACTGTCCTACTGCTAGCTGCAGTATAAAGCTTGGGATCAGAGAGAGAGACCATGGTTCCATACTGTCCTACTGCTAGCTGCAGTATAACGCTTGGGATCAGAGAGAGACCATGGTTCCATACTATCCTACTGCTAGCTGCAGCATAAAGCTTGGGATCAGAGAGAAACCATGATTCCATACTGTCCTACTGCTAGCTGCAGTATAAAGCTTGGGATCAGAGAGAGAGACCATGGTTCCATACTATCCTACTGCTAGCTGCAGCATAAAGCTTGGGATCAGAGAGAGACCATGATTCCATACTGTCCTACTGCTAGCTGCAGTATAAAGCTTGGGATCAGAGAGAGAGACCATGGTTCCATACTGTCCTACTGCTAGCTGCAGTATAAAGCTTGGGATCAGAGAGAGACCATGGTTCCATACTGTCCATCTGCTAGCTGCAGTATAAAGCTTGGGATCAGAGAGAGAGACCATGGTTCCATACTGTCCTACTGCTAGCTGCAGTATAAAGCTTGGGATCAGAGAGAGAGACCATGGTTCCATACTGTCCTACTGCTAGCTGCAGTATAAAGCTTGGGATCAGAGAGAGAGACCATGGTTCCATACTGTCCTACTGCTAGCTGCAGTATAAAGCTTGGGATCAGAGAGAGAGACCATGGTTCCATACTGTCCTACTGCTAGCTGCAGTATAAAGCTTGGGATCAGAGAGAGAGACCATGGTTCCATACTGTCCTACTGCTAGCTGCAGTATAAAGCTTGGGATCAGAGAGAGAGACCATGGTTCCATACTGTCCTACTGCTAGCTGCAGTATAAAGCTTGGGATCAGAGAGAGAGACCATGGTTCCATACTGTCCTACTGCTAGCTGCAGTATAAAGCTTGGGATCAGAGAGAGAGACCATGGTTCCATACTGTCCTACTGCTAGCTGCAGTATAAAGCTTGGGATCAGAGAGAGAGACCATGGTTCCATACTGTCCTACTGCTAGCTGCAGTATAAAGCTTGGGATCAGAGAGAGAGACCATGGTTCCATACTGTCCTACTGCTAGCTGCAGTATAAAGCTTGGGATCAGAGAGAGAGACCATGGTTCCATACTGTCCTACTGCTAGCTGCAGTATAAAGCTTGGGATCAGAGAGAGAGACCATGGTTCCATACTGTCCTACTGCTAGCTGCAGTATAAAGCTTGGGATCAGAGAGAGAGACCATGGTTCCATACTGTCCTACTGCTAGCTGCAGTATAAAGCTTGGGATCAGAGAGAGAGACCATGGTTCCATACTGTCCTACTGCTAGCTGCAGTATAAAGCTTGGGATCAGAGAGAGAGACCATGGTTCCATACTGTCCTACTGCTAGCTGCAGTATAAAGCTTGGGATCAGAGAGAGAGACCATGGTTCCATACTGTCCTACTGCTAGCTGCAGTATAAAGCTTGGGATCAGAGAGAGAGACCATGGTTCCATACTGTCCTACTGCTAGCTGCAGTATAAAGCTTGGGATCAGAGAGAGAGACCATGGTTCCATACTGTCCTACTGCTAGCTGCAGTATAAAGCTTGGGATCAGAGAGAGAGACCATGGTTCCATACTGTCCTACTGCTAGCTGCAGTATAAAGCTTGGGATCAGAGAGAGAGACCATGGTTCCATACTGTCCTACTGCTAGCTGCAGTATAAAGCTTGGGATCAGAGAGAGAGACCATGGTTCCATACTGTCCTACTGCTAGCTGCAGTATAAAGCTTGGGATCAGAGAGAGAGACCATGGTTCCATACTGTCCTACTGCTAGCTGCAGTATAAAGCTTGGGATCAGAGAGAGAGACCATGGTTCCATACTGTCCTACTGCTAGCTGCAGTATAAAGCTTGGGATCAGAGAGAGAGACCATGGTTCCATACTGTCCTACTGCTAGCTGCAGTATAAAGCTTGGGATCAGAGAGAGAGACCATGGTTCCATACTGTCCTACTGCTAGCTGCAGTATAAAGCTTGGGATCAGAGAGAGAGACCATGGTTCCATACTGTCCTACTGCTAGCTGCAGTATAAAGCTTGGGATCAGAGAGAGAGACCATGGTTCCATACTGTCCTACTGCTAGCTGCAGTATAAAGCTTGGGATCAGAGAGAGAGACCATGGTTCCATACTGTCCTACTGCTAGCTGCAGTATAAAGCTTGGGATCAGAGAGAGAGACCATGGTTCCATACTGTCCTACTGCTAGCTGCAGTATAAAGCTTGGGATCAGAGAGAGAGACCATGGTTCCATACTGTCCTACTGCTAGCTGCAGTATAAAGCTTGGGATCAGAGAGAGAGACCATGGTTCCATACTGTCCTACTGCTAGCTGCAGTATAAAGCTTGGGATCAGAGAGAGAGACCATGGTTCCATACTGTCCTACTGCTAGCTGCAGTATAAAGCTTGGGATCAGAGAGAGACCATGGTTCCATACTGTCCTACTGCTAGCTGCAGTATAAAGCTTGGGATCAGAGAGAGAGACCATGGTTCCATACTGTCCTACTGCTAGCTGCAGTATAAAGCTTGGGATCAGAGAGAGAGACCATGGTTCCATACTGTCCTACTGCTAGCTGCAGTATAAAGCTTGGGATCAGAGAGAGAGACCATGGTTCCATACTGTCCTACTGCTAGCTGCAGTATAAAGCTTGGGATCAGAGAGAGAGACCATGGTTCCATACTGTCCTACTGCTAGCTGCAGTATAAAGCTTGGGATCAGAGAGAGAGACCATGGTTCCATACTGTCCTACTGCTAGCTGCAGTATAAAGCTTGGGATCAGAGAGAGAGACCATGGTTCCATACTGTCCTACTGCTAGCTGCAGTATAAAGCTTGGGATCAGAGAGAGAGACCATGGTTCCATACTGTCCTACTGCTAGCTGCAGTATAAAGCTTGGGATCAGAGAGAGAGACCATGGTTCCATACTGTCCTACTGCTAGCTGCAGTATAAAGCTTGGGATCAGAGAGAGAGACCATGGTTCCATACTGTCCTACTGCTAGCTGCAGTATAAAGCTTGGGATCAGAGAGAGAGACCATGGTTCCATACTGTCCTACTGCTAGCTGCAGTATAAAGCTTGGGATCAGAGAGAGAGACCATGGTTCCATACTGTCCTACTGCTAGCTGCAGTATAAAGCTTGGGATCAGAGAGAGAGACCATGGTTCCATACTGTCCTACTGCTAGCTGCAGTATAAAGCTTGGGATCAGAGAGAGAGACCATGGTTCCATACTGTCCTACTGCTAGCTGCAGTATAAAGCTTGGGATCAGAGAGAGAGACCATGGTTCCATACTGTCCTACTGCTAGCTGCAGTATAAAGCTTGGGATCAGAGAGAGAGACCATGGTTCCATACTGTCCTACTGCTAGCTGCAGTATAAAGCTTGGGATCAGAGAGAGAGACCATGGTTCCATACTGTCCTACTGCTAGCTGCAGTATAAAGCTTGGGATCAGAGAGAGAGACCATGGTTCCATACTGTCCTACTGCTAGCTGCAGTATAAAGCTTGGGATCAGAGAGAGAGACCATGGTTCCATACTGTCCTACTGCTAGCTGCAGTATAAAGCTTGGGATCAGAGAGAGACCATGGTTCCATACTGTCCTACTGCTAGCTGCAGTATAAAGCTTGGGATCAGAGAGAGAGACCATGGTTCCATACTGTCCTACTGCTAGCTGCAGTATAAAGCTTGGGATCAGAGAGAGAGACCATGGTTCCATACTGTCCTACTGCTAGCTGCAGTATAAAGCTTGGGATCAGAGAGAGAGACCATGGTTCCATACTGTCCTACTGCTAGCTGCAGTATAAAGCTTGGGATCAGAGAGAGAGACCATGGTTCCATACTGTCCTGCTGCTAGCTGCAGTATAAAGCTTGGGATCAGAGAGAGAGACCATGGTTCCTGTGGTGCACTGAGCTCCCAGAGATCCTCTATATTCCAGTCTCTCTGTGTGAACTCACCAGGGTAGCTAGCATCGTGGTCCAGTCTGGCAGACTGTGAGAGGTTCTGCATCTGCAGTTTGATCCTCTAATATGTGTGAACTCACCAATGCTGCTACATATTTCTAGGTGTGAACAGAACTCACCAGGGTAGTGAGCAGCTTGGTCCAGTCTGACAGGCTCTGAGATGCTCTGTATCGTAGGTTTGGAACTGCCTCAAAGTACTTCATCTTTTCTGTGCTCCACTGCAGCTCTTCCCAATAGCCCTGGAGACGTCTGGCCTGCAGCGAAACATGACCAAACATCTAGTAAACACCAGATGTTTACTACTTTTACTGTTTGTAAAAATAGGTCAATTTGTTATGGTCATCTTGAGACCTCCTTGGAAACAAAATGATTTATGGCATGGGGTTCATTCTGCATAACATTAAATAAAATGCACTTGATTGTAACAAATGGTTCATGTTTTGTCTCCATCTACAGAATAATCACTGGGTATTTCATTGGAAATAGCCCAGTTTAAATAATATTATTAAGTCCCTTCTTTCAACACAACTCTTCTTCATTGAATTCATTAGATATGCATTCTTTATCTGTTACTGAGCACTGGATCTGCTTCCCACTCCTGTCTGCCCCCTAGTGTCTAACCTTATAAATCACTCAATATTACACATGTGACTGATCAGGTCGTTGAATAGCTACAGTGTGTGAAAGAGATGTTACCTTTCCTTTGAACACTGGTTCAGCATGGAGCTCTGTGGTGCAGGTGACACCAGGGACCAGGTCTAGACCCTCAGGTACCTTCTTCTTCTCAAACACAGAGGAGTAGGGCAGGACTTCATCCAGACTGAGGCACTTCTTATAGATGATCCTGTACAGTGACGCTGTCGTTGAAGGGAGACAATGATTCTTCCATAAAACACCACAAAAATAGATATGATAATGATGATAACTCTTGTTCCACTTACCCAGAATAAATTCCTGAATTTGATCGAAGGTGTCGAACGGCATGACATTGTCACAGATCCAATCTATGATCTGCAGAGAAAACACATGAAGTAACAGCAGTGCTATGCTATGTAACAACATCTTGGTGAAGTATTGTTACTATAGTAATTCCAGTGTTACCACACATGTATAAAGCCATGTTATGTAAGGGGTTTCCACAGAACTGATAAACCCACAGCAGACTCGTCCTCATGGACCTCTAAGACGGGTTACCTCTCTAACTGTGTTAGTGAGTTGTCATGGCCACAGAGACACCGTTTAGAACAAATACTGCAGATGGAAATTTCAAGTGCAGCACTTTCTCTATTATAAACAACCTGACTCATGGTCAGAACCCAGTCCTGAACTTCTCCCTCCAAAACATCTCTCTCTCTCTCACACACACTCTTCAAAGGGGGAGACACACTAGACCCAAACTGCTACAGACCTATATCTATCCTACCCTGCCTTTCTAAGGTCTTCGAAAGCCAAGTTAACAAACAGATCACCGACCATTTCGAATCCCACCATACCTTCTCCACTATGCAATCTGGTTTCAGAGCTGGTCATGGGTGCACCTCAGCCACGCTCAAGGTCCTTGATATCATAACCGCCATCGATAAGAGACAATACTGTGCAGCCGTATTCATCGACCTGGCCAAGGCTTTCAACTCTGTCAATCACCACATTCTTATCGGCAGAGTCAACAGCCTTGGTTTCTCAAATGATTGCCTCGCCTGGTTCACCAACTACTTCTCTGATAGAGTTCAGTGTGTCAAATCGGAGGGCCTGTTGTCCGGACCTCTGGCAGTCTCTATGGGGGTGCCACAGGGTTCAATTCTCGGGCCGACTCTTTTTTCTGTATACATCAATGATGTTTCTCTTGCTGCTGGTGATTCTCTGATCCACCTCTACGCAGATGACACCATTCTGTATACTTCTGGCCCTTCTTTGGACACTGTGTTAACTAACCTCCAGACGAGCTTCAATGCCATACAACTCTACTTCCGTGGCCTCCAACTGCTCTTAAATACAAGTAAAACTAAATGCATGCTCTTCAACCGATCGCTGCCCGCACCTGCCCGCCCGTCCAGCATCACTACTCTTGACAGTTCTGACTTAGAATATGTGGACAACTACAAATACCTAGGTTGCTTTATCTTGGCCAGGTCGCAGTTGTAAATGAGAACTTGTTCTCAACTAGCCTACCTGGTTAAATAAAGGTGAAATATATATATATTTTTTTTAAACACAGTGTCTCTCTTGCTCTCTCTGAGCAAAGTGTTCTCAGGGGTTTTGCTTGCATCTCCTACCTTCAGTTGTAGTGCAGCGTTGGGTCCCATGTAGAGCAGCAGACAGTGCAGGGCAGCCAGACGTTGAGCATCAGGTCTACTGTGGCTACAGCACAGAGCATACAGCACAGAGCATACAGCACAGAGCATACAGCACAGAGCATACAGTAAAGACATCATGAATACTACATAAACAGAGTGTGAAGTGTAGCATCACTATAATACCCAATGCACCAGTACTTTCTACATGCAGTAAGCATGAAATACACACTCCAACGCTCAAGACCATTTTCCATTCAACAATGGATTGAGCTATATTGTATTCTATGTTATTCTATGTTATTCTATTCCATTATATTGTACTCCATTCCATTCGATTCTATTCTACTCCATTGTACCTGCAGTGCAGTAGGTCCATTAGGAAGGAGGGGTTGAGGTCTACAGTGTACATCCTGCCTGTGTTCAGGTCCAGCAGAGAGGACTCAGGTAGAGACAACACCACACTGTCTGATCCCAACACACCCAGCTCTGCATCAACACCTGTAACACAGTTACACTGAGGCCATCATCAACACCTGTAACACAGTTACACTGAGGCCATCATCAACACCTGTAACACAGTTACACTGAGGCCATCATCAACACCTGCAACACAGTTACACTGAGGCCATCATCAACACCTGTAACACAGTTACACTGAGGCCATCATCAACACCTGTAACACAGTTACACTGAGGCCATCATCAACACCTGTAACACAGTTACACTGAGGCCATCATCAACACCTGTAACACAGTTACACTGAGGCCATCATCAACACCTGTAACACAGTTACACTGAGGCCATCATCAACACCTGTAACACAGTTACACTGAGGCCATCATCAACACCTGTAACACAGTTACACTGAGGCCATCATCAACACCTGCAACACAGTTACACTGAGGCCATCATCAACACCTGTAACACAGTTATACATAGGCCAGATTAACAAACACACACTTGGGCTGCATGTCTAATGACTCCCTATCCTCATATAGTCCACTTGTGTTGGTAACCAGGGTCGTGTTCATAGACACGTAATGGAGTGAAACACAGAGGTATCTCAACCGGGGAAAAAAACGACATTTCCTTTTCCATTGCAAAACAATTGGCTACGGTGTGTCCTGATGAACATGCCCCAGGTCTAGCCTTACCTGAGAGGAAGAGACTGTGGCAGAGCAGCTCCTGTTGTCTGGTGTTGATGCAGTGCAGGAAGTGACCAGCCAGGTAGACTACCACATAGTAACCTGGGCAGAGAACAGCAGGCTAGTCTACGTTTATTCATCAGCTATCTTAGACTGACCTCAAATGTTTTGGGTTGGTTTATTTGTTTGTTCTCTTATGTAAATGTCTACTGTACAATAATAATAAACATCTTATCAAAAATAACTCCTAAAACCACTTCCTTGGTGCCAAGTAGAAGTAGCACTATCAGGGGCTGTGATAGGATGGATGGGCTGTGTGGGAGTGTTCCAGCTCCAGCAGGTACTGAAGGGGTAGTGATAGGATGGATGGGCTGTGTGGGAGTGTTCCAGTGGGTACTGAAGGGGTTGTGATAGGATGGATGGGCTGTATGGGAGTGTTCCAGTGGGTACTGAAGGGGTTGTGATAGGATGGATGGGCTGTGTGGGAGTGTTCCAGTGGGTACTGAAGGGGTTGTGATAGGATGGATCAGCTGTATGGGAGTGTTCCAGCACCAGCAGGTACTGAAGGGGTTGTGATAGGATGGATGGGCTGTGTGGATGGGCTGTGTGGGAGTGTTCCAGAGGGTACTGAAGGGGTTGTGATAGGATGGATGGGCTGTCTGGGAGTGTTCCAGCAGGTACTGAAGGGGTTGTGATAGGATGGATGGGCTGTGTGAGAGTGTTCCAGCAGGTACTGAAGGGGTAGTGATAGGATGGATGGGCTGTGTGAGAGTGTTCCAGCAATTTCTGAAGGGGTTGTGATAGGATGGATGGGCTGTGTGGAAGTGTTCCAGCAGGTTCTGAAGGGGTAGTGATAGGGGTAGTGATAGGATGGATGGGCTGTGTGAGAGTGTTCCAGCAGGTACTGAAGGGGGATGGGCTGTCTGGGAGTGTTCCAGCAGGTACTGAATGGATAGTGATAGGATGGATGGGCTGTGTGAGAGTGTTCCAGCAGGTACTGAAGGGGTTGTGATAGGATGGACAGGATGTCTGTGAGACAGATGTGTTGACTGACCTATAGGGATGAAGAGAGGGAGGAGGTCTGTACTACATGGACTAGGGGTGCCATCCAGAGCCACTGAGAACGTTTTACTGCAGCCTGTAGAGGACAGAGAGGCTCTGGTAGATTACAATGTACAACTCGAAACTTAGAAGAACTTTGGATTTTCCCTAACGGATCTTAATTAGTCATTTGTGAATAATGTATGGAACTAATGCAACATGGTAAGACGTATAATACTGAACCTCTGTGCACCAGGACTATGGTGTATGTGATCTCCTGGTTGGCACAAGCAGGCTGGCTGTAACACACACACATACTCCCTGCAATCAACAGTAAGGATCAGGTATTAAAACAACCAATTACACTCTAACAACATAATTAATACAAAGAAGCAGCAGAAGAAGGAGAAGAAGCAGAGGAAGCAGAAGAAGGAGCAGAACCAGGAGAAGCAGAAGAAGCAGCAGCAGAAGCAGAAGAAGCAGCAGAAGAAGCAGCAGAAGAAGCAGAAGCAGAAGAAGCAGCAGAAGCAGCAGAAGAAGCAGAAGAAGAAGCAGAAGCAGAAGAAGCAGCAGAAGAAGCAGAAGCAGCAGAAGAAGCAGAAGAAGAAGCAGAAGCAGAAGAAGCAGCAGAAGAAGCAGTAGAAGCAGCAGAAGAAGCAGTAGAAGAAGCAGAAGCAGAAGAAGCAGCAGAAGAAGCAGTAGAAGAAGCAGAAGCAGAAGAAGCAGAAGAAGCAGCAGAAGAAGCAGTAGAAGAAGCAGAAGCAGAAGAAGCAGAAGAAGAAGCAGAAGAAGCAGCAGAAGAAGCAGCAGAAGAAGCAGAAGCAGAAGAAGCAGCAGAAAAAGCAGAAGCAGAAGAAGCAGCAGAAAAAGCAGAAGCAGAAGAAGCAGTAGAAGAAGCAGAAGCAGAAGAAGCAGCAGAAGAAGCAGAAGAAGCAGAAGAAGCAGAAGAAGCAGAAGCAGAAGAAGCAGCAGAAGAAGCAGAAGAAGAAGCAGAAGCAGAAGAAGCAGCAGAAGGAGCAGAAGCAGAAGCAGAAGGATAGCATTTTAACAATGTGGTATTGATTGAGGTCTTATTAAAAGCAACAGTGTTTTAATGGTTGAATCTTGAATGTCATTTGGAATAAGTAGCACAGTGAAGTGATTATGTTCCTGGCCCTGGGCCGTCGTCAACCATCTTTAGATTTGATAGGCCTTTCAAAGAAACACAAATTCTTTTTACGATTGAGAAGCCTGCAGCATTTCCAATTGTGCAGCTTGACTAATGCAATCTTTAGAATTGAGAAGTTCTATAAATCTGGGCTCTGTGAAGTGAGTGTGATTGTACTGAACTGTCCATTGATCAAGGAGTGACACAGTTCATCTAGATCACAGTAGCTACAGCACTTACCCTCTGTTTCCATTCACGTCCCATGTCAAACAAAAAGTAATGACAAACTCAATGAAAGAGGAATGTTCTCCGAGCATAGAACATTATCAATAGAGTACAGTATGGAGGTGAATTAGTTTATGTTTAACCGAAACCTGCCTGTTTTATTGGTGATCACCAGCATCCTCATCTCCTCCCGTTCATGCTGTGTCTCTTGGTGATGGTCAAAGCCCAGGTTAACAAACCTAGGGGTCAAACACATAAGGAGTTATCCATACAGCATCACTAGACATTTCTGAATATTGATGAACTGTTTTCAGGAAATACACAGTTTAGCTGAAAAGTTATCTTATTTAATTAAATGTTACTTTTCATTCTTACCTCATACAGGTGAAAGGGTTAGAGGGCAACTCCAGTTCAAGCTCAAACTGTCAGGAAGGAGGGGGAAGCATTAAGTAGCCTGACCTGAAATCAAACACTACCCATAAAGTGTTCATGATTCAATGATTTCTGCTGCTAGTCTCACCAAGGTCTCACAGTTTTGGTCATGGTAGAATTGCACACATTTCAGCACAGCTTTTTCCTGACAGAGAAAGAAGGGAGGTCATTATTGCATTATCAGTTGGAATTTCTGCATTCTTCTTCACAATTCAACAGAAATAGAACATGTTAGTTGAAGGTGTTGTTGCCCAGATCAGAGCCTACAGTGTGTTACCTCCAGCACCAGTCAAAAGGTTGGACACACCTTCTCATTCAAGGGTTTTTCTTTATTTTTACTATTTTCTACATTGTAGAATACTGAAGACATCAAAACTATGAAATAACACATATTGAATCATGTAGTAACCAAATAAGTGTTAAACAAATCCAAATATATTTTATATTTGAGATTCTTTAAAGTAGCCACCCTACTTTGGTTTGTGCTTAATGGGGACTATCATTTGTTTTTCAACAGGACAATGACCCAACACACCTCCAGGCTGTAAGGGCTATTTGACCAAGGAGAGTGATGAAGTGCTGCATCAGGTTAACTGGCCTCCACAATCACCCGAACTCAACCCAATTGAGATGGTTTGGGATGAGTTGGACCGCAGAGTGAAGGAAAAGCAGCCAACAAGTGATCAGCATATGTTGGAACTCCTTCAAGACTTTTGTAAAAGCATTCCAGGTGAAGCTTGTTGAGAGAATGCCAATAGTGCAAAGTTGTCATCAAGGCAAAGGCTGGCTACTTCTAAGAATCTCAAATATAAAATATATTTAGATTTGTTTAACACTTTTTTGGTTACTACATGATTCCTTATGTGTTATTTCATAGTGTTGATGTCTTCACTATTATTCTACCATGTAGAAAATAGTAAAAATAAAGAAAAACCCTTGAATGAGTAGGTGTGTAGAAACTTTTGACTGGTACTGTATATATGGTATGTTACCCTGTGTGTGAGGTAGAAGAGTCTCTGTGTCTGGCTGTCCCACTGGACCCAGCTGAACTCCTCTGCCACCCTGTCTTTGGCCAGGCACTCTGGGTTCAACATCACCTGTTAGAACACCAGTCAACAGGAAGTGATGTCACTACGGAACAGTTGCATTCCATTCCAGCTCTCTATAGTCTGTGACAGTGTTTCTTACCACTCTGTAACCCTCTTGTCTGACCAGCATCACATGGAGCTGCTCCACATCTGAAAGGTCAAAGGTCAAAGTTCAAAGCCTAAACCCTGAAGGCCCAGTAGCCAAACTCTCCCAAAAACAGAAAACAGTGTCAGCTAATGTCTTTGTACTATCATAGTTAAAAGCTGTGACCCTCAGAGATTTGACACAACTTGACTTCCCAGATACTCACAGCCATCTTCTGCTACCAGCAGCAGGTGACTCTCCAGCACTGAGTCCCTCTCTGTGTCTGGATGGATGAACTGTATGAAACCAAAGATGACTGGTAGTATCTTTGTAGTATAACTATGTTATAGCACATTGTTACATCAATGTAATAACAACCGAGGGGAAGCTTATTGTAATAGGTGTTCCTGATAAGAGTACAATAGAGTCCAGTACAAAACAATACAGCTCTATACCTGAACTCTGACCCGGCAGTCGACAGCCTTCAGGACCTTAGTGTTGTTAATGGGATGGATCTCAATGAGGAGGGTCAGACATTTTGAAACTAGGAGTAGAACAATGGGAAAGGTGTTAAATATGGTAATGATTAAGTTCACTGACCTGAAACAGCAGAAAACTGCTTCACTGCCAGTGCTGCCCGCGTGATAACTGTTACTCACTCCAACACACACAGGTGACCGATGTAGTGCGGCCTACAGCCAATAGTTGTGTACAGTTTGAACCTGTCGTGTAGAGTACACTTGAAACACTTAAAAACCTGTGGTGCATGTGTGGATAGATACTTAATAACATCCTGAATGTTTCCCATCTGACTATTAGAGTTGTAGTGAATACAGCCACGGGTCTGTTTCCCTATAGGCTCAGAGAGAACCAGAGGGAAACAGAGAGCTAGTCATCAGCAGGATTTAGCTTACCACTTCCCTCTTCATAACACACTGTAGATTTACATGGTTATCTGTCTAGTTGCATTTCTCTAATCTTCAGCTTCTGTGTTTGTTTGTATCAGCGTTGGGAGGTGTGTGTGTGTGTGGGGGGGGGGGGTCGAGCCAAGGGGAGACAGGTACCTGGTCTAAGACGCTCCTCTGTTCTTGTCCTCTGTGCCAAACTGACCGCTAAAAATGAGATTAAAAGACAAGTATGTGAGTTGATGTGGGTTCAGTGACGTGACTTCAATACAATGGCTCTTGGCTGTCGGCTCAGTCACAAGACATTGTTCCTCTCTCGTGATGATAAGATACTCCTACGGGGTGATCACAATCTTGGACTGGAAATATCAGTAGGCTATATGTAGGAAAACCTGTATCTAGTCTAACACTGACACACTGGTGGAGGAGACACTGGCTCAACACTTTAGTGAGGATTCTTGTTTCACTGTCTGTGTGTCTTTGTACTACACATGTGTGTTACATAGAATTAGAATACCATGGATTCTAGAGCTTTATCTGTTCTACACCATAGAATTCAATACAACAATGAATGTATCTCTATGTTCTACGCATTCTATTTCTAAGTCCATAAACAGGACCTTACCCAGCAGAGTCTCCTCCTTATTCAGAGAACAGCTGCTGACACACACCTGCTTGTCAAATGTGTAGAGGAGCTGTGAAGAGAGGGGAGAGGGGTTAGGGGAGAGGGGAGAGGTGTAAGGGGAGAGGTGTAAGGGGAGAGGGGTTAGGGGAGAGGGGAGAGGTGTAAGGGGAGAGGGGTTAGGGGAGAGGGGAGAGGTGTAAGGGGAGAGGGGTTAGGGGAGAGGGGAGAGGTGTAAGGGGAGAGGTGTAAGGGGAGAGGGGAGAGGTGTAAGGGGAGAGGGGTTAGGGGAGAGGTGTAAGGGGAGAGGTGTAAGGGGTAAGGGAACAGGGGAGAGGGGTTAGAGGAGGGGTTAGGGGAGAGGGGTAAGGGGAGAGGTGTAAGGGGAGAGGTGTAAGGGGTTAGGGGAGCGGTGTAAGGGGAGAGGGGTAAGGGGAGAGGGGTTAGGGGAGAGGGGTTAGGGGAGAGGGGACAGGGGAGGGGTGTAAGGGGTAAGGGGACAGGGGAGAGGGGTTAGAGGAGGGGTTAGGGGAGAGGGGTAAGGGGACAGGGGACAGGGGTTAGGGGAGGGGTGTAAGGGGTCAGGGAACAGGGGAGAGGGGTTAGAGGAGGGGTGTAAGGGGTAAGGGGAGAGGGGTTAGGGGAGAGGGGTTAGGGGAGAGGGGACAGGGGAGGGGTGTAAGGGGTAAGGGGACAGGGGAGAGGGGTTAGAGGAGGGGTTAGGGGAGAGGGGTAAGGGGACAGGGGACAGGGGTTAGGGGAGGGGTGTAAGGGGTCAGGGAACAGGGGAGAGGGGTTAGAGGAGGGGTGTAAGGGGTAAGGGGAGAGGGGTTAGGGGAGGGGTTAGGGGTTAGGGGAGAGGTGTAAGGGGTAAGGGGACGGGGAGAGGGGTTAGGGGAGGGGTTAGAGGAGAGGGGTAAGGGGACAGGGGAGAGGGGTTAGAGGAGGGGTTAGGGGAGGGGTTAGGGGAGAGGGGACAGGGGAGGGGTGTAAGGGGACAGGGGAGAGGGGTTAGAGGAAGGGTTAGGGGAGAGGGGTAAGGGGACGGGGAGAGGGGTTAGAGGAGGGGTTAGGGGAGGGGTTAGGGGAGAGGGGACAGGGGAGGGGTGTAAGGGGACAGGGGAGAGGGGTTAGAGGAAGGGTTAGGGGAGAGGGGTAAGGGGACAGGGGGCAAGGGAGAGGGGTTAGGGGAGAGGGGTAAGGGGACAGGGGAGAGGGGTTAGGGCCCATGATGAACACTACAAACAGCTGGTGTTGATCAGGCAGTGTACCAGGAGTAACCTCACATTACATTAAGACTATGTGCTGGCATATACATATATACTCACTCACTCTTATTGTCACACACTCACAGTCAAACACACACAGTCACACACACACCCACACAGAGGAAGCTCTACCTTATTCTGTCTGGTATTGGGGTCGTATTTCCCGATCCTGGTGGTCCCTGTTGCCCCCTGAGAGATGAGAGGAGGGAGGAGGAAAGCCATTATGGCTCATAATGACTGTGTGTGTGTGTGTGTGTGTGTGTGTGTGTGGTGTGTGTGTGTGTGTGTGTGTGTGTGTGTGTGTGTGTAATGACCTATACTTATGCCCATATCATCTCAGCTGTCTATGTAGGGCTTAACACTCCCGCAGTCTGAGGATACTTCTTGAACAACTCCATGTTATAAGGAAACGGAATACCTCTTAACCAGTAGCTCTTAACCAGTAGCTCTTAACCAGTAGCTTATTCAGCTGCAGTGGTCTGTCATGAGTCTTTGGGCTTCTATTTGGATCCTACGTCCCAATGGCACCCTATCCCCTACATAGTGCACTTCTTTTGACCAGATCCCTATGGGTCCTGGTCAAAAGTAGTACACTATAGGGTATAGGGTGCCATTGGGATGCTGCACTATAAGGAATAGGGTGGCATTGGGGTGCTGCACTATAGGGAATAGGGTGACATTGGGATGCTGCACTATAGGGAATAGGGTACCATTGGGATGCACCCTAGACAGAGAGAATGTTCCCACCACGTCCCGAAGAGCGCACTGTTGGTTATGTGTGGAACGTCACTCTTGACCTGTCCATTATAATGCTATGTGAATGCCCCATGCCCAGTGTCCACTTACTTTCCAGGAGTAGAGGACTCCTCCATCCCTTTCAATGTTGAGGATCCGAGTGTCAACGATCCCTGAGTATTCTGTAGAGGAAAAAATACATTTTTCCATTACATGTGTCACTACTATCATGGTATTTGTCACACATTGTCACCTTGTGCGTAAAGGCACAAAGTATAGGTTTTGGATATCGGTCGAGCGAAACAACCAGATAGCTCTTACCTTCGGTTCTTCCTACAGTCGCCTCTTTCTTAAATATACTTGACACAACATCCTGCTGCAAATCGAAAGTTGCGCTTAGTTGCAACATGTGTGCGATTGACTTCCTCCACAACGTACTGATTCCCACGTCTATTATGCATCAAACACTACGAAGAAATCCCTTCAATTAGAGCCTCGGCGATTTCACACTATCCGGAAGATGTCATCCCTATAGCCTCAAGTTACAACTTATCATATAATGAGGCATCATGTGATAGTTGTAAATAACGTTTTGATGAGCCGTTTAAGCCGTTTAAACAGTGTTTTACGCACCGAAAACAAAGCAGAAGGCGTGATTTAAAAGGGAATCACTTCCATTGAGATCTGCAGCCATACAGTCATTTACTCAACTTCACACGGAACAATATTGACAGCTCGCTGCACCCTGTTCACAGAGCCCTCCCTCTCGGGTCAGACAGCGGAGACGCCCGCTCTGATAGGCCGGACAAGCGATCACTCCGGTGGATCAGATGTCTCACCGCCTTTGCTGCCTGCCTGGGCTGTGTGTCACCTGATTATGGACAACATAAAACTATGGAGGTGCTGTGCGACCACCAGAGGGCAAAACATACACAAACGCAGAAGGCTATTTATTTAACTTTCACAATAGCCCTACTTTATATTCGTTTTGCTATGTTGGTGTCTTTGTGCCCCTCATTGACCATTCAATCTACTAGTCATAGCGCTATATAATACCACCTGACAATAAATTAGGCTAGTTACATCAGCACTGTCTCAAGTTCGATTTTCATCAAATCTGCAATCTAGCTTTGTACCCACACGGTGGCGGTAGTGTATAGAAAACCTCATGCGAGCCGGACACTGTTCTGAATGAACCTACAGTAGCTTATCTTTTCATTTTCATTTTACTTTAACCTTTACTTAACTAGGCAAGTCAGTTAAGAACAAATTCTTATTTACAATGACGGCCTACACCGGCCGAACCCGGAAGACGCTGGGTCAATTGTGCGCCGACCTATGGGACTCCCAATCACGGCCGGTTGTGATACAGCCTGGATTCGAACCAAAGTGTCTGTAGTGACTCCTCTAGCACTTAATAGGGACATCTCAAAGCAGTTTATTACTGAGGCACCATGCATCCTATATAATGTATACATTTCAAATGGAAACGTGTGAAACTGCTCAGATTATTAGGTATTGCATCAGCTACAACTACTGAGTTACCATCAACATGAGTCTAGATACATTATAACTGAGTTACCATCAACATGACTCTAGATACATTATAACTGAGTTACCATCAACATGAGTCTAGATACATTATAACTGAGTTACCATCAACATGAGTCTAGATACATTATAACTGAGTTACCATCAACATGAGTCTAGATACATTATAACTGAGTTACCATCAACATGAGTCTAGATACATTATAACTGAGTTACCATCAACATGACTCTAGATACATTATAACTGAGTTACCATCAACATGACTCTAGATACATTATAACTGTTACCATCAACATGACTCTAGATACATTATAACTGAGTTACCATCAACATGACTCTAGATACATTATAACTGAGATACCATCAACATGACTCTAGATACATTATAACTGAGTTACCATCAACATGAGTCTAGATACATTATAACTGAGTTACCATCAACATGAGTCTAGATACATTATAACTGAGTTACCATCAACATGAGTCTAGATACATTATAACTGTTACCATCAACTTGACTCGTACAATGTCCAATTATCTTACAGTAATTAACATCCTCTTCCTGGTGTATGGTTGGCTTCCTGGGAGGTCCTAGAGATGGCCCTGGGAGTATACATTGTTGTAGTTTCCTGTAGGCACAGGTCTAGGATCAGCTTGTGTGGAAGTGTACCTACAGTGTACAGTCGTGGCCAAATGTTTTGAGAGTGACACAAATATTAATTTTCAAAAAGTCTGCTGCCTCAGTTTGTATGATGGCAATTTGCATATACTCCAGAATGTTATGAAGAGTGATCAGATGAATTGCAATTAATTGCAAAATCCCTCTTTGCCATGCAAATGAACTGAATCCCCCCAAAAACATTTCTACTGCACTTCAGCCCTGCCACAAAAGGACCAGCTGACATCATGTCAGTGATTCTCTCGTTAACACAGGTGTGAGTGTTGACGAGGACAAGGCTGGAGATCACTCTGTCATGCTGATTGAGTTCAAATAACAGACTGGAAGCTTCAAAAGGAGGGTGGTGCTTGGAATCATTGTTCTTCCTTTGTCAGTCATGGTTACCTGCAAGGAAACACATGCCATCATCATTGCTTTGCACAAAAAGGGCTTCACAGGCAAGGATATTGCTGCCAGGAAGATTACACCTAAATCAACCATTTATGGGATCATCAAGAACAGAGCTCTGGATAAGAGCGTCTGCTAAATGACTAAAAATGTAAAAAAAAAAAAAAAGAAATGTAAATGTAAAAAACTTCAAGGAGAGCGGTTCAATTGTTGTGAAGAAGGCTTCAGGGCGCCCAAGAAAGTCCAGCAATGTAACACTTGTCGTTAGGAATGGACCAAGGCTCAGCGGGAATGTGAATACTCATACTTTTAATAAACTCAAGTAAGGCATCCACAGGAAAAACAATAAATGATACTCACGACAGCAACAGTTTTGCAAGCTAACAAACGCAGTGCAAAAACAACTACCCACAACCCCAAAGAAAAACACACACTACTATATAGGACTCACAATCAAAGGCAACTCAACACACCTGCCTTCAATTGGGAGTCCAATCACCAACACAACACTTAACACACAAAACCCTGCCACATCCTGACCAAAACTTATCCAATTGCTCCCTCTGCTGGTCAGGATGTGACAAGCAAGCTCCAGGACCATCTCCTAAAGTTGATTCACCTGCGGGATCGGGGCACCATCAGTACAGAGCTTGCTCAGGAATGGCAGCAGGCAGATGTGAATGCATCTGCACGCACAGTGAGGCGAAGACTTTTGGAGGATGGCCTGGTGTCAAGAAGGGCAGAAAAAAAGCCACTTATCTCCAGGAAAAACATAAGAGACAGATTGATATTCTTCAAAAGGTACAGGGACTGGACTGCTGAGGACTGGGGTAAAGTCATTTTCTCTGATGAATCCCCTTTATGATTGTTTGGGGCATCGGGAAAAAAGCTTGTCCGAAGACAAGGTGAGCGCTACCATCAGTCCTTTGTCATGCCAACAGTAAAGCCTCCTGAGACCATTCATGTGTGGGATTGCTTCTCAGCCAAAGGCGTGGGCTCACTCACAATTTTGCCTAAGAACACAGCCATGAATAAAGAATGGTACCAACACATCCTCCGAGAGCATCTTCTCCCAACCATCCAGGAACAGTTTGGTGACGAACAATGCCTTTTCCAGCATGATGGAGCACCTTGCCATAAGGCAAAAGTGATAACTAAGTGGCTCGGGGAACAAAACATAGATATTTTGGGTCCATGGCCAGGAAACTCCCCAGACCTTAATCCCATTGAGAACTTGTGGTCAATCCTCAAGAGGCAGGTGGACAAACAAAAACCCACAAATTCTGACAAACTCCAAGCATTGATTATGCAAGAATGGGCTGCCATCAGTCAGGATGTGGCCCAGAAGTTAATTGACAGCATGCCAGGGTGGATTGCAGAGGTCTTGAAAAAGAAGGGTCAACACTGCAAATATTGACTCTTTGCATCAACTTCATGTAATTGTCAATAAAAGCCTTTGACACGTATGAAATGCTTGTAATTATACTTCAGTATTCCATAGTAACATCTGACAAAAATATCTAAAGACACTGAAGCAGCAGACTTTGTGAAAATGTATATTTGTGTCATTCTCAAAACTTTTGCCCACGACTGTATACAAGTGATGGTAAGTGTATCTACAATGTACTGTACCTGCATTTGACATGGCTCCATTCTATTGTTGAGCTGGTGTGACTCAGGTATGACTGGTACTCACTGGGCATGTGGGGAATGATGAGTGCCCCCTACATGTAGGTTTTGTGAGTCAATGTCCTCATTAGGCAGGAATTTATTTGAATTAAACTATGACTGGACATACTGTCAGTGTGAGTTTCCTTCCGCCAAGCCTTCATACCAGACCAGTGTGTTTCAGGCTTTGATACATCCCTGTCTGTATAAGGAATAGGGTGCCATTTAGGGAATAGGGTGCCATTTAGGGAATAGGGTGCCATTTAGGGAATAGGATGCCATTTAAGGAATAGGATGACATTTAGGGAATACGATGCCATTTAGGGAATAGGATGCCATTTAGGGAATAGGATGCCATTTAGGGAATAGGATGCCATTTAGGTAATAGGATGCCATTTAGGGAATAGGATGCCATTTAGGGAATAGGGTGCCATTTAGGTAATAGGGTGCCATTTAGGGAATAGGGTGCCATTTAGGGAATAGGGTGCCATTTATGGAATAGGGTGCCATTTAGGGAATATGGTGCGATTTATTGAATATGGTGCTATTTAGGGAATATGTTGCCATTTAGGGAATAGGGTGCCATTCAGGGAATATGGTGCCATTTAGGGAATATGATGCTATTTATTGAATATGATGCTATTTAGTGAATATGGTGTATTTAGGGAATATGATGCTATTTAGGGAATATGGTGCTATTTAGTGAATATGGTGCTATTTATTGAATAGGGTGCTATTTAGGGAATATGATGCTATTTAGGGAATATGGTGCTATTTATTGAATAGGGTGCTATTTAGAGAATATGGTGCTATTTATTCAATATTGTGCTATTTATTCAATATGGTGCTATTTATTCAATATGGTGCTATTAATAGGGTGCTATTTAGGGAATAGGGTGCTATTTATTCAATATGGTGCTATTAATAGGGTGCTATTTAGGGAATAGGGTGCCATTTAAGATGCAAACCTAGAACTTTATAGTTGTCATTCATAACATGCACTTGACCTTTCATTCAACCTCTGTTGAATGTTATGAAAATACTGCTCAGTTTAATGAAAACCAAAATCTCCCGTCACACCCCAGATGAGGTCGGTGATTCACAGCCTAACAATAGCTAACCCAGGGACAACACTGCTGCAGCCAACCAGACAGCGCTTCCTGAAGACAGGATAGTCTGTGGCAGCATCTAAAATGGCACCCTATTCCCTATATAGTGCACTACTTTTTGATTAGGGCCCTATGTGCCCTCTGGTCAAAAGTAGTGCACTATATAGGGATCGGGGTGCTATTTCAGACACGCTGTGGGTCTGGATTGAGGCATGGCGGCACCCATGCCACCACACCATCGCCATCCTTTAAACTCTCTCACCAAACACACAAAACCCCTGGCCTTTTTGTTGGATGGCTGCCCAATCACTGGATGCTGTTTATAGTCCCTTGGAAAGAGGGAGTAGGAGAGAGAGAGAGGGAGAGAGAGAGAGAGAGAGAGAGAGTAGTAGAGAGAGAGAGGGAGCGAGAGAGAGTAGTAGAGAGAGAGATGGAGAGAGAGAGAGGGGGAGAGAGGGAGAGAGAGAGGGAGTAGTAGAGAGAGAGAGGGAGAGAGATGGAGTAGTAGAGAGAGAGAGAGAGAGAGAGAGGGGGAGAGAGAGAGAGAGAGAGAGAGAGAGAGAGAGAGAGAGAGAGAGAGTAGGGGGGAGAGAGAGGGTGAGGGAGTAGTAGAGAGAGAGGGAGAGGGAGTAGTAGAGAGAGAGAGGGAGAGAGAGAGGGGGGAGAGAGAGAGAGAGAGAGAGAGAGAGAGAGAGAGAGACACACACACATACATAGACACACATACACACATACACACAACTAATCCTGTATTTGAGGGAACACGGCTGCAGGGTTTTATGTAAATGTTTGGCTGTGGGGTGGGGGTGTGGGGTGAGGTACAATTTCTTCAGTCAAGCTGGGGTGGGGTGGGGGGCTGGGGGGCTGGGGGGGTGGGCATGTCTTTCTTAAATTTGGGTTTTCAATTCCATTATTGTTTGATGGATGGCCTGTTCCAGCTGGTTCTGTTCTGCCAGTGGGTTCTCATGTATTTGTTTTCTGTTCAGAATTGCGGTTCAGTCCGTGTGGGACTCTTCCCCCCATGGCCGTGGAGGACATTGGAAAAACAGAATAACACACACATGGCTCACACACACACACACACACACACACACACACACACACACACACACACACCCACACCCACACACACCCACACACACACACACACACACACACACACACACACACACACACACACCCACACCCACACACACACACACACACACACACACACACACACACACACACACACACACACACACACACACACACACACACACACACACACACACACACACACAGCTCTCACACATACAGGCCAGGACAGCAATTATGTGGAGGTTCTAAATCTGACAGAGGGTACGACCGCCTCCATGTGGCTCTCAGCAGAATGGGACAGACAGTCGTGGTGGACGGGCCCCTGTTGTGTGTGTGTGTGTGTGTGTGTGTGTGTGTGTGTGTGGGTGTGTGTGTATGGTGAAAATCAGAGAGTTAAGAATGAAACAGACATATGATTTGGGACAGAGACAGGCAGCCTGGAGTCTAAGGGGGTTGGTGAGAGTCACATAGAGGGTGTCACTACACACACACACACACACACACACACACACACACACACACACACACACACACACACACACACACACACACACACACACACACACACACACATAGCACCCAATGCCACATAAGCCACAACACCCCTCCCTAAGCCCTATCCACATCCACGCTCCCACTACCCTTCTGCTTCTATTCTTTGTGTGGGTGAATATGGACTCCCATGTTGTTTCTATTCTTTGTGTGGGTGAATATGGACTCCCATGTTGTTTCTGTTATTTGTGTGGGTGAATATGGACTCCCATGTTGTTTCTATTCTTTGTGTGGGTGAATATGGACTCCCATGTTGTTTCTATTCTTTGTGTGGGTGAATATGGACTCCCATGTTGTTTCTATTCTTTGTGTGGGTGAATATGGACTCCCATGTTGTTTCTATTCTTTGTGTGGGTGAATATGGACTCCCATGTTGTTTCTATTCTTTGTGTGGGTGAATATGGACTCCCATGTTGTTTCTATTCTTTGTGTGAGTGAATATGGACTCCCATGTTGTTTCTATTCTTTGTGTGGGTGAATATGGACTCCCATGTTGTTTCTATTCTTTGTGTGGGTGAATATGGACTCCCATGTTGTTTCTATTCTTTGTGTGGGTGAATATGGACTCCCATGTTGTTTCTGTTCTTTGTGTGGGTTATATGGACTCCCATGTTGTTTCTATTCTTTGTGTGGGTGAATATGGACTCCCATGTTGTTTCTATTCTTTGTGTGAGTGAATATGGACTCCCATGTTGTTTCTATTCTTTGTGTGGGTGAATATGGACTCCCATGTTGTTTCTATTCTTTGTGTGGGTGAATATGGACTCCCATGTTGTTTCTGTTCTTTGTGTGGGTGAATATGGACTCCCATGTTGTTTCTATTCTTTGTGTGGGTGAATATGGACTCCCATGTTGTTTCTATTCTTTGTGTGGGTGAATATGGACTCCCATGTTGTTTCTATTCTTTGTGTGGGTGAATATGGACCAGCTCAGGAAGAGTCTTGGTGGTTCTAAACTTCCTCCATTTAAGAATGATGGAGGCCACTGTGTTCTTGGGGACCTTCAATGCTGCAGACATATTTTGGTACCATTCCCCAGATCTGTGCCTCGACACAATCCTGTTTAGGAGCTCTACGGACAATTCCTTCCACCTCATGACTTGGTTTTTGCTCTGACATGCACTTTCAACTGTGGGACCTTATATAGACAGGTGTGTGCCTTTCCAAATCATGTCCAATCAATTGAATTTACCACAGGTGGACTCAAGTTGTATCAAGTTGTAGAAACATCTCAAGGATGATCAATGGAAACAGGATGTACCTGAGCTCAATTTCGAGTCACATAGAAAAAGGTCTGAATACTTATGTAAATACAGTATTTCTGTTTTTTATTTTAAATACATTACCAAACATTTCTAAAAGCCTGTTTTCACTTTGTCATTATGGAGTATTGTGTGTAGATTGCTGTGTAGATGTCACGCCCTGACCATAGAGAGCCCTCTGGGTTCTCTATGGTGTTTTAGGTCAGGGCGTGACTAGGGGGGTTTCTAGGTATTATATTTCTATGTTGGTGTGTGTGTGTGTATGGTTCCCAATTAGAGGCAGCTGATAATCATTACCTCTAATTGGGGATTATACTTAGTATGTCCTTTTTCCCACCTGCGATGTGGGATATTGTTTTGTATGAGTGCCTATGTGTAACGGCTGTCGTCGGGAATAGAGGACCAAAACGCAGCAGGAATGTGGATGCTCATCTTGTTATTTATTTTAAATAAAGAGAACACCAAAATAACAAAACGAAGAACGCACGAACAACAAAACAGTCTTGTCATGCTCACACAGGCAAAATAAGAAACAATCTCCCACAACACCAAACCAAACAATTACCCATATATAGGACTCTCAATCAGAGGCAACGAGAAAGCACCTGCCTCCAATTGAGAGTCCAACCCCCCATCAACCTAAACATAGAAATACAACAAACCAGAAAGAACATAGAAATATAAAACATAGAACATAGACCAAAACCCGGAAATAATCAATCAAACACCCTACTACATAAATCACCACCCCGAACCACATAAACAAAATACCCTCTGCCACGTCCTGACCAAACGACAATAACAAATAACCCTTATACTGGTCAGGACGTGACGTAATGCGCTACGTATTTCAGGATCGTCATATATTTGTTGTTTTGGAAGTTTCACTATCATTAAAATGTGGAACTCTACTCACACTGCGCCTTGGTCCAATTATTCATACGACGGTCGTGACAGTAGATTGCTTTTTAATCAATTTTAGAATAAGGGGTCAAGGGGTCTGAATACTTTCTGAAGGCACTGTATTTATAAACTGGGTGGTTTGAGCCCTGAATGCTGATTGGCTGACAGCTGTGGTGTATCAGACTGTATACCACGGGTGTGACAAAACATGTATTTTTACTGCTCTAATTACGTTGGTAACCAGTTTATAATAGCAATAAGGCACCTCAGAGGTTGGTGGTATATGGGCAATATACCACGGCTAAGGGCTGTATCCAGACACTCCGCGTTGCGTCGTGCTTAAGAACAGTCCTTAGCCGTGGTATATTGGCCATATACCACACCCCCTGGGGCCTGATTGCTTAAGTACAGTGTAATTGATGTTTATATAGATAGTGTAATTATTGTTTGTTGATGTGTTCATGCAGGGCTCGTCTGTGAAAGACACTCTGGGTGGTCTCAGCATGACCCCTGCTTAAATAAAGGTCATATCTAATAATAATAATAATAATGATAATAATTATTATAATAAAGGTAAAAATAAAACATAAAATAAAAAAGAGGTCCAGTGGCCTGTGTCTGTTTTCACTGGTTGATTGACCAATCATTCATCTGTCCCTGAATGCCTGTAGGGCAGGAGCATATGTGTTGTTGCCTTGTGTCATGTGTTTCACTCAACTAGACTACTGTCTATCAATTCACAATAACCATGTTACTGAAGGATCAGACTAGACCACTGTCTGTCAACACACAATAACCATGTTACTGAAGGATCAGACTAGACCACTGTCTGTCAACACACAATAACCATGTTACTGAAGGATCAGACTAGACCACTGTCTGTCAATTCACAATAACCATGTTACTGAAGGATCAGACTAGACCACTGTCTGTCAACACACAATAACCATGTTACTGAAGGATCAGACTAGACCACTGTCTGTCAACACACAATAACCATGTTGCTGAAGGATCAGACTAGACCAATGTCTGTCAACACACAATAACCATGTTACTGAAGGATCAGACTAGACCACTGTCTATCAATTCACAATAACCATGTTACTGAAGGATCAGACTAGACCACTGTCTATCAATTCACAATAACCATGTTACTGAAGGATCAGACTAGACCACTGTCTGTCAACACACAATAACCATGTTACTGAAGGATCAGACTAGACTACTGTCTATCAATTCACAATAACCATGTTACTGAAGGATCAGACTAGACCACTGTCTATCAATTCACAATAACCATGTTACTGAAGGATCAGACTAGACCACTGTCTATCAACTCACAATAACCATGTTACTGAAGGATCAGACTAGACCACTGTCTGTCAACACACAATAACCATGTTACTGAAGGATCAGACTAGACCACTGTCTGTCAACACACAATAACCATGTTACTGAAGGATCAGACTAGACCACTGTCTGTCAACACACAATAACCATGTTGCTGAAGGATCAGACTAGACTACTGTCTGTCAACACACAATAACCATGTTACTGAAGGATCAGACTAGACCACTGTCTATCAATTCACAATAACCATGTTACTGAAGGATCAGACTAGACCACTGTCTATCAATTCACAATAACCATGTTACTGAAGGATCAGACTAGACCACTGTCTATCAATTCACAATAACCATGTTACTGAAGGATCAGACTAGACCACTGTCTATCAATTCACAATAACCATGTTACTGAAGGATCAGACTAGACCACTGTCTGTCAACACACAATAACCATGTTACTGAAGGATCAGACTAGACTACTGTCTATCAATTCACAATAACCATGTTACTGAAGGATCAGACTAGACCACTGTCTATCAATTCACAATAACCATGTTACTGAAGGATCAGACTAGACCACTGTCTATCAATTCACAATAACCATGTTACTGAAGGATCAGACTAGACCACTGTCTGTCAACACACAATAACCATGTTACTGAAGGATCAGACTAGACCACTGTCTGTCAACACACAATAACCATGTTACTGAAGGATCAGACTAGACCACTGTCTGTCAACACACAATAACCATGTTACTGAAGGATCAGACTAGACCACTGTCTGTCAACACACAATAACCATCTTACTGAAGGATCAGACTAGACCACTGTCTGTCAACACACAATAACCATGTTACTGAAGGATCAGACTAGACCACTGTCTGTCAACACACAATAACCATCTTACTGAAGGATCAGACTAGACCACTGTCTGTCAACAGACCATAACCATGTTAATGAAGGATTAGAGGTAGGTAGTGGCAGAAAATATCACCTTGCTTTGCACTGGAAATGGTGATGTCTTTTATATCATGTTCATGCCTCTAACTCTCAATTTAGTTCATAGCTTGTTTCCTTGAAGTATATAAATGAAGGTAAAGAGTTTGAACAGTGGAGACATGTTTATCTAAGGTGCACAATGAGGACATGCTGTAGAGATAGGAGAGATAGGAGAGGAGGAGCACTATGAGGACATACTGTAGAGATAGGAGAGGAGGAGGATAATGAGGACATACTGTAGACATAAGAGAGATAGGAGAGGAGGAGGATAATGAGGACATATTGTAGACATAGGAGAGGAGGAGCACTATGAGGACATACTGTAGAGATAGGAGAGATAGGAGAGGAGGAGGATAATGAGGACATACTGTAGAGATAGGAGAGGAGGAGCACTATGAGGACATACTGTAGAAATAGGAGAGATAGGAGAGGAGGAGAGGAGGTGCACAATGAGGACATACTGTAGAAATAAGAGAGGAGGAGCACTATGAGAACATACTGTAGAGATAGGAGAGGAGGAGAGGAGGAGCACTATGAGGACATACTGTAGAGATAGGAGAGGAGGAGCACTATGAGGACATACTGTAGAGATAGGAGAGGAGGAGAGGAGGAGCACTATGAGGACATACTGTAGAGATAGGAGAGGAGGAGAGGAGGAGCACTATGAGGACATGCTGTAGAGATAGGAGAGGAGGAGAGGAGGAGCACTATGAGGACATACTGTAGAGATAGGAGAGGAGGAGAGGAGGAGCACTATGAGGACATACTGTAGAGATAGGAGAGGAGGAGAGGAAGAGCACTATGAGGACATACTGTAGAGATAGGAGAGGAGGAGCACTATGAGGACATACTGTAGAGATAGGAGAGGAGGAGCACTATGAGGACATACTGTAGAGATAGGAGAGGAGGAGAGGAGGAGCACTATGAGGACATGCTGTAGAGATAGGAGAGGAGGAGCACTATGAGGACATACTGTAGAGATAGGAGAGGAGGAGAGGAGGAGCACTATGAGGACATACTGTAGAGATAGGAGAGGAGGAGAGGAGGAGGATAATGAGGACATACTGTAGAGATAGGAGAGGAGGAGCACTATGAGGACATACTGTAGATTTAGATGCACTATTGTAAAGTGGTTGTTCCACTGGATATCATAAGGTGAATGCACCAATTTGTAAGTCGCTCTGGATAAGAGCATCTGCTAAATGACTTAAATGTTAATGTTAAAATGTTAATGTAGAGATAGGAGAGATTGGAGAGGAGGAGCACTATGAGGACATACTGTAGAGATAGGAGAGGAGGAGCACTATGAGGACATACTGTAGAGATAGGAGAGGAGGAGCACTATGAGGACATACTGTAGAGATAGGAGAGGAGGAGAGGAGGAGCACTATGAGGACATACTGTAGAGATAGGAGAGGAGGAGAGGAGGAGCACTATGAGGACATACTGTAGAGATAGGAGAGGAGGAGCACTATGAGGACATACTGTAGAGATAGGAGAGGAGGAGAGGAGGAGCACTATGAGGACATGCTGTAGAGATAGGAGAGGAGGAGCACTATGAGGACATACTGTAGAGATAGGAGAGGAAGAGAGGAGGAGCACTAGAGGACATACTGTAGAGATAGGAGAGGAGGAGCACTATGAGGACATACTATAGAGATAGGAGAGGAGGAGAACTATGAGGACATACTGTAGAGATAGGAGAGGAGGAGAGGAGGAGCACTATGAGGACATACTGTAGAGATAGGAGAGGAGGAGCACTATGAGGACATACTGTAGAGATAGGAGAGGAGGAGCACTATGAGGACATACTGTAGAGATATAGAGATAGGAGAGGAGGAGAGGAGGAGCACTATGAGGACATACTGTAGAGATAGGAGAGGAGGAGCACTATGAGGACATGCTGTAGAGATAGGAGAGGAGGAGAGGAGGAGCACTATGAGGACATACTGTAGAGATAGGAGAGGAGGAGCACTGTGAGGACATACTGTAGAGATAGGAGAGGAGGAGCACTATGAGGACATACTGTAGAGATAGGAGAGGAGGAGAGGAGGAGCACAATGAGGACATGCTGTAGAGATAGGAGAGGAGGAGAGGAGGAGCACTATGAGGACATACTGTAGAGATAGGAGAGGAGGAGAGGAGGAGCACTATGAGGACATACTGTAGACATAGGAGAGGAGGAGAGGAGGAGCACTAGAGGACATACTGTAGAGATAGGAGAGGAGGAGAGGAGGAGCACTATGAGGACATACTGTAGAGATAGGAGAGGAGGAGAGGAGGAGCACTATGAGGACATACTGTAGAGATATAGAGATAGGAGAGGAGGAGCACTATGAGGACATACTGTAGAGATAGGAGAGGAGGAGCACTATGAGGACATACTGTAGAGATAGGAGAGGAGGAGCACTATGAGGACATACTGTAGAGATTTAGAGATAGGAGAGGAGGAGAGGAGGAGCACTATGAGGACATACTGTAGAGATAGGAGAGGAGGAGCACTATGAGGACATGCTGTAGAGATAGGAGAGGAGGAGAGGAGGAGCACTATGAGGACATACTGTAGAGATAGGAGAGGAGGAGCACTGTGAGGACATACTGTAGAGATAGGAGAGGAGGAGCACTATGAGGACATACTGTAGAGATAGGAGAGGAGGAGAGGAGGAGCACAATGAGGACATGCTGTAGAGATAGGAGAGGAGGAGAGGAGGAGCACTATGAGGACATACTGTAGAGATAGGAGAGGAGGAGAGGAGGAGCACTATGAGGACATACTGTAGACATAGGAGAGGAGGAGAGGAGGAGCACTAGAGGACATACTGTAGAGATAGGAGAGGAGGAGAGGAGGAGCACTATGAGGACATACTGTAGAGATAGGAGAGGAGGAGAGGAGGAGCACTATGAGGACATACTGTAGAGATATAGAGATAGGAGAGGAGGAGCACTATGAGGACATACTGTAGAGATAGGAGAGGAGGAGCACTATGAGGACATACTGTAGAGATAGGAGAGGAGGAGAGGAGGAGCACTATGAGGACATGCTGTAGAGATAGGAGAGGAGGAGCACTATGAGGACATACTGTAGAGATAGAAGAGGAGGAGAGGAGGAGCACTATGAGGACATGCTGTAGAGATAGGAGAGGAGGAGCACTATGAGGACATACTGTTGAGATAGGAGAGGAGGAGAGGAGGAGCACTATGAGGACATACTGTAGAGATAGGAGAGGAGGAGAGGAGGAGCACTAGAGGACATACTGTAGAGATAGGAGAGGAGGAGCACTATGAGGACATACTGTAGAGATAGGAGAGGAGGAGCACTATGAGGACATACTGTAGAGATAGGAGAGGAGGAGAGGAGGAGCACTATGAGGACATACTGTAGACATAGGAGAGGAGGAGAGGAGGAGCACTAGAGGACATACTGTAGAGATAGGAGAGGAGGAGCACTATGAGGACTTACTGTAGAGATAGGAGAGGAGGAGCACTATGAGGACATGCTATAGAGATAGGAGAGGAGGAGCACTATGAGGACATACTGTAGAGATAGGAGAGGAGGAGAGGAGGAGCACTAGAGGACATACTGTAGAGATAGGAGAGGAGGTGCACTATGAGGACATACTGTAGAGAGATAGGAGAGATAGGAGAGGAGGAGCACTAGAGGACATACTGTAGACATAGGAGAGGAGGAGAGGAGGAGCACTATGAGGACATACTGTAGAGATAGGAGAGGAGGAGAGGAGGAGCACTATGAGGACATACTGTAGAGATAGGAGAGGAGGAGAGGAGGAGCACTATGAGGACATACTGTAGAGATAGGAGAGGAGGAGCACTATGAGGACATACTGTAGAGATAGGAGAGGAGGAGAGGAGGAGCACTATGAGGACATACTGTAGAGATAGGAGAGGAGGAGCACTATGAGGACATACTGTAGAGATAGGAGAGGAGGAGAGGAGGAGCACTATGAGGACATACTGTAGAGATAGGAGAGGAGGAGCACTATGAGGACATACTGTAGAGATAGGAGAGATAGGAGAGGAGGAGCACTATGAGGACATACTGTAGAGATAGGAGAGGAGGAGCACTATGAGGACATACTGTAGAGATAGGAGAGGAGGAGAGGAGGAGCACTATGAGGACATGCTGTAGAGATAGGAGAGGAGGAGCACTATGAGGACATACTGTAGAGATAGGAGAGGAGGAGAGGAGGAGCACTAGAGGACATACTGTAGAGATAGGAGAGGAGGAGCACTATGAGGACATACTGTAGAGATAGGAGAGGAGGAGAGGAGGAGCACTATGAGGACATACTGTAGAGATAGGAGAGGAGGAGCACTATGAGGACATACTGTAGAGATAGGAGAGGAGGAGCACTAGAGGACATGCTGTAGAGATAGGAGAGGAGGAGAGGAGGAGCACTAGAGGACATACTGTAGAGATAGGAGAGGAGGAGCACTATGAGGACATACTGTAGAGATAGGAGAGGAGGAGCACTATGAGGACATGCTGTAGAGATATAGAGATAGGAGATGAGGAGGATAATGAGGACGTATTGTAGAGATATAGAGTTAGGAGAGCTGTTTGCCATGAAAAGGCCTGCATTGTGAAACACACCACTGTATCATGTTTTATAGCCTGGGGGCAGATATTTTACCCTCCACATATCAACAGCAGGCAGTTTCATGTTCACCTCTCTCTGTCTGCCTGGCTGGGAGCACCTCTCTCTGGTTGGCTGGGAGCTGGAGCTGCTATGAAAGGGTGTGTTCCGTGTTGTGAAATCTTGCAAAAAAGTATAGCATTGACCACACATGTGCAAGCTGGCACTTTTAGGAATCACCCCAAATGTACTGTAGGTTAAAAGTAGACATGTAAGGCGTCAGGAGAAAGCCGGTGGTCCTGGGTGACAGGGTTTGTGTGTGTGTGTGTGTGTGTGTGTGTGTGTGTGTGTGTGTGTGTGTGTGTGTGTGTGTGTGTGTGTGTGTGTGTGTGTGTGTGTGTGTGTGTGTGTGTGTGTGTGTGTGTGTGTGTGTGAGTGCAGGGGAGCCTCCCTCTTCTGGGCTTTGTTAGGGCTTGTCAGAGCACATTCCACTGCTCAGCTGGTCTGCCCTGTGTTCCCTGACGGCTGCATTCCTGCTTTTACACCCGAGAGAGAGAGAGAGAACGGGGGGATGAGAGAGGGCCACAAGGTCCCTGTTAAAGACCTTCAGTCCACGCACCCACGCACCCATACACATTTGGACACACACACACACACACACACACACACACACACACACACACACACACACACACACACACACACACACACACACACACACACACACACACACACACACACACACACACACACACACACATACACACACACACACACAAACATACAAACACACAAACACACACGATTGTTGCTGATTACATTAGAATCATGTTGCCATATGATGAAGTGGATACTGTGCTGTGTTTATGATCTGTTATACATACAGTATCTCTCTGATGATGGACCACCAGGACATTTCTCTCTCTTCTACGTGTGTCCCTCTTCTCTCTCCTCCTCTCTCCTCCTCTCTCTCCTCCTCCTCTCTCCTCTCTCTTCTTCTCTCTCCTCCTCTCTTCTATTGCCCCTTCTACCTCTTTCCCTCACTCTTCCTCTCTCTCTCTTCTCTCTTCCTCTTCTCTACCCCCCTCTTGTCTTCTCTCAAAGAGATATGGAATATCCTCTCTCCTCCTGTCCTCTCTCTCCTCCTAACTCATCTCTCCCCTTCTCTCTCTCCTCTTCTCTCCTCCTCTCTCCCCTTCTCTCTCTCCTCCTCTCTCTCTCTCCTCCTCTCTGAGAGAGAAACAGATCCTCCTCTCAGGCTCACTGATACATTCTCACACACCTAGACATTTTTTTTCATTAATTGCATTATGAAGAACATCTGAAATGTTTAATTTAAAAAACCTGTGAGAAACTATTTTCCAAGGAATTCCTGTGAAATGCATATGAATCATAAGGCTGTTAGTCTGGTTGGTTTCCTCATACTGAACTGTTGAACTGCTTCATCTGTGTTGTATAAGGAGAAGGTAACACACACACACACACACACACACACACACACACACACACACACACACACACACACACACACACACACACACACACACACACACACACACACACACACACACACACACACACACACACACACACACACACACACACGTGCACACCCATACGTGCACACCCACAGTAGACGTCTAAAGTATAAAACATTGGTCTCTGCTTCTCTCTGACTGCCTGTGTGACCTGTTTCCAGTCAACTGTGAAATGGGAGGAAGCAGCGCTTCAGTCAGCCTTTCCCCTCCACATAGTGACACATCCAACAACAGCTCTCACCTCACAGACAGACTCACTGACACACATCCAACAACAGCTCTCACCTCACAGACAGACTCACTGACACACATCCAACAACAGCTCTCACCTCACAGACAGACTCACTGACACACATCCAACAACAGCTCTCACCTCACAGACAGACTCACTGACACACATCCAACAACAGCTCTCACCTCACATACAGACTCACTGACACACATCCAACAACAGCTCTCACCACACAGACAGACTCACTGACACACATCCAACAACAGCTCTCACCTCACAGACAGACTCACTGACACACATCCAACAACAGCTCTCACCTCACAGACAGACTCACTGACACACATCCAACAACAGCTCTCACCTCACAGACAGACTCACTGACACAGATCCAACAACAGCTCTCACCACACAGACAGACTCACTGACACACATCCAACAACAGCTCTCACCTCACAGACAGACTCACTAACACACATCCAACAACAGCTCTCACCTCACAGACAGACTCACTGACACACATCCAACAACAGCTCTCACCACACAGACAGACTCACTGACACACATCCAACAACAGCTCTCACCTCACAGACAGACTCACTGACACACAGACACACAGACACACACACACATACAGACAGACTCACTGACACACAGACACATATATACAACCAGACAGTGACAGAGAGAGATAGACACAGAGCTACATCCACTGCCCAGGGCTTGTAATGCCTCCTTCACCCTGACAACCCCTGTCATCTCTACACAGGTATCATTGACATCCAGGCACTTTGCATCATCTGGCTTTCTGTAACACAGAACCAAACCTGAAGCATTAACCTGAGCCTTTACAGTCTACCCTGCAGTGACTGGAGTCTATGTATGGAGCCTTTACAGTCTACCCTGCACTGACTGGAGTCTATGTATGGAGCCTTTACAGTCTATCCTGTATGGCACCTTTACAGTCTACCCTGCACTGACTGGAGTCTATGTATGGAGCCTTTACAGTCTACCCTGCACTGACTGGAGTCTATGTATGGAGCCTTTACAGTCTACCCTGCAGTGACTGGAGTCTATGTATGGAGCCTTTACAGTCTACCCTGCAGTAACTGGAGTCTATGTATGGAGCCTGGAAGCTCACATCAATGTCAGTCTTTCTAAGCTGTGTCTTTGTACAGCAAATCAGCAATCATCTTCAATCAACACGACAAGGTTGAATCCCAAACATCCTCTGACAGCTTCCTTAATGAAAAACATGTTGGACAGAAGACAGTAAACACATATTAGACAGATTGTACATCCGTGGTGACAGTGAGCATGTAACAATCATCTGGTCCTGTTCCTGTCTTACTGCTGCACTGTGTCTGCTGCTTCAATGCTTATCACAATGTAATTACACAATCACATTCCCATAGGCCACAAGTAACACTGTTATAGAGGGGCATTGGAATGAAGCTTTTTATGTGGAAACTAGGAGAAGAACTTGGTCTGAGACACGGCTGTAGATACCTACATATAGGGGGGGGCCTTGGGTTCTCCAGCCATGTCTCCGGGCTAGAGAACTACCTGGACACTGTATCAGTACTACCAAACTGAATGATCCTCTGTCCTACCACATCAGTGTTCATCAGGCCTGCTGGGTCCCTCTAACGGAGGGCACCCACTCAGAGGAGACAATGGGAACGTTTGAGTGGTAAGGCTGAAGCAACCGGCCGTAGAGGAAAGTCATGAAGGGAGGTCGGGGGAGGTGCAACTGCAACAGCTGAGAGTTGGGTATTAATGTGGTTTTCTAACAGTAAGGCTCAGATCAACATGGCAGGGTGGCCTTAGTTTATAACATGTTTTCTTCATAATGTCCAAATCAACAAGTCTCTGACCCCCATGTCTCACTTTACAAACTGAAATCATTATATAATATTTTGTGTGTACATTAAACAAATTAATTAGTGAGAGAGAGCCTCAGATATCACATTTGTTTGTATACATGAATCGCGGCAAAGTTGGTTCCTGCAGTCTAGATTCCATATTGAAACCTTTGATCACATAATTTTCGTAAAGTTCATGCAGTCGACAGGTAAGCGCAAGTCGGACAATTTTTATCCCCATAATGAAACACACTTTGAATGGCGGTGACCGACTTGACAAAACTGATCTGCTCAAACGCGCCCAATGTCTCACAGCCACTATATACCTCCATACAAGGGTCATATACACCCAGCTCATAAATGTCACAAACACAGAAATAAGAATGAGGAAGTGTATTGGAATGGAGAGCGAAATAATGAGACCGGCATCTGTAATATTCATAGGTCATGATTGCCAGTCTGCCATAGAGCTGGTGATGGAATCCCCACCAGTAGGGAGCCATATAACCCATGGTCTGCGTTCCATAGAGCTGGTGATGGAATCCCCACCAGTAGGGAGCCATATAACCCATGGTCTGCGTTCCATAGAGCTGGTGATGGAATCCCCACCAGTAGGGAGCCATATAACCCATGGTCTGCGTTCCATAGAGCTGGTGATGGAATCCCCACCAGTAGGGAGCCATATAACCCATGGTCTGCGTTCCATAGAGCTGGTGATGGAATCCCCACCAGTAGGGAGCCATATAACCCATGGTCTGCCTTTCATAGAGCTGGTGATGGAATCCCCACCAGTAGGGAGCCATAAAACCCATGGTCTGCGTTCCATAGAGCTGGTGATGGAATCCCCACCAGTAGGGAGCCATATAACCCATGGTCTGTGTTCCATAGAGCTCTGGCCAAACGTAATGCAGTATATCGGGTGAGATTTGGGAAACATCCCGTGTCTGTTATGGTTCTGGGTTTTAAGAGCACAGCACGCTACAGAGGCTCGAGCCCCATGTGAAAAGGAAAGCATTGACTAGCTTTCATTAGAGGTCAGGCTGGATTTGTCACGTTCGTCGTAGGAATTGGACCAAAACGCAACGGGAATGTGTATGCTCATCTTATTTATTAAAGAAACGAAACAAAACACTTGAACAAAAACAACGACGAAAAACAGTCCTGTAAGGCACACAGCTTACACATGGAACAACTACCCACAAAAACCCATAGAAAAACACCCCTACTAAATAGGACCTTCAATTAGAGGCAACGAGGAACAGCTGCCTCCAGTTGAAGGTCAACCCAATAAACTAAACATAGAAATAGAAAAACTAGAATGAACATAGAAATATACTAACATAGAACATTAACCAAAAAAAAACGAAACACATAAAACAAACACCCCCTGCCACGTCCTGACCAAACTACAATAACAAATAACCCCTTTACTGGTCAGGACGTGACAGGATGAGAGAGAGAGGTGGCCAATGACGAGTCAACAACCTGAACAACTACTAGAATAATTTACTGAGGGGTATCTGGCCCTGGAACTACTCAAATAACTGACTGAGTGGTATCTGGCCCTGGAACTACTGGAATAACTGACTGAGTGGTATCTGGCCCTGGAACTACTGGAATAACTGACTGAGTGGTATCTGGCTCTGGAACTACTGAAATAACTGACTGAGTGGTATCTGGCCCTGGAACTAATGGAATAACTGACTGGAGGGTATCTGTCTCTGGAACTACTGGAATAACTGACTGAGTGCTATCTGTCTCTGGAACTACTGGAATAACTGACTGAGTGGTATCTGGCTCTGGAACTACTGAAATAACTGACCGGAGGGTATCTGGCTCTGGAACTACTGGAATAACTGACTGAGGGGTATCTGTCTCTGGAACTACTGGAATAACTGACCGGAGGGTATCTGGCTCTGGAACTACTGGAATAACTGACTGAGGGGTATCTGTCTTTGGAACTACTGGAATAACTGACTGGAGGGTATCTGTCTCTGGAACTACTCAAATAACTGACTGGAGGGTATTTGGCTCTGGAACTACTGGAATAACTGTCTGAGTTGTATCTGGCCCTGGAACTAATGGAATAGCTGACTGGATGGTATCTGGCTCTGGAACTACTGGCATAACTGACTGAGTTGTATCTGGCCCTGGAACTAATGGAATAACTGACTGGATGGTATCTGGCTCTGGAACTACTGGAATAACTGACTGAGGGGTATCTGACCCTGGAACTACTGGAACTACTGGAATAACTGACTGAGTGGTATCTGGCCCTGGAACTAATGGAATAACTGACTGAGTGGTATCTGGCCCTGGAACTAATGGAATAACTGACTGAGTGGTATCTGGCCCTGGAACTACTGGAATAACTGACTGAGTGGTATCTGGCTCTGGAACTAATGGAATAACTGACTGAGTGGTATCTGGCCCTGGAACTAATGGAATAACTGACTGAGTGGTATCTGGCCCTGGAACTAATGGAATAACTGACTGAGTGGTATCTGGCCCTGGAACTACTGGAATAACTGACTGAGTGGTATCTGGCCCTGGAACTACTGGAATAACTGACTGGAGGGTATCTGGCTCTGGAACTACTGGAATAACTGACTGAGGGGTATCTGTCTCTGGAACTACTGGAATAACTGACCGGAGGGTATCTGGCCCTGGAACTAATGGAATAACTGACTGAGTTGTATCTGGCCCTGGAACTACTGGAATAACTGACTGAGTTGTATCTGGCCCTGGAACTACTGGAATAACTGACTGGAGTGTATCTGCCTCTGGAACTACTGGAATAACTGACTGGAGGGTATCTGGCCCTGGAACTACTGGAATAACTGACTGGAGGGTATCTGGCCCTGGAACTACTGGAATAACTGACTGGAGGGTATCTGGCCCTGGAACTACTGGAATAACTGACTGGAGGGTATCTGGCTCTGTATGTTGTCTATACCACCTCTCTCTCTCCTTCCGCTCTCACTTTCTCACTCAGAAATGCCACTGTTTCACACTCAATTAAATTCAATTAAAATCAAAGGGCTTTATTGGCATGGGAAACGTTTTTACATTGCCAAAGCAAGTGAAATAGATAATAAACAAAAGTGACATAAACAATAAAAAATGAACAGTAAACATTACACTCACAAACGTTTCAAATGAATAGAGACATTTCAAATGTCATATTATGTCTATGTACAGTACAAGTAATGATCTTTTAGTTTTCTCCTGTTTTCTCAGAAGTGCCAGTAGGGTTTTACTGAGCATGTTGGGAACACTGAGGGAATGCTGAAGGAATCGTGACCTCATCTCTGTGAGATGGTCATCGCATTGCCCACACGTCTTTCCCTGCAGTGAATGACGAGCAGATAGACGTCTGGAAATGCAGAGTAATAACTATGTATGTACTATGACTGAGATATGTGGTTGTCTCACGTAGCTATCTGAAGATAAATGCACTAACTGGACGTCACTCTGGATGAGAGCATCAGCTAAATGACTCAAATCTAATAGCCTACTGTCAATGTGCAAATTACAAATGACGGACACCTTGTTCCCAATATAGTGCCCTACCTCAGACTAGAGCCGCGTAGGGATATCTGGTCAAAAGTAGTGCACTATAAAGGGAATAGGGTTTTGAGACAGAGCCAGTGTAATTAAAATGTTTCCAAATATCATAAAATGAGGAAAGAGTATCAGGTGGGTGAGAAGAACACAGCGGGACAGAAGAAGTAACGTTTGTTTTCTTTAAAAGCTCGAGAACTGAGCTACTACTATCCTGCTCTCTGAATTCAAACAGCCACTCATTGGACATGAGGGGACATGAGGGGACCTGAGCGTTCCGCCAGGCTTCGCCCTGCCAGTGTGTGTCTATAAGCCAGGCTAGCTGGCTCCTCTACAGCTTGGTCTCCTCTGCCCCCCCCCCAGACTAGCCTGAATGGGGGTTTTGTTGTCATTTATAAAGCCTGAGGAAAAATAGGAGGGCTGGTTCCTTTTGGAGGCAGCTCTGACCATGGTGCTGCTTGAGTGTTTCTTGGATGTCAGGACGAACTGCTACTGAGAGGAATTAATCATGAATAAGCCTCTATTTAGCTCTTTAGTCTGGTGATGATTCAATTCAGAATATAAATCCGCCATGATTCCTGTGTGACAAACACTGCAGGCTGAAACTCTCCCTGTGAGTTTGTAGGCTACTGAACATCTTGTATATATTTAAACATAAATACTATTACAAATAAATAGTATTTATGCAAATACAGTACAACCTTTTCACAGCGCCCGGTGAAGAACACAACGTCCATTATGAAAACACATGTAGGACGGTCAGTCTACCTTTGCAGAGTTGTGAGATAGTTGTCCTGTTTTAGCAGTAGCAGCAGGCCAGTCTGATGATGAATTCAATCACGGTCCCTCATTTGTGCTGAAAATGTATCATGTGAGACAGTGAGAATTTTTTATTTGTTTTATTTTGTTTAAATGTATGCACTCTACTGTACATTGCTCTGAATAAGAGCGTATGCTAAAAATGACACACAAATTATTTATTTTTAAATACAGCTTGGAATCAAACCAGGGTCTGTAGTGATGCCTCTAGCACTGAGATGCAGTGCCTTAGACAGCTGAGCCACTCGGTAGCCCAAATTAGAATTACAATATTTCTAAACTAAAGTCATGTTCTAAACAGCTCTGAACTAGACATGAGACAAATCCTATGAGAGTTCTAACTATGAGTGTACAAGTTGTTGGCAGAAATATGCAGCTCACAAATGGTTTACTGTGCTTGTTAGACCTATTAGTTTTATTGTGCTGTTACGCATGTAGATGATTAGAACTCTGTGGAGCACGGTCATTACAGCAATATGATACAAATAACCTTAGATGGAAGTGCTCAATGCATATTTATACACAATCACACGCACACATTCAGGCATGCACACACCCACCCACACATACATACACACCCACTCACACCCACTCTGTAATAATACAGAACATGTTTGACCCCAGAGCAAAAATATCATGTGTAGTCAGTAAATCACATGATGGGTAAGATGAAGTAAAGATTGCAGACAGTTATAAAGAAAACAAATAAATAAGGCAAAATGAATCTCCATGGAAACAAGAGAATGGCGATGTATTTCTTTACAGACTGTCAGTCAGTGGGAGGTAGCTCATAATGCCTTGTCATGCTAACACAACTACCAAATCTACAGTTATTCAAAAGGGAAGTTGGGCAAGTTACGATTGACCTAGGATATCCCCTGAGTTTACCCCACAGCGTCCGTTACAATGGGAGGAGGGAGGACCCAGTGAAGCCTCTCAGAGGGGTCTGTCTGTGACATGAAAGTGACTGGTTGAGGGGGAAGACTTTGAAGTAGCTTGTGGAGGAGATCTGTAAACAAACAGGAACTAGACCCAGGCTGTTTTTCATTCCCCTGCATTAAGAGTGGTTCAGGGGTCTGTGATGCCATCCTCCTTCATATGCTGTCTTTTTGACACCCTATCCCAAATAATACATATAATATAGCCTACAGCAGAGACAAATAGTAAATTAGTGCACATGTGCTTTTAGATTTAACCTGTGTCCTCGTGTTACAGTACAAAATGAATCTGTCTCTCAAGTGACGTGAACGTGAGCGAAAGAGTGGTGTTTGTAAGAGAGAGGGAATGCACTGCCTGGCCTTTAATTTCTTAACCTCTACAGGTCAAGAATGCTTCCTGACACTGTGGATGCCTGTGTATTGAGATCACAGAGGAAGACACATTTAGACAGAAAAGAGACGGCTGAGGACACAGACCCATGTCCATGGTCCATGCCCAGTTGGATATTATTAGGCAACTGTATCATTTTAACCACATGAAAGATTGGTATTTTTCTTCATAATCATTTCACAATATAGGGGAGAACTCTATGCACCAATCCATTGTAACAATTGCATTACAGCAAAACCTAAGTAGGAAGCGCTAAATAGAATTTAACCAATGAGAGAGAAGAACAGGAGACATAGTGATTGACGGGAGCGTCGCCCACTTAATTTATTCACATTTTAGATTGACGTAACCTATTAACCAATCACGTACTAATTTCTTGAAGCTACGGACCAATTACAGTAAGCTATTTAGTGAAATGGGCGTTAATGTTTCCAAGTGGCTTTAGGGCGACCGCAGTCGGTGTATTCTTGTATCTGACTTGTGAATGTGGCAACGGCGAGTCAGGGAGGGGTGAACCGGTGTTTGGATTTTTATATTCAAGTAACGATAGCGAGTTTATGGTCATAGCTTGTGATATATATTTAGAAACAACAACGGAATCACGATTTTTGTTTTGACTATTATTGTCTAACCCGAAGAGAATATGAAAAATAACATGGGGCGGTAGGGGACATTGAAATGATTATCTGCGAGGATTCATAGCACAAGCTATTTCTTTTTTTTCGTTTTCCCCACTTTGGATTTATTTTACATACTGTGGGAAAGCCGGAAAAGCCGCCGGACAGCGGGCCGAGAGGATGGACCAGGCGAATATCCTGAGAAAGTTCATCCAAGGGGTCTGTGTTATGCGAGAAGGGGACCAGAAAGGAGAGGATAACTTCGGCAGTGACTTTATGGTGAGACCAGCCAGACATCCTTCCCTTCTCCCTCTCTGAACACACACGAGCAGTTCTAACCTGTTTCTCAGCGCTAACCGACACATAGGTGATGTGTCGACTGTTTAGCTTCAACACAATGGATTCATGAGTTTTCAGTCGATAGTGTCTCTGTCTGCGTATGTTTTTTGTTCCTCGTGATGCTTCCTTTTGGCTTTTCCCGTGTGAGCGCTCCCTGCTAGGCGGCTTGCGATGCCATCCTGGGGGCGGAGGGACACATTTCTCATGCAATTCCCTCATACAAATCTCCAGGCTTGTAATATAATGCGGCCTAGCATTGTCACCTTTAGAAATGTGCATATTCCCTCTCTTCTAATCGGAAAGCTAAGAGTTTTTCAGTACAGTACTTTAACGGTATACAGTTAAGTAATATAGGCGTGGGTGCTAGGCGTCCCAAACCAGCCACGCGAGTGTAGTAATCGATGCGCTCTTGACTTTACGTTAGCAAGAGCTAACGTTAGCTGGTTACCTAGCTTGTCAAGCATGCCTGTCAAACTCACATTTCGTACCACCATGGCCTAAAATCTTGATGAATATGCTTGCTCGCTGCATGTTTTGAATATTGACAGTTTGATTGGCAGACATCGATTAACTCAAGACCAGAAAGCTTTGTCAACTTCCCACCAGTAGGCTAGCTAGTTAGCATGAGCCGAGTTGGCAATCCTGCTTTTCATCTTATTAATAGCAGGAAATAATTTGCTTGGTAGATTGCTGTATTCAATGGAAATACAAAACTGTTTATAAATAGACTACCTTATTTATCAGAAATACAAACTGGAATGCGAGCATACCAGACATTGCTAACTGGGTGGCTAGCTGGCTAACTTTTCCCCAGTCCCACTCCCTAGCTACTTCTTTGTCCATGACATCCGATTTCGTGTTTCTCAATATATTGGTATTGTATTCTCCACATCATATTCCTGATATTCCATAGCTGACATCATCAATCTGTATTCGTATCAGTTATCTGAGGATTTTGGGTTGAACAGAAAACGGGTTGGTATGTGGTGATGATCTGTCTGGCCTGTCCCAGCCAGTCAACCAGCTATGTCGGTGGGGTCTGAAATAGGGAGTTTACGGATGTTGCGCAAGGAGCATGGACAGTGCGAAATTAGGATTGTGAAAGGAAGTGGTTTATAGCAGGGTTTCCCAATCTCTTCCCTGGGCCGCCCCTCTGGGTGCAAGTTTTGGGTTTTGCCCTAGCACTACACAGCTGATTCAGATGATCAAACATGATGATGAGTTGGATATTTTAATCAGTTGTGTGGTGTTGGGTGAAAACCAAAACGTGCACCAAGAGAGGAGGAGGAGGGGGGGGGGGGGGGGGGGGGGGGAGAGAGAACACTAAATCAGACTTCACCTCTGAAGTGATCGAGGTACACCAAATATGCTCTACACAGGACCAATAGTTTTCCAACGGTCACTGTCTGAGACTAATGGGAAACCCTGGTTTATACGACGATATGCTCCACCTTTGTCTATGATTTGTAACTACATATTGTTACTACACATGCTCAAGGTTGTTTCTAACTTTTTTCATTCCAATCCTCCCATTAAAATAGGAATGCAGTCTGACAAGATGTTAGCATCACTTGGAAGGTTAATGATTTTTAGGTTCGGCTGGCCGACATATGACCACCACCCCCAACATATTATCTTTTTTACCTGGAACATTTTGGTGCTTTTGTCCACTCGGTCACTTCTAAATTCTCCCCTAGCCTTGGTCCTGTTCTGACTGGCTAGATGTAACTAACTTATCACCCAATGACTGATTGTATTGGCAACAACGAAAAATCCAATACCCTGTGTGACAGAGGCCTGTTCAGTATTGACACGTTAATGTGTCTGCAAAGCAGAATACCACAGTAATCCACCACATGCAAATTAATACCAACAGTGGTTTAGACTTTTTATAAGCCTGAGGCGCTTGATAGTGGGTTGGTAGTGCACTACTTTTAACCAGGGCCCATAGGGTTATGGTGAGAAGTAGGGGACTAGTATGTAGGGAATAGGATGTCATTTCCCATACACCCTAGGGTAAGTTGGAGGGGCGGTGGCAGGGCCCAATTACACATGACATACCTACTACTGTATTTAACTGCCACTAGCCTCAGAAAGCAGAGGTGATTCTAAGACACCAGCACACTCTGGAAAGCATGGGTGTCTGGAAATGGCCACCAGTAACAATGTTTCTTTGTGAGACTGTCATGTTCAATGTCAGTCAGCATTGCTTGATCCTAGCAAGCACTAAAAAGAATGTAGGCTAGGGAGGCTACATAGGGGCTAACTGAGACCCTTTTATGATGTAGTGCTAGCCTGGGGTTTATCTTCTGGCCAATCAAAATGAACCTGAGTGAGCTCTGTCTGTCATAGCCAGGGGGCAGGAAGACAGGAGAAGATGACATCCAGTGCTGGAGCTGTTGTTCATCACAATATGAGGCCATTTTTGAGGCTAAGTGTGTCATTGTGTTATCTGATCTGACAACCTTGACACCACTGCCAACAGAGAGTGGATGGGGATATGGAAGGGAGATCCTGGCTTTGGCATTATGATGGACAGACGGCTGAGATCAGGATCACAGGCCTCTCAATATATTATTCACACCCAGACCCGACCCGTATGACCGAGAGACCCGACCCGTATGACCGAGAGACCCGACCCGCCTACCTACCCACATCTGCTGCAGTGATCAGGAGACGAGTTCCCTGACATCTACAGCAGGGATTTCAATAGTGAGGCGGGCCACACCAAATCTGGGTTAAATCTCCTACTTTCTGTCTACAGTAGTACCACCCTCACTACCATTAAACCAGTGTAGAACTAGACAAGAGGCTATACCAGCTAGACGAGAGGCTATACCAGCTAGACGAGAGGCTATACCAGCTAGACGAGAGGCTAGACGAGAGGCTATACCAGCTGGACGAGAGGCTATACCAGCTGGACGAGAGGCTATACCAGCTGGACGAGAGGCTATACCAGCTAGACGAGAGGCTATACCAGCTAGACGAGAGGCTATACCAGCTAGACGAGAGGCTATACCAGCTAGACGAGAGGCTATACCAGCTAGACGAGAGGCTATACCAGCAAATAAAGCCCTGTCTGCCAGTACCACCCTAACTACCATTAAACCAGTGTAGAGCTAGACAAGAGGCTATACCAACTAATAAAGCCCTGTCTCTGGAAGGTTTAAGTGTGATATGAATCACTATGTTCATAGCCCTGTGAGACATGTAGTCATTTTTAAAGGGAAATGTCATGCTGAGCACTAGGCATTTTAGGCTTGGGAAGGAAGGCCCCTTTTCAGTGGATTAGTTGCAGGGAGCAGGCTAATGCTGCTCTTCTTAATCTGAATAGATTTGTTTTTCGTAGTGTGTTTGTGTACACTAACATGCTGGCAGATGGATTGAGCTTTATTTTTTAGGAACTCCTGAAAAACAGGCTGCAGTTGAACAACTACAAAGGCTGGCATCTGTGAGAAGTAGACTGGCTAGCTAGCTACAGTGTGTGAGAGATTCTTCATCTGTGAGAAGTAGACTGGCTAGCTAGCTACAGTGTGTGAGAGATTCTTCATCTGTGAGAAGTAGACTGGCTAGCTAGCTACAGTGTGTGAGAGATTCTTCATCTGTGAGAAGTAGACTGGCTGGCTAGCTACAGTGTGTGAGAGATTCTTCATCTGTGAGAAGTAGACTGGCTAGCTAGCTACAGTGTGTGAGAGATTCTTCATCTGTGAGAAGTAGACTGGCTAGCTAGCTACAGTGTTTGAGAGATTCTTCATCTGTGAGAAGTAGACTGGCTAGCTAGCTACAGTGTGTGAGAGATTCTTCATCTGTGAGAAGTAGACTGGCTGGCTAGCTACAGTGTGTGAGAGATTCTTCATCTGTGAGAAGTAGACTGGCTAGCTAGCTACAGTGTGTGAGAGATTCTTCATCTGTGAGAAGTAGACTGGCTAGCTAGCTACTGTGTGTGAGAGATTGCATTCCGGTGACTCCAGCACTTAGCACATGATTCAGGAGCTCTTGCACCCTACCCCACATATTTGTCAAGCTCCTATCATCACACATGCTGAGCAGGGAGGAAGCTCCCCTGTTACACACCGGTATAGAGAGCCCCATATATCTCCTCGTATAGAGAGCCCCATATATCTCCTCTATAGAGAGCCCCATATAGCTCCTCTATAGAGAGCCCCATATAGCTCCTCTATAGAGAGCCCCATATAGCTCCTCTATAGAGAGCCCCATATAGCTCCTCTATAGAGAGCCCCATATAGCTCCTCTATAGAGAGCCCCATATAGCTCCTCTATAGAGAGCCCCATATAGCTCCTCGTATAGAGAGCCCCATATAGCTCCCGTATAGAGAGCCCCATATAGCTCCCGTATAGAGAGCCCCATATAGCTCCCGTATAGAGAGCCCCATATAGCTCCCCGTATAGAGAGCCCCATATAGCTCCCGTATAGAGAGCCCCATATAGCTCCCGTATAGAGAGCCCCATATAGCTCCCGTATAGAGAGCCCCATATAGCTCCCGTATAGAGAGCCCCATATAGCTCCCGTATAGAGAGCCCCATATAGCTCCCGTATAGAGAGCCCCATATAGCTCCCGTATAGAGAGCCCCATATAGCTCCCGTATAGAGAGCCCCATATAGCTCCCGTATAGAGAGCCCCATATAGCTCCCGTATAGAGAGCCCCATATAGCTCCCGTATAGAGAGCCCCATATAGCTCCCGTATAGAGAGCCCCATATAGCTCCCCTATAGAGAGCCCCATATAGCTCCCCTATAGAGAGCCCCATATAGCTCCTCTATAGAGAGCCCCATATAGCTCCTCTATAGAGAGCCCCATATAGCTCCTCTATAGAGAGCCCCATATAGCTCCTCTATAGAGAGCCCCATATAGCTCCTCTATAGAGAGCCCCATATAGCTCCTCTATAGAGAGCCCCATATAGCTCCTCTATAGAGAGCCCCATATAGCTCCTCTATAGAGAGCCCCATATAGCTCCTCTATAGAGAGCCCCATATAGCTCCTCTATAGAGAGCCCCATATAGCTCCTCTATAGAGAGCCCCATATAGCTCCTCTATAGAGAGCCCCACATAGCTCCTCTATAGAGAGCCCCACATAGCTCCTCTATAGAGAGCCCCACATAGCTCCTCTATAGAGAGCCCCACATAGCTCCTCTATAGAGAGCCCCACATAGCTCCGTTATAGAGAGCCCCACATAGCTCCGGTATAGAGAGCCCCACATAGCTCCGGTATAGAGAGCCCCACATAGCTCCGGTATAGAGAGCCCCACATAGCTCCGGTATAGAGAGCCCCACATAGCTCCGGTATAGAGAGCCCCACATAGCTCCGGTATAGAGAGCCCCACATAGCTCCGGTATAGAGAGCCCCACATAGCTCCGGTATAGAGAGCCCCACATAGCTCCGGTATAGAGAGCCCCACATAGCTCCGGTATAGAGAGCCCCACATAGCTCCGGTATAGAGAGCCCCACATAGCTCCGGTATAGAGAGCCCCACATAGCTCCGGTATAGAGAGCCCCACATAGCTCCGGTATAGAGAGCCCCACATAGCTCCGGTATAGAGAGCCCCACATAGCTCCGGTATAGAGAGCCCCACATAGCTCCGGTATAGAGAGCCCCACACAGCTCCGGTATAGAGAGCCCCACACAGCTCCGGTATAGAGAGCCCCACACAGCTCCGGTATAGAGAGCCCCACACAGCTCCGGTATAGAGAGCCCCACACAGCTCCGGTATAGAGAGCCCCACACAGCTCCGGTATAGAGAGCCCCACACAGCTCCGGTATAGAGAGCCCCACACAGCTCCGGTATAGAGAGCCCCACACAGCTCCGGTATAGAGAGCCCCACACAGCTCCGGTATAGAGAGCCCCACACAGCTCCGGTATAGAGAGCCCCACACAGCTCCGGTATAGAGAGCCCCACACAGCTCCGGTATAGAGAGCCCCACACAGCTCCGGTATAGAGAGCCCCACACAGCTCCGGTATAGAGAGCCCCACACAGCTCCGGTATAGAGAGCCCCACACAGCTCCGGTATAGAGAGCCCCACACAGCTCCGGTATAGAGAGCCCCACACAGCTCCGGTATAGAGAGCCCCACACAGCTCCGGTATAGAGAGCCCCACACAGCTCCGGTATAGAGAGCCCCACACAGCTCCGGTATAGAGAGCCCCACACAGCTCCGGTATAGAGAGCCCCACACAGCTCCGGTATAGAGAGCCCCACACAGCTCCGGTATAGAGAGCCCCACACAGCTCCGGTATAGAGAGCCCCACACAGCTCCGGTATAGAGAGCCCCACACAGCTCCGGTATAGAGAGCCCCACACAGCTCCGGTATAGAGAGCCCCACACAGCTCCGGTATAGAGAGCCCCACACAGCTCCGGTATAGAGAGCCCCACACAGCTCCGGTATAGAGAGCCCCACACAGCTCCGGTATAGAGAGCCCCACACAGCTCCGGTATAGAGAGCCCCACACAGCTCCGGTATAGAGAGCCCCACACAGCTCCGGTATAGAGAGCCCCACACAGCTCCGGTATAGAGAGCCCCACACAGCTCCGGTATAGAGAGCCCCACACAGCTCCGGTATAGAGAGCCCCACACAGCTCCGGTATAGAGAGCCCCACACAGCTCCGGTATAGAGAGCCCCACACAGCTCCGGTATAGAGAGCCCCACACAGCTCCGGCATAGAGAGCCCCACACAGCTCCGGCATAGAGAGCCCCACACAGCTCCGGCATAGAGAGCCCCACACAGCTCCGGCATAGAGAGCCCCACACAGCTCCGGCATAGAGAGCCCCACACAGCTCCGGCATAGAGAGCCCCACACAGCTCCGGCATAGAGAGCCCCACACAGCTCCGGCATAGAGAGCCCCACACAGCTCCCGCATAGAGAGCCCCATATTTCCCCTCCTCCATGTCCTCCTCCATGTCTGCATGCTCAGTAAGCCCCCAGTCACCATGGTTATAGGAAGCTGGCTAGTTAGCATAGCGATGTGCTCCTGGGTAATCAGCTTGATGAGGTGGAGATGACAGGGGAGGAGAGCTGCTATCCCAGCACACACATGTACACACTAGGGGTATAACGGTTCACCAGGTATTGCGCTTTTTGGGTCACGGTTCAGTTACGGTACAGCGACAAAATGAAATGCCAACAGTTACTCTAGTTAGATAAATTAAAAATCACCCTATTTGTGACCCACAACCAGGTTCTGTGACATCATTCACTATGTCCCTGGCGTTGTCTGTCTGTTGGGACATCATTCACTATGTCCCTGGCGTTGTCTGTCTGTTGGGACATCATTCACTATGTCCCTGGTGTTGTCTGTCTGTTGGGACATCATTCACTATGTCCCTGGCGTTGTCTGTCTGTTGGGACATCATTCACTATGTCCCTGGCGTTGTCTGTCTGTTGGGACATCATTCACTATGTCCCTGGCGTTGTCTGTCTGTTGGGACATCATTCACTATGTCCCTGGCGTTGTCTGTCTGTTGTGACATCATTCACTATGTCCCTGGTGTTGTCTGTCTGTTGGGACAAGGATTGTTATGTTGGGCCTCTCAAGTAGAAGTCTAAAAAGTTGGACCAGTTCTGAAATGGACCTGGGGCTTTCCCAACCAGACAAACATGCATAAATCCATTTTTCAATATAGAGACCTGTTCCGAACGGACCCGAGGACGTCCAGTTCTGTATAGACATGGTTGGATCCGAGGTGGGGGAAGCAGCAGAAAAGTCCCTGCTGATACAGCGCTAGGGAGAACAGGCGGAGGAGGGGTCTTGCGGTGCGTCCCCTGAGTGACTAACACAGGAGCATGGAGGGAGAGACAGACAGCAACCAACCACCACTTAGTCAGCTAGTGTGTTGGTTTGATCACCATTCCACACCTCTAAGGTTAAACAGTGATCAGAGCACTACAGTGTTTCTCTTCCCTGTTTTAGTTGATATAGGTTTAGATTAGTAATCTCTCTGTGCATAGTGTAATCTCTCTGTGCATAGTGTATTCTCTCTGTGCATAGTGTAATCTCTCTGTGCATAGTGTATTCTCTCTGTGCATAGTGTATTCTCTCTGTGCATAGTGTATTCTCTCTGTGCATAGTGTATTCTCTCTGTGCATAGTGTAATCTCTCTGTGCATAGTGTATTCTCTCTGTGCATAGTGTATTCTCTCTGTGCATAGTGTAATCTCTCTGTGCATAGTGTATTCTCTCTGTGCATAGTGTAATCTCTCTGTGCATAGTGTAATCTCTCTGTGCATAGTGTATTCTCTCTGTGCATAGTGTATTCTCTCTGTGCATAGTGTAATCTCTCTGTGCATAGTGTAATCTCTCTGTGCATAGTGTATTCTCTCTGTGCATAGTGTATTCTCTCTGTGCATAGTGTAATCTCTCTGTGCATAGTGTATTCTCTCTGTGCATAGTGTATTCTCTCTGTGCATAGTGTATTCTCTCTGTGCATAGTGTATTCTCTCTGTGCATAGTGTATTCTCTCTGTGCATAGTGTAATCTCTCTGTGCATAGTGTATTCTCTCTGTGCATAGTGTATTCTCTCTGTGCATAGTGTATTCTCTCTGTGCATAGTGTAATCTCTCTGTGCATAGTGTATTCTCTCTGTGCATAGTGTATTCTCTCTGTGCATAGTGTAATCTCTCTGTGCATAGTGTATTCTCTCTGTGCATAGTGTATTCTCTCTGTGCATAGTGTAATCTCTCTGTGCATAGTGTAATCTCTCTGTGCATAGTGTAATCTCTCTGTGCATAGTGTATTCTCTCTGTGCATAGTGTAATCTCTCTGTGCATAGTGTAATCTCTCTGTGCATAGTGTAATCTCTCTGTGCATAGTGTAATCTCTCTGTGCATAGTGTATTCTCTCTGTGCTAGTGTAATCTCTCTGTGCATAGTGTAATCTCTCTGTGCATAGTGTAATCTCTCTGTGCATAGTGTAATCTCTCTGTGCATAGTGTATTCTCTCTGTGCATAGTGTAATCTCTCTGTGCATAGTGTATTCTCTCTGTGCATAGTGTAATCTCTCTGTGCATAGTGTAATCTCTCTGTGCATAGTGTATTCTCTCTGTGCATAGTGTATTCTCTCTGTGCATAGTGTAATCTCTCTGTGCATAGTGTATTCTCTCTGTGCATAGTGTAATCTCTCTGTGCATAGTGTAATCTCTCTGTGCATAGTGTAATCTCTCTGTGCATAGTGTATTCTCTCTGTGCATAGTGTAATCTCTGCCTCCATGTGAGGTGTAGGTGTGCAGTGTAAACACATGAGTGAGGACAGGAAGACTGTCCTGCTGGAGGTAATGCATCACCACTGCCATGATAATCTGACGCCTGCTCAGCCCTGCTGGGCCTCGCATACAAATCCATCAATATGACCTTCAGAGAAGGTGTGTCTGGGGTCGCTGTGCACGCCAGAGAGTAGGTGTGAGGATTCTTCCTCTGTGATACTCACTACTGACTGTGAGATTATGGTAGTGATTACATGAACCACAGCCTTAGTGCTGAAAATAGTGCTGAGCGATTTAAACAGGCTGAAATAAAAAAAATCCCTGAAATGTTCCATAAAGCACCAAAAGCTTATTCATCTCATTTATTTTGCACAAATGTGTTTACATCCCTGTTGGTGAGCATTTCTCCTTTACCAAGATAATCCATCCACCTGACAGGTGTGGCATATCACGAAGCTGATTAAACAGCATGATCATTATGCAGGTGCACCTTGTGCTGGGGATAATAAAAGGCCTCTTTTAAAATGTGCAGTTTTGTCACACAACACAATGACACAGATGTCTCAAGTTTTGAGTTAGCATGTTGACTGCAGGAATGTCCACCAGAGCTGTTGCCAGATAATTGGATGTTCATTTCTCTACCATTAGCTGCCTCCAGCTTCGTTTTAGAGAATTTGGCAGTACGTCCAACCGGCCTCACAACAGCAGACCACGTGTAACCACACCAGCCCAGGACTTCCACATCCACCTTCTTCACCTGCGGAATCTTCTGAGGGGGGGTGGGGTGGTGTGTGAGGTGCTAATGAGTATTTCTGTCTGTAATAAAGCCCTTTTGTGGGGAAAAACTAATTCTGATAGGCTGGGCCTGGCACCCCAGTGGGTTGCCCTCCGAGGCCCACCTATGGCTGCACCCCTGCCCAGTCATGTGAAATCCATCTATTATGGCCTAATAGATTTATTTCAATTGACTGATTTCCTTATATGAACTATAACTCAGTAAAATGAAATTGTTGCATGATGCGTTTTCTATTTTAGTTCAGAATACTTTCCCTTCTCTCTTTCCCTTCTCTCGTAGATGTTTATCTCCCCCTCCCCCCCCCCCCCCCCCCCCCCCCATGTCAAACACAATGACTGTATACACGGAGTATACCAAGAACACTTTCCTAATATTTAGTTTCACCCCCGTTTACCCTCAGAACCGCCTCAATTCATTGGGTCATGGACTCTACAAGGTGTCGAAAGAGTTCTGGCTCATGTTGACTCCAGTGCTTCCTACAGTTGTGTCAAGTTGGCTGGATGTTTCTTTGCGTGGTGGACCATTCTTGATACACACAGGAAACTGTTGAGTGCGAAAAACCCAGCAGCGTTGCAGTTCTTGACACTACACTAACCGGTACACCGTTCAAAGGCACTTAATTATTTTGTCTTGCCCATTCACCCTCTGAATGGCACATACACAATCCATGTCTCAATTGTCACAAGGCTTAATCCTTCTTTAACCTGTCTCCTCCCCTTCATCTACACTGGTTGAAGTGGATTTAACAGGTGACGTCAGTAAGGGATCATATCTTTCACCTGGATTCACATGGTCAGTCTGTCATGGAAAGTGTTCTTAATGTTTTGTGCACTCAGTGTATCCTGTATATCAGTAAGGAGTGGGGGGAAAGTTGCTTGTGCTTTGATAAGCAAACCAAAGGTGGCATTAACAATAAGTCATTCAATAATTATGGAACTTTTAAAAAGCCTATTTCACACCATAGCGTGCTGAATTTGCAAGTTAACTTTTCTTTCATTTGGATTTTGGAAATGTGACTTACTCGCCCATGGATTGATGGTCCAGTATTGTTTCAATTAAGAGTTGGGAGTTGGATTAGCTATGTGCAACATGCACACAGTTCCATGCCTGCTAGCGTTAGCAGCAGCTGAATGAGCGATACCCACCGTCCTGGTACTGATGAAGCCTGAGATGGAATGTGAAGCTAACTGAAGCTGGTTAGCTTTAGAAAACCCAGAGTAGATGTAGCTTGCTTCATAGGATGCCCTCTCTGGAAACAACAGGTGTGTGTTTATTTGCTGAAATGTGTGCAGATACCCGGCTATTAAAAGGGACAGGTGGCTATTTCAGACTGCGTTTGAATTGAAGTTTTACGGTATTTCCGCTGTGCAAGTGATTAGAATTCAGTGTGTGTGTGTGTGTGTGTGTGTGGACGTCAGTGTGTCGTTGGAAGCTTTAGTAGGATCAAAGCTGACCCATAAAGTTAGAACAGTCCCAGAGCCTGTTGGAGCTCTACGGATTCTAATCCCCAGGAAATGATGCTGTAATGCCCCTCTGTCTCTCTAACCACTTGCCCCTTGTTTGCTCCGTGGGTTTCCTCATGATCGTACAGAAAGTGTCTGTGAGATGGAGGAATGTGAACTCATTCACTAAAGTGTATTAATAGATGAATGGGTGACTAGGCTGAGGTCTATTTGGATGTTTGTTGACCTAGTCTTAGTACAGAGTACAGTACTGGTCATCTATTTGACAATCCAGACAGGAGGGAAGGAGCTAGATAGAGGGGATAGACCAGGCCATTAGACTGTCTGTGTGACCTCCAGCACCCTCTTCCTCCTGTTCCTTTCAGCTTTGATGTCTGGGCCAGTGTGTCATCTCATGATTTCATTCATTTCTTATAAAACACAGTAGCACACATACTGATGCTGTGTGTTAGAGTGTATGTGTTTATTGCCTGGGCTTTGTGTGTCTGTCTGTCTGTCTGTCTGTCTGTCTGTCTGTCTGTCTGTCTGTCTGTCTGTCTGTCTGTCTGTCTGTCTGTCTGTCCCTCCCATACCGACTGAATGGATGTTTAGATGGTTAAATATACTATATTCTACTGTATAGACCTGACTGAGTGGATGTTTAGATGGTATATTTAACTATATTCTACTGTATAGACCTGACTGAGTGGATGTTTAGATGGTTAAATATACTATATTCTACTGTATAGACCTGACTGAGTGGATGTTTAGATGGTTAAATATACTATATTCTACTGTATAGACCTGACTGAGTGGATGTTTAGATGGTATATTTTACTATATTCTACTGTATAGACCTGACTGAGTGGATGTTTAGATGGTTAAATATACTATATTCTACTGTATAGACCTGACTGAGTGGATAGTTAGATGGTATATTTAACTATATTCTACTGTATAGACCTGATTGAGTGGATGTTTAGATGGTTAAATATACTATATTCTACTGTATAGACCTGACTGAGTGGATGTTTAGATGGTTAAATATACTATATTCTACTGTATAGACCTGACTGAGTGGATAGTTAGATGGTATATTTAACTATATTCTACTGTATAGACCTGATTGAGTGGATGTTTAGATGGTTAAATATACTATATTCTACTGTATAGACCTGACTGAGTGGATGTTTAGATGGTTAAATATACTATATTCTACTGTATAGACCTGACTGAGTGGATAGTTAGATGGTATATTTAACTATATTCTACTGTATAGACCTGACTGAGTGGATGTTTAGATGGTTAAATATACTATATTCTACTGTATAGACCTGACTGAGTGGATGTTTAGATGGTTAAATATACTATATTCTACTGTATAGACCTGACTGAGTGGATGTTTAGATGGTTAAATATACTATATTCTACTGTATAGACCTGACTGAGTGGATATTTAGATGGTTAAATATACTATATTCTACTGTATAGACCTGACTGAGTGGATGTTTAGATGGTATATTTAACTATATTCTACTGTATAGACCTGACTGAGTGGATGTTTAGATGGTTAAATATACTATATTCTACTGTATAGACCTGACTGAGTGGATAGTTAGATGGTATATTTAACTATATTCTACTGTATAGACCTGACTGAGTGGATAGTTAGATGGTATATTTAACTATATTCTACTGTATAGACCTGACTGAGTGGATAGTTAGATGGTATATTTTACTATATTCTACTGTATAGACCTGACTGAGTGGATATTTAGATGGTATATTCTACTGTATAGACCTGACTGTGAGTGTTTTTAGGTTGGCACTACAGTCAAGCTGGCTAGAGGGAGAGGGAAGGAGAGAAAAGAGAGAGAGGATAAAGCCCCTGCACTGCTCTGGTCTGTGTGACTCTAACTTCCTGTGTTTGGTCTGAAAAATCCCCCCTCCAGAGAAAATGTTCACACACACATTCATCCTCTTTTCCTGTGCTGCTCATTCTTCCTTTCTGTTCAGCCCGCCGTGTACTCCACACACTAGCTGGTCCCACCTAAGACAGGAAGCTACAAAGTCTGTGTGTCTGCTGAATGTTCCCTTTCCTCATACTGTGCCCCTCCAGTCCACTGTCATGTGAGAAGTGACCATTCTAACCTCTAACACTCTAAGCCCTGTCAATGATAGCCTGGCCCGTGTGCCTCCTCTTCTCTGGCTCTCACACACAGTACCAGTCAAAAGTTTGGACACACCTACTCATTCCAGGGTTTTCTTTATTTTGGACTATTTTCTACATTGTAGAATACTAAGGATGACATCAAAACTATGAAATAACACACATGGAATTATGTAGTAACCCCAAAAAAATCTGGATTGACTGACCTTCATGTCTCAAAGTAATGGACTGTTGTTTTCTCTTTGCTTATTTGAGCTGTTCTTGCCATAATATGGACTTGGTCTTTTACCAAATAGGGCTATCTTCTGTATACCACCTCTACCTTGTCACAACACAACTGATTGGCTCAAATGCATTAAGGAAAGAAATTCCACAAATTAACTTTTAATAAGGCACACCTGTTTTTTGAAATGCATTCCAGGTGACTACCTTATGAAGCTGGTTGAGAGAATGCCAAGAGTGTGCAAAGCTGTCATCAAGGCAAAGGGTGGCTACTTTGAAGAATCTCA